>NW_005842355.1:1437513-1437911 GCF_000455745.1 Alligator sinensis
ATTTATGTCCACCTTTCCCCCACTGGTCCAGGGTGGCCTGCCTCTGCTTTGGGGGTAAGGGGGCTTTGGAGTGAGTGGGGGACTTCCCTTTCGGCACACTTGCACTGGTGCCAGGCTGAGCAGGAAGAAGAGCGAGAGGGTACTGCCTCCTCAGATGCAGCAGCATCGCCGTGGTGGAAAAGTGTCCCGCGTCCTTGGCACGGCTCGTGTGCCTTCGGCAGTGCTGGCAGATGGCAAACCTGGGATCATCTGCCACCTCAAAATGCTCCCACACTACACTACTTCCCCGCTTCTGGGTTAAGGGTGAGGATCCTGCCTTTACCCCCTCCTCAGCAGGCTGAGGCTCAACAGCAGGAGGAGCTGCCTCAGCTGAGCCACTTGGCTCCCCCACCTCAGCC
>NW_005842355.1:1438127-1452911 GCF_000455745.1 Alligator sinensis
CGCCCACCTCGTGGCTTCCACTGGCAGCACTGATGTCATGGCTGCTTGGGAAGAGAATGCGTCTGTGTTTGGGAGGGGGGGTTTGCAGCTCTAGCTCTCCCCCTACCCCCTCTCCCTCCCCTGCCAGAAGACCTAGCACCTGCCTTTCCAGCACACTTCATACTGATCTTTCCTGTGCTGCAAAAGGTCTGTGTGTGTGTGTGTGTGTGTGTGTGAATCCTTTTGTATTGTGCATTTATTCCCTCTGTTGCGTGCGTGCACTGGCCTCTTCTTTGATTGTTTGTTTCAGTGTTAAGGGTTATATAAAAATTGTGTGCTCTCTGTCCATCTTCTTCTCCTATGAATATCTGATTTTTCTCTATATTGTCTGTGTGTGTCTGTGTGTGTGTGTGCATGCAAGCAATCTGTGTGCCTCCCTGCACAGCGATGGATCGCACTGTTAGGGAAAACACAGCGTTTTTTTTTCAAAGTTTCCACACACAAAAAAAGAGCAAATATAAATTCAAAGAAATGAATTGAATAGTAATACTAATAGTAATTGAATAGAATAGCTAAGCTAAGCTAAGCTAAATCCTACCCAATCCTTTGTAACAAGAAAAAGGAGCAGGCAAGCTCAACTAGTACTGAGTACAGCCAGCAAGCTGCAATGCCTCAGTCTGAGCGTTCTTCTCTCACATAGTTCCTGACAGGGAACAAGCTGGAAAAGGCACAGAATGCCTCCGAACAGAAGCTTTTATGCTGTTTCTAGTCCCACACCACAAACACTGTCATTGGAAAGGCAGCTAGGGAGAAATCCTTCTCACTGGCCACCTACAGATGTAAGTCTTCCCCTACACTACCCCTCCCCGCCTCACTCTCCCTCCCTCCCCCACTCCCCTTCCCTCTTCTAACTTTCAGTTAAGCTGTCCAAAGCATCCAAAGCATTTCCCAAGTGCTTTGGACACTCCAAACCACTTCAGACAGCTTAACTGAGCCCACGCTTCGATCCGAGCATGCCGCTTCGGACACCGAAGCTTCCGAAGCAGCACCGGATCCGAAGTGCGATCTGAAGACTCGCACAGCCCTAATGCCCAGCCCTCAAGACTGCTACCAGATTGTTTCAAGGATAAAAATAAGTATCAGATAAACCTAAGGGGCACCCCCTCCTGCCTCAGCTTCTTCTGGGTCCAGTCTCCTGGGAACAGGCTCAGGGGATAGTTGCAGCCGGTGGTGGTGGTGGTGATAGTGCAGCAGCTAGAGGTGGACAAGTAAAGTGCACCCACATGCGGTGAGCTGGGGGGCTGGTGGGCAACTGGGGTTCACCCCCCTGGAGGGACACAAAGTACAGTGAGTTCTCATACTGGGCTGAGTGGAGGCTGGGGATACAGCACCAGGCAGCCGTGAGGGGAGGCTGCTGCTGGAGTGCAAGGGGGAAGTGTGTCCGGCTGGCCCACTACAACTTTCTGGATGTGATCCAGAGCTACCCATCACTTTTAAAGCTGTCAGACAAAGGATAGAGCAAGAATGGAGGAAGGGATCATGCATTTGTGCCCCAAGCACTCCCACCAGCCTCTAACCCAGGTGCTGAAGTTGCTTGGTACAGAAGACCTGGTCTGCCTGCAGGTAAGCAGCAGAGGCAAAGATTTCCACCTGCCAGCAGGGTTAGTTTGGGGAGTGCCACTGCTAGCCAGCTTCTCCACTGCTCTGGCTCTTAAAGCAGAGGGCTCAAGATGAGAGTGGGGCAGGGGCTTGGAGAGGCTAATCCTTACTGCCCACATCCTGGAAGAGGTGCATCTTTCCCCATTATTTTAAATAGTGACATTTTGTGCCAATTTCTGAAGTGTGTGTACCTGGATTTCCCCACAAAGTACCTAGCACTAGCTCAGGCCCCATTATGGCCCCCACTTCCTCACTTGCCCAGCTTGAGAACCCTGTGGGATGTCTGAGGTCAGCACTGTAGTCTAATATTATGCTTATTCATGCATATTTTCCCTTTATTTAAAAATGTGTTTCCAGTCCTATTATTTTTTATGTACTGTAGTTAGTTAATTTGTTTTTGAAATGGGGCAGTGCTACATTTAGAAAAGTTATGGAGGGGGACTTGAGCCAAAAAAGGCTGAGAACCACTGGTCTAGTTCCTAGATCATGAATGCCTTTACATGGGAAATAGGTACAGTGCTGTTCAGAGTGAGGCAGCTCTGGCCATGTGCAGAAGCACAGTTCTAAGGCACGTCTGCACAAGACATTTACTGCAATGGACTCCAGTAAACGTCTCAGTGGGCACATCTACATGAGATGCTAACTACACAGTTGCCTAAAAACACTGCACAGCAGCGTGCTGAACAAAAACTGTGCTACCATGAGTAAGCATCACTAAAAACCCGTGCGCCAGTGTTAGTGCTCAGGAGTGTGAGTTACTGCACATTGATTTAGTACTTGGTTATCCAAGTACTAAACTTAATGCATTGTAACTATGGCACATTAATGAACATGTAGACGTGCCCAATATCTACATGTGCAGAGCTATTAGACTGGAATAAACTAAAAAACTTTGCAGCCTAGTACTTGCAAATACAAGTATTGTCCCGGAGTTTTTTTTTATTCCACAGGAGCACATATGTAGGTGCTAACCTGGCTGGCTGAGGCATGAGGGTGCTCCATTGGGGTCATGAGGGTGCTCTGATTCAGCTCAACAAGCTGTGGTCCCAGGCACACGTTTAAATGTTGCACCCAGGAGCGATAAACTCCAGTACATAGTAAGTGCCAGAATGTATTTCTTCAAATTAATTGCATGTGCAGACATCTAAAGAACTTTAAAGTCAAACAGGGAGGCCCCAGTAAGTTTAAGCACCTCAAGGATTGGGCAACAGCTGAGAAGGATTTTTTTTAATCATAGTTTTGGATTTAGTGGGATTTAAGATGCCCAAGTCTAGATTTTGGTTCTCAAGTTGCTTGCTGGATCTAGCCCTAAGGAACTACTACAGACCTACCTTCTTCACCAAGCATCTTTGTAAATATACAAAGCCTGTTTTAGGCTTTATCTGCACCTATACACGAGCAGCAAGGCTGCTCTGACATGCTGCAATTACAGCACACTGTTGCAGGCTCAGCTCAATTAGTTGAGTCTGCTGAAACATGATAATTACCAGTGGCGATGCGTAGGGGGTGCACAGCGGTGCACGTGCACCCCCTGAGAGTGCCGGCGCACCCCCTGACAGGTCGCACTCCCCACTCAGGTGATGGGCAGGGGGGCAGGCAGGAGTGGTGGTGCCCCCCCTCCGAGCACCAGCCGGGGTGTGGGAGTGCCGCAGCCACTGCTGGGCCGATGCAATCAGCTGCAAGGGGATCCCCTTTCCCCAGTCACTAAATGGTTATTGTGGGTGGCAAATGCCACCCCACCCCCGACTAAGGTGGCACCAGTCACTCATGGCAATTACCATGCTACAGCAGACTCCAGCATCTCATGTATCAGTGTCCCAGCACTTAAAAATGGCAGCAGGGGCACTTTAACTAAAGCTTGTCAAACAATCTTTTGTTAAAGCAACGCTGCCACCAATTTTAAGCACAGGGATGCCGATACATGAGATAACTCCAAGCGTTTTAATTAAGAGTTGCTCTCAGAGCTGCTCTAATTAAAGGCCCCTGCCCCCCCAACTCCCGGAACACTTACTTGTCTAGTAGGGCTGTGCGAAGCTTTGGTCCCTGATTCAATTCAGCAGAGATTCGGCCCAATTCAGTGGCTGAATCTCCGAATCCAAATCGAAACAGAGGACCCTTTAATCTCTCCAAATTAAATCAGAACCCTCCTAATCGATTTCAGAGAGATTTGGCAATTTGGACATAAATGTAGCTTTAAATGTTTTTTCTACATACCTCTAGGTAGCAGGCAGGTCCAGTGCTGGGGCACATGGCGTGTCCCACAGAAGTGCAGGGGGCTCCCCATCATGCTCGGCAGCACTTCCAATCCACTTCCTGGTCTGCCAGGAAGCATGCGGGTGGGCACCCTGTGCCCCCCCCCCCCCCCCCAGCTCAGTGACTGGTGCCTCCTGGGTCTGCACTCGGGGTCCCCCCGCAACTGATTACTGAGCCGGGGGGACCCTGGGGGGCCCCCCAAAATGCTTGTCAATGGACTTCCGGGTTCACTGCCGAGCACGTGGAGGTCCCCCCTGCACTCCTGTGGGATGCTCCATCCACCCCAGCATCGCAGCATTCATGAACTGCACCTGGTACCTCAACATATGTAGAAAAAACATTTAAAGCTGTGTCTATATCTGAATCAGCATTGAATCTTCAGATTTGGATTCGACTGAATTGAATTGGGGACAGTGATCTGAATCAACTGATCGAATCACTGTCCCCCATTCGAGCTGAATCTGAATTGAATAGGACCCATTTCACACACCCCTATTGTCTAGTTTGTGCCATGTAGTTCATAATAATAGAAAGTCTTGCATTTGTGCAGCACAGGTTTCAGAAAAAAATATTGTATTATGTGAGATACAATTATGTACCTTAAAGACTTTCATAATGTGTAGCCTGGGAGCAGAATTAAAGTTGTGTGGAATTGTAGAGCTTCCTCACTTCAAGAACAGTAAGAAAGTAATTTGCATTAAAAAAAGGAAAATTAAAGCAAACTATCAAGGGTTCACTTATCCTGCATGGAGAGTTGCCTCCAGTTCCTCATCCTGAGGATAGCATTGAACAGCATTGCAGATTTGGAATCCAACAGGGGATAGGATTGCACATGCTTTTGGAGCCTCAGCATGGTAGAAATAAGCTAGGGGGGTCTCTCGTCATCCTTTTCCACATGCTCACAGCAATTACCTGAGAATATAGCTTAGCGTTGTACAGGTTATAAAGTTAAAGATGATCACAGAGTTCATCCACATTGTCATGCGTTTATGGTTAAACGAGTTATTTTGTGTTGGTGATATGCATTTAAAAACAACATGTTTGGTTCTGAATTATCTGGTGTTATGCATGTCAGTAAATTCAGTTCCAAAGTGGGATGAGATGCAGGATGATTTTCATGAGATGCAGGATGATTTTACCCACTAACAAAAATGTGACATAAGATCCTACCAAATCCTTCTGCTGATATCCCATGATACTTTGGAGATTATTTATGCCAGCCTGCCCTTCTACGGCTCTCTATTTACCCTCTACTGCTCCAATGTTATCCTGAAGTGCTGGTATGCAACCAGAGGCCATCCTATGCAATTTTGGTTCGGAATAAGTTTGCATATATGTGATATTCATAATTACTGAGCATTCATGTTTCAGCGTGGTCCTGTGTAGAGTTCCTGGACTTCACTGCTAAGAAGCAGTGTATGTACAGACACACCTGAATTCTAGCCACTCAAGTGCAGACATTCAGGCAACTATCCCAATCAGTGAAGGAGAGGGGGTACACATGGAACCTGAGTTCAGGCACACTAAGGGAGAAGGCCTCCAGTTCTGCTCTGAGATTTGTTAGGACAATAAGAGGATCCCTTGGAGAACATGTAAGGTCTACAGCTACTATGAAGAAGCTATATTAGACATTCAGTCACTCAATCATTCCATTTTGTGGCTACCATTGACAACTCCTCTAGCAATGTAAACCAAGAAGAGATTGGCCCAAGAGTAATGCTTTAATTTGTTCCAGAGATTACATAGCAATGCAGCTCCCTCAGCACTGCCCATATGGCTTATGGTTTCTTTCCAGTCCTGCATGCTCCCTGGGGACACCATCTTGGCCCATGGATAGTGCCTCAATTTGTTCATTCCATTTTTTTTTTTTTAAATAGAGCCCATCTCCAACTTGGACGTACTTCAAGGTGCCAGTGTCCAAAATACGGGACAACCCATAGAGGTACATGTGCAATTATTAGGTTGCCTCTTCCACCTTCCCGACATCAGCAACCTGCAGAAGCAAACCTCTGGTTAATCATCAGAGAATGTTGCAGTCTGGATGCGCTGCTTGAGCAACAGCTGTTGTAGAATCCTTAAGGATGATATACAAAGCCTGCACTACACTGCCAGTGTATACAAGACAAGTTCTTAACTTTGTGCAAAAGTCCTTCACCCTTCCTCTGGGGAAAATCAGAGAAAACTGCACCACTAGGAAGCTGAAAGGGAACATCTGAACCAGGCCTTCATACAAATGCCCCTGGTCATCTTTGTGTCCCCAAAGACAGGTTTGGAGGCTGGATTATGGTCAGCCTCCTATTGCCTACATAGGGAGGAGGCATTTCAGAACTGAGAAAGAAATTATAATGCTATCAATTGTGTATGCCCATGTGTAGGCATTTTAAAAGGCTAGATCTTCTTTGTTCAAGGAAAAAAAGTCCCATTACTTTGCAAAGGGTGAAGCAAGCTGGGGAAAAAAGAAACGTTCTTTGATTAGACGTTTTCAAATGGAACGATAGTCCTGTAGGATCCACAAGTAATTACAGATTTGTAAATCAAGGCAAAGACCATTTCTGGTTACTGCAATGTTCAATCAAAAAAGAAATCGATATGAAGTTATAACAAACCATTACTGATGATAGGGAACTGTGGCACATATGATCGTGTTATTCTATTTTCCATTATACAAGTAGTATAATAAGTTATGCTACTTCAAGGCTATGCTAATCCTATGTCCCCCATGTGTCTGGGGAGGGGGGCTCCTAACCATTTCCTCCATATTCACCCTTGCTAATCCAGAAACACAACAGTGAACCTGCTCCAGAGAGATCCCCTTCAGGTCTGAGAGCAGCATCACTGCCACATTTCTAGGTCTGGTGCAAGCAAGCAGGAGGGCAGGCATGCTCAGGAGTGTCCCCCCATGACTTGCCAGGGACCCTGGGTAGTTGTACCCTGAGCTTACTCTGCACACTTCTGCTGAGGTTCTCAAAGCACTTCATAAACATTAATAATGGAGCCCTTCCTAAGTTACTATTAGATATGCAGTAACAACATATTGTACTGAGTTATTTCTTGTAAAAGAGATCAGAAACACCAAAATGGGTTAGTCACGCAAAGCCTCATTTGGGGAGGGGTTGAGCACGTAAAATTCTTATTGAAGCTAGTTAGGTAATGGCTGTGGTAATACAGGGGAGATCTATGTGCATCTGGACACAAATATCTGTGTGCTTTCCCCCACTGTTTTTGTAGGGCTCCAAGCCAGCACACTGTACCTGGGAGATAAGGTGTGCAGGATCAGGCGCATAGGCCAGGTACAGACGTTACACTTTTACCAGTTTAAGTGATCGAAACTTGTTTATACGCAAGAGAAGAGAAGTTCGGTACACAAAACCAGTCTATACCCATAATAGAATGGAAGTTCAGTTCACGTAGATTGATTAAAAAATAGCAGAAGCCAGTCTAAGATTTGTTCCTCCATCACCAAAGGACAAATGTGTGGTCTGTTTGCTATTGTCTAAATTACACCACTTACACAACACCATGTAACTTAGATTGATTCTGCCTCAGGCTTTTTGAATGTCTGTCTGCCCTTATTTCTCACTGGAAACAGTGCAATACACAAAAGATGGGTAGAATATGTGACAGAACTGTATAATTACAATATCAAAACAGGCCCAGAAGTAATAAGTCAGCTAAAGAAAGGAGGATCTGGAACTGTACAAGAATAAGATAAAAGCTTAGACATCACAAGAGAAGAAGTAGAAGAAGCTATCAGAAGCATGACAAATGGAAAAGCAGATGGCTTGGACAATATACCTGCAGAACTATTAAAAACAGGGAACAAGACAATTGACATACTGCACAAAATCTGCAGTATGAAATGGAAAAGGAAAACCAGGCCAACGCAGTAGACTAAATCAATAATAATCCCGATCCCAAAAAAGGGAAATCTATACCAGTGTACCAACTAGCGCACCATTTGCCTCATCAGTCATCCAAGTAATGTGCTTAGAATTAATATTAAACAGGCTCAAGCTACAGATAGAAACTATATTAGCAGAAGAACAATCTGGATTCAGATCTGGAAGAAGCACCACAGAACAAATCTTCAACCGCAGAATCATGTGCGAAAAATACCATGACCATCACAAAGAACTCCATCATAATTTCATAGACTTTAAAAAAGCTTTTCACAGGTGTGGTGAAAGGCACTTTGGCTGACAATGAAGAAGCATAATATCAGTCCTACATTAATAAGTCTTACAGAAGAACTCTACAACAATAAAAGTAGGGGCATCCTGTTTGACAAGAATTGTGGAGTGGTTTGCAACATCAGTAAGAGTACACCAAGGTTGTTTTCTCTCACCATGTGTTTCATTAATATTGTTGTCTGGTTCATTAATTAATACTGGGAACAAATCATGTTAGATGCCTTAGAGAACTTCACTGGAACAGTTTTAATCGGAGGATGAAAAATTAACTACTTTTGTTTTACTGATGCTGACATTGATCTAATAGCTGCAACTGCAAAAGTACTTAAGGAAATAACAGAAAGGGCGCCCCCAGAAGAACACACACATTCTTTTCTCCAGGGACAAATAGCAATGGCACATAGCCGTCCCACTGCTGCTTGTCCCTGGGGAATACCTGTGCACGTGCACTCTGGCGTAGAGCAAGTTACCGGCTGAGGCAGGAGTTACTGGGGCCAGCACCTGGGGTCCTGGGGGCTTCCTGGGGCTCCAGCAGTGTTGATCCTGCTGCAGGGAGCCTGTCAGGCAGCTGGAGTGTGGCTCTGGCTGGCCAGGCTCCAGTTTCACATTGTGCACGCTACCACCAGATGGGCTGCCTGGCTTTTTTCTAGCATGGCTTTTTCTGACACTGGGATCTTCCGGTGTCAAATCCCCTCCCCCTGCCCTGCACTGCAAATATGCAGCATGGGGAATGCCTGCATGTGCAGTGTATGCAGTGTGCAGTATGCAGCACTGCAGATCTACATCCAGGCTTGTCTGAACATACCCAAAGGCTGCATAAGGCTACAAAGAGATATGGAATGGAAATTAGTGCAGAGAAGAGCAAAGTAATGATAACATAAGCCAATAGCAATGATGATGCATCAGTAAAAATTGGTAATGAGAAGCCATAAAAAGTAACACACTTGAAATACCTTGGAGCAACCATCACAGAAGATGCTACATCAGAAAAAGAAGTAAAAACAAGAATAGCCATTGCCATTGGACAACTAGCAAAGCTAAAGAAAATCTGGACTAGCAGCAACAAATACCACAATGAAAACAAAGCTGCACCTACTATATGCTGTTGTCATTTCAACTACTCTTTATGGCTGTGAGACCTGCACATTTACTAGGACACTAGAAAAGTAAATTGAGACCTTTGAAATGCAGTGCTTCAGAAGACTTCTACACATACCCTACACTGCACATAGAACAAATGAATATGTGAAAGGTCAAATCAGGCAAGAAGTTGGCACATAGGAACCCCTACTCAAAATCATAGAAAGAAGAAAGATGTAGTGGTTTGGACATGTAACAAGAAGGCCTGCTACCCTCGCCAACCCGATCCTGCAGCGTGCTGTGGATAGACAAAGAAGAAGAGGAAAACCTAGAACAGGCTGGACCACCAACATCAAAGACTGGACGGGATTAAAACTGATTCTACAAAGACGGGGAAGAGTGGAAGAAAGTTATTGCTACATCAATGGTGCCCCAATGGTCAGTGCAGCCTCAGGACTGACTGCCTGACCTAGCCTTAGTAATTATTCTTGAGCAACACAGGCTAATAACAATAATTACAACCAAGATTCTAAAAGGATGACTTTCAGTGCCTCGTTTGTAATATCTTAAAGGGGCAGGATTATCCGGAAGTCTCAGAGGTGGGGAAAAAGAGAGTCAAGTGATCTAGAAGTTCTCCATCTACCAAAAAAAAATTATTTGGGGGTAGCCTGGGAAGATTTTACTATTGGCTGTTAATTCTATGAAGCTGTGATTGTCTGTTTCTCTGTGTTATGTTTGTTTATGTATTGTACATATACCCAGAGCACTGGGTACTTTTAACAATAGATTAAATCTATAGATACAGAAGCATTTAGATGCATGGAGTATGGTTTCATCTATTACTGATACTTGACTACCTCAAGGGTAGATAGTTGCATTTGGGGTTTTGTTTTCAGTTCTCAGGGCTGCTAGTTTGTTATATCCCAAAGGTGGAACCTGCAGTGACACAACACCCAGTTTCACCATCTTGGAATTGTTTCAGTACTGTTTCAGTAGAAAGAAGCAGTACTTGTTGTCTCATCATCACCTTTTCCTCTTATTTAGATTAGGTTTCCCATCTAGCTAGATTTCCCATCCAACTACTAACCAGTCCTGACTGTTTAACTATGAAAAGTAACACAATCACTGCACATGGTGAGAAGGCTGGAGTACAAGGACAGTGATAGAAGCCAGCCATTTATGTTGTGCCCGTTTTTTTCAACCAGATATTAATTCCCATAATCACACACCAAACATGAGTAGACAGAGAGTTCATTTTATAAGTGTCATTTTAAAAAAATGCATCACAGGAACAGCAGCAAGGGTGGGACTCATGGTTGCCATGTAACTCAGCTGATTAAAACAGAACAGAAAACAGACACGCCCACATATATGGTGAAGCACCTGGACTTGACCTTTGGTTTCCTCCGTAGATGTGATAACAAAGGGCAATCAGATCTAAAAGGCTACATATTCAGTATTTATCTTGTTGTGGGCCATTAGGAAGAAGCAGAAGAGCTGAAAAGTGTGTCTTTTGGAAGTGACAGTGAGGATGAAGATTTACTGTACATGTATACACAACGATTTTTTTTTTTATGGTACAAGGCTAAAAGAAGGCTTTCTTTATTAACCTCTTGGAAAGAAGACATAGTAGGAAACACTTGGAATTCTGGATCAGTTTCCTTCCAGTTTTTGCTTTCTGATAATGGGCTAGAGCCTCAGATAGTCTGAAAGCTAGCCTTGTTCTAGTGCATGCATTGGACCTGGACCAACTGAGAATCTGACTCTCTGCTATGTCAAAACCTAGGTACAACTCCCTGATCCTTCATTGCTTGGCTGTGTCTGGAGTAGGATGAAGGGTCCTACTCTAGCTTTCATACCTGAGAGCACAGCATCCAAGGCTCAGGTAGCATCAGCTCCCAACACATCTTCAGCTCATCCTTTACAACAGGGAAAAAAGGCAGCATATTTGAACTGTGTAAGCAAGTTGCGCTTAGCCAAAGAAAGAACCTGGCCCATTGTCTGTAGTGTATAAAAAGAAGATAGACTGTTCATCAAAAGAAAGGAGGAAGAAACTTGTTATAAGATAAATTATATTTACCTGCATGTGGTTAATATTAGGGAAATTGTACCAAGAATACGTATGTCCCACAAGCCCTCCCCAGAAAAACTCACTCAGACCAAACAAACAGAAGGCACTCCATGCATCTAGTAGGATTCCATCTACATCAACAACAAAGGAAGTTCCTCATCAGGACCCAAGACCAAGAGTTTCTATACCTTCCTCCATAGATGAATAATGGTAATAACAGAAAGAGGAACATGGTACTTAAGTTAACCTCTGGCCATTACAGAAGGCACTGTATTATTTAGCGTACTTGGGGTGAAATAATAAGAGGGCAATTCACCCATGAATTATTTGGGTTCTGCTAAATAATTAGCAGAAACAGAGAAACTTTCCCCAGAAGCACTTTTTAACTGCAAGATTTTCATCTAGAGATGGATGGATTGTTTTCTCTATACATTATAACACTGTTTGGAATTTATATTTAGAAAGATGCAGAGAAAATAGATACAAGTGCTGTCAAAATGTGGAGCTATACCAGCGGTTTCATTTCAACCCACTACAGAAACGGGCCTCCCAAGTTTGGATCCAGGGTTCTGGCCTCCCTCTGAATATTTACAAAATATATGTTTTAGTGCAACTGAATCTGAAGCATGGTTGCAAGGGATAACTAAATAGTCTGTGTGATCCAATAGTAGTTAAATTGGAATGGGTAAATAAGTTATATAGAGAAATGCACCAGGAAGTAAATGGAGTCCCACACCCAAATATATTAAAACTCTGCCATATGCTTTATCTGGAAATCTGGACAGCCACTCCCTGGATATCCAGTACATCAGCCCTGGTTCTCTATCAACTCACCACATGGAGTATTTTTCCCTTGCTTGCTCACATAGCTCTTTCAGATCTACAGTGCATCATCCATTTTGAAGAAATGCAATTACAGGTAGCATTAATTCTATCTTCTGAGTTCAGGAAACAGAACTTGAGATTCAGGTATCTATTTTCAAGGTGTATCCCACAATTTGAAAAGGGCCAAAACATCACTCATCAAACCAGTATGGCAGGATTTCCTAACATAAACATGTGCCTGGTGAAGACATGAGATCCTGATAAGCAACAGACTTACCTAGTTAAAACATTACCTTCTGGGAATGATACAGGACTCACCTACACAGGGCACATCTACACATGCAATTAGTGTAACTGAATAAACTCCAGCACAGTTTGCAGCATGTTGAGCCAGGTCAGAACAGCCCTGGCTGCTCTGACCCAGCTCAACATGCTGCAGAGGGGCTGGCTGCTCCGTTGCGGGGCTAGTTGGCAGGCATCCCCCACACGGAAGCACCCTCATGCCCCAGCCAGCCCCATTAGTGTCTACATGTGTGTTGTGGTGCACTAAATAACACCGCTGCAGGATAGTACTTGTATTTACAAGTACTAACCTACAGCAGAATGTATTAGTTTACTTCTTCCTATTAGGGCCACACGTATAGGTGCTGAGACTTTGCTGCAGAGCTAATTATGCAACTCCACAATAAACGTCTCATGTAGATGCACCCACAGGGTAACAGACTGCTTTGGTATTTCTGAAATGCATAATTTTTCTATTCCAGAAGAAAAGGTTACAATCAATTTTTCCATACAGAGAAGGCTACAATAAGCAGTAGGGATTTATATAAAGCACTTTGAAAGCCTTTGACTTAAGTGGGTTTTTGATCAGTTTCTTTTACAGACATTCAGGAGACATGCAGTGTTTAATCCTTGTTTTCCCTTTTCCCCTCCTCTGCACCCCCTCACCTCCACATCCCTCCTCCC
This sequence comes from Alligator sinensis, assembly GCF_000455745.1. NCBI lineage: Eukaryota > Metazoa > Chordata > Crocodylia > Alligatoridae > Alligator > Alligator sinensis. The sequence continues at coordinate 1,451,151 of NW_005842355.1, forward strand.
CACCCCACCAGCTTTCCCCTCCACCTTACATGCCAGAACATTTTTGTAATCTAACCATGGATTGAATAAACCTGCAAACAAATGTTCTGGATCTAAATGAAACAAAGAACAAATGTAAACGTTTGGAACAGCCCAACATGGCAGACAAGACAGTCAAACTTAATCATATCCAGTTATATCTTTTTTAAAATTCAGGCTTCAAGCTTGGGAGAAACCCACTTGTTTCTTACTACTTCTCTCACTTTGTTCTACTCCCTCTCACTCCACTTGAGCCTTCAATTCAGTCCCTCAGTATCACAGTCCAAATCTCCTGTTTGTAGCCATCCACTCTGCCTCTTATCCTTAAACCTGTTTCTACTTATGATATCCCATTATACTGTAGCATCTTGTTAAAAAGCTATCTCTTCAAGAAGTTTTTCAATAGTATGCTTCAAATTTAAAACATATGCTTAAAAAAGTATCAGAAATAAGAATTGGGCTAAAGAAAACATCCATGACTAACTAGGAAATCACATTCCAAAAAACCTTATGGGTGCATCCACACATGCAAGCACATGCACTTGCAGCAGCTCAAATAGAAGTGGTGCAAATTTGAGCCAGGGCTTTTCAGCTCAGCGCACGTGCTCAGACATGCACTTTGTTGAGGAGCAAATTGTGCCACTTGGGGCAAAATAACCCTGCCTGGCTCCTCCTGGATCTGCAGCCAGGGGGAACTAGAGCCTGGGGCCAGCACCTGTGCTGTCCCCAGCAGTATAAAGAGCTGCCCTGTCCTGGCCCCATCCATACAAAAAGCTGCCTTGGCAAGCAGCTCAGGGCTACTTACTCTCAGGAGCTTCTGGGGCCTGGCCAATTGGTACCTGGGGACACTACCCCTTGTGCCAGCTGGACTGCTGAAGCAGCCCTGAGAGTTCCCTGAACCCTCTACCCATTGCAGTAGTCTAGCAATGGGGGCTGCCGCCTGGCTGTGACCTGCTGCGTACCTGCCAGACCCAGATGGGAACCGCACAGCCAGCAGAGGCATCTGCCCCTCTGGGCCAGCTGCCAGTGGGCTGTGGCTGCAGAATTGGCCTCTGTGCGGCACTACTGCCATGTGTACCCATGTCCAGCCATCTGGGTAGCTATCGCCTGGAAGATGTTCCAGGTGTGGTGGCCTGCTTTGAACTGTCAAAGAATGTCCTCCCGGCCCCAATTGGCCAGGAAGTCAGCCACAGCCAGCTGGGTCCAAGGCGCCAGCTCTGAGCAGGCAGGGCCCTGCCACTGGCCTCCCTAGCAGGAATTCTGATGTTCCCTATTGGAAAACTGAAAAATCCCTGATAAAAAAAATCCCAAAGTCACTCTGTAAAATACCCCAAAATCCATGTTCCTCCACAAGTAAAACAAAAGACCACTATAAAAGAGAGAGAGAGTGAGACAGAAACGGTGTTCAGTTGGGCAATGTTTTATTGATATATCTACAGTGTTAAAGCAATGTGGAAGCCTACCAGTGTCTCTATCATAATAATAAATGAACTCTAACTGCATGTTTCATGAATTCATGAAACATTAATATATATTGCTGCCCTCCCACAGGGTCTATGGCCCCCACACAAGGGCTACGGCTCCCCACACAAGGGCCAAATGGCCCCTGCAGGGGCTACTTCCCCTGCAAGGTGCACATGCCTCACCCCAGCCCCCCCAATTGCTGCCCCACCTGGCCCCATCCCCTGCCAGCTGCTGCGGCCCCCCCAATGGTTGCCCCACCCCGCCCTGTCATTTTTGACA
>NW_005842355.1:1454059-1456392 GCF_000455745.1 Alligator sinensis
TAAGTTTTCCCAAATACTTAGTGAAACCAGGGTAGTATTGTAATTGTTTGTGTTTGTTTTTCCTTTGCATGTCTATTACTACTAGTACCATTATATATTTCATATACTTAGCAATAAATAATTTTTATAGTCAAACTGGTAGTAAATGGGTATATTTTTCCTTCTCTACTTCTCCTTCCTCATGTGATCTGCAGCAACACTTCTTTTACCTAAGCTAAAGATCCCTGTGAAGCCCAAAAATACTGTGGGGTCTGCTCATCAAGAGGCTAAAGATTGGGACGTGCTGAGTTTAAAACACATAAGGGGATCAGCTTGTACAGGCTGATTGACCCAGTTTGGCTCAGACATGCCCTAATGAACTGAATGCTGGCCCATGAGGGTGTCAGCTGGACACCCAGTCGGATTCAGAGGTATTCTGTTTACCTGTGTGCTTGTGTCTGACTGCAGTTTATTGTTGCTCTGATGAACTGATTCTTGGCATATGAGGGTGTCAGCCTGTCCATGCTGATCAACCCAGCCAGGTCAGGTGTGTCACGTTAATCTGTGTGTGTTTGTGTGTATGACTGATTTGGTGACTGGAGGAACCCAGCCCATTGAAACTGAGTCCTGCAAGATAGCTCCATTGGGGGTGAGGACTTGCAGAAGGGAGATATACAGCTCCGTATAGAAACACAAGTAACACAAACAGCACATTGATAGAATTACCAAGACCCTAGAAATGTGTCACTAATAAATAAACACACCCCAAAGTAATGGGCAAATCTGGTAACACCCATGGGCCATATTTTGCTCACTCCTGGATTAGATTGTGGATAAAAAAAGGTCAAATCACTGGGATAAAAATGTCCAGGTCTGTCTATCAGTATCAGACTAATATAGTCAGCAAGGATCAGAGAAAGATTGTCAATAGTCCTGTATAACGTAATTGTCAAGAGACATTATGTAAGGGATGGATAACAGGGGGTTTGTTTTCCTATGAAGCCTCAGGAATTGGCTGCTACTGAACACAGGATACTTGACTGGGATCTGTTCCATCCTGGCTGTTCCTGTTCCCATTTTTTAGAAAAATATTTACTGTTGGACCAATATAGTAACACATGGCCCTACCCTGCTCCCACTGAAGTTAATAGTGAAATATCCACTGATTTCCATGAGAGTTGCATTGAGCCTTTGGTATATTGATATGAAACAGGCCAAGGCCAGATAGGAAACACCTGGTGTTTGTTTCAGAGTTGTTAGGGGCTTGAAGGGACCTTACAGATCATTGGATCCAGTCCCCCTGCACTTGTTTCATTTCTAGCTTTATATTATTTGACTAAATCATGTAGAGGGGAGTGAACACTTTCATAGATAGATGTAGATTCATAGAGGTAGGGTCGGAAGGGACCTAAGTAGATCTTCAAGTCCGACCCCCTGCCCTGGGCAGGAGAGAATACTGAGCTCATATGATCCCAGCTAGGTAATTGTCAAGCCTCCTCTTAAAGACCCCCACTTTAACAAACCCCTTCAATTAATTGCTCTGTGACTTAGTGTTTAGTTTAAATCACTCAGGATGTGGAGGTCAGCAGAAAATTCTGACAGCAAACAGGACACTGAGCTCTTGAAAAGAGGTGGTGTATATGTATCATAGGCTTAGTACAGACATTCAAAAAGTCCTTGGCAAAAGTGCTTTAACTGTCGTTCTTTACTTAAAGCACTGTAAGTTAGAGCATGTTTGAACTGAACAGACATTTGCTGTTCTGGGTGGGGGCTGGTGAGAGGGGACTCACAATGCCCAAGGTCAGCAGGTAGGGGGAGTTCTCAGCATGCCCTGCAGACTCAGAGACTCCCAAGTGTAACCAGACAGGCATGCTATCTCTGATTGGCTACCTGCTGTGGAGGAACAGTCCTCCTGATACTCTGTCAGTGACAGGAATCAGAGAATCAGAGAGAAGTAGGGCTGGAAGGGACCTCCATCCTGAAGGTTCCTTCCAGCCGCAGCCGAACCAGCCAAATCTCTGAATCAGCCCCATTCCCTGCCCGCTCTCCCAGCCCCATCAATGGCTGCCCCACCCATCTGCAGCTCCCAGATCTTTGCAAAAAAAGCCCAGCACTCACCAGGCACTATAAGTTAGAGCATGTTTGAACTGAACAGCATGTTTGCTGCCAAGCGAGGGGGTGATCTCCACTGCCCCCCACTGTGCGGGGGGTTTTGCCATGAGCCCCTCATACCCCTGTTCGCTCTCCCAGCCCCCACATGGCTGCCTTGCCTACCCCAGCTCCTGGCTCTTTAAAAAAAAAAAAAAAAAAAAAAAAAAAAACCAAAAACCACCAAACACTGTGCGGACCACGGC
>NW_005842355.1:1456402-1460729 GCF_000455745.1 Alligator sinensis
CCAGGAGGGGGGGGAGGCGGTAAAGCAGGCGGGGGTTGATGGGCTCGTGGCAGAGCCCCCCACACAGCATGGGGTAGTGGGAGGCAGCGGGGATTGGCTCCCCGCCTGGCAGCAGTCGGTGAATAGGGGCTTTTTTTAAAGGGCTGGGAGCTGGGGGTCGAGGGAGCTGGAGGAGCAGGCAGGGGATGGGGGCTGGCAGGGGTCCCCCCTTGGTCCCCTCCCCCGCCCCTTACTTACCAGCACAGAGTCTAGGTCCATTTTCCTGCAGCAGCGAGTGGGGACTGTCCAAATCTTTGAAGCTCTCCGAATCTTTTCCAAATTGATTCAGAGAGTTTCAAATAGATTCAGACCTTTTAATTGGTCTCCTGATTTGATTTGGATTCGGAGATTCAGCCACTGAAGCAGGCCAAACCTCCTCTGAATCGAATCAGCACCTGAAGCTTTGCATAGCCCTACTGCTCACTAAGTTATTATTTTGCCTTTTGTTATTTAAAGCGGTGGACCAGGATGAGGCTGTAGGGGCAGAGGAGGCCTCATTGGGGCGCACACCTGTGTCATGTAGAGGCCCCAGTGACAGTGAGGGTGCACCTACACACACAGTCACACATGATTAGTTTTGCTTGTCAGCAGCTTGAGGTGCAGTTCCCCAGAAACCCCTGCACTGATCTTCTTGAAATCTGGCAGGCTTCATGGCCTAAGCATGCCTGCAGTTTTCATCCCACTGCACCTCAACACACACACTCTCTCACACGTCACAACTTTTGCATGTCAGCAGCCTGTGGTGCAGCTTCCCAGAAACCCCTGTACCTATCTCTGTGAAATCTAGCAGGCTTCATGGCCTCAGCAGGGGCTACCATGCCTGCTGTTTTCACCCCCCTGTGCCTTAACACACACATGACGTGAGTTTTGCTTGTCAGCAGCCTGAGGTGCAGTTTCCCAGAAAGCCCTGCACCTATTTCCTTGAAACTTGACAGGCTTTGTGGCCTCAGGGGGGGGCTACCATGCCTGCAGTTTTTACTTTCCTGTGCCTACACACTCACAAGTGACATGAGTTTTGCTTTCAAGAATTTGAGGTGCAGTTTCCCAGAAACCCCTATACCTATTTCCTTGAAATTTGGCAGGCTTCATGCCTGCAGAAGGAGCTATCATCTGTGCTGTTTTCATCCAAATCTGCCGAAAAAGGACAAAGTTATAGGCAGCTTTGTGCTTCCCCATTATAGCCTATGGGCGAAAAAGAGAAACAGTTTGGATGAAATGAAAGGGAGCAGTGCTTTCGAAATGAAACAAAACTCGAAACAAAACACCGTCCCTTTGAAACAGATGTCGAAACAAAATGGTGCTGTTTTGCACAGCCCTACTTTTTACCTTCTTCCCCTTGATTAAAAGACTAGAAACTCATAAAAGTTAATCTGGGGAATTTGTTTAAGAATATTCTATTAAATTCTACACACATTTACAGCAATGTCTATAGACATGTATTGATTTCAACTCTATTAACTTCTTCAGACTATTTTCATAAAGGCGCAAAACTTACAACATGTTGCTAAAAGTACTAACCTTGGTATAGAGCAGTGGTGCCTCGAGATCCTTTCAAGAGTGCCAAGGGGTGTCACACAATGTTAGCACCATTAGGTCTGCAAACATGATTCACATGATAAATCCAGGGATTACAAATAGAAAGTCATAGTGTTAAAAACATCTGTAATGTTAAAAACCTGTTGTGATCTTTCCGAGTTCTTTGCAACAGAAGAATTGTTCTATTATTTTTCTATAGTCAAAAAACAAGTGAAAACTAAGAGCTGGCATTCTCCAAGACATGATTTGAGTCTGACAAGGTTGAGAGCCAGTGGTATAGAGATAGCTGAAGCTAACTGGGCACCAGTAGCAGTCTAGCTGTAGCATGGAGCTCAGCATGCGCTAATTTATTCAGCAGTATACACATGCCTTGAATTTCATGGTTTTATTATTAACACTTACTTTTGTCAGTTACCTCCATGTTTCAGAATAGAGTAAAAGTGGTCTTTTTAGCTGCTATTTTGTCAAAATTAAAATTATTTGGATACCTTAAAATAAAATGTTGCAAAAATAATAAACTCTCCCTAGATAGAGCTTTTTAGATTTTCCTTAATCTTGGGGCTCAGCTGTTGTACTGGCAACACTTAATTTTCACTGTTGGAGACCACTCTGTCTTGGACTGACCAAACATTTGACAATCACCTCCTATGTGAGGACTTTGAAATGTACCTGTGAGAGTCGAGTAGCCAACTCCAAATAAAATGGAGTGGAAAGTGGACACCTAATACCCTCTGGCTCCTTCACACATATGGTATTTATGCTGCCCCCCCATCACCATGGTACATGTGCACTTCTCAGTCTTAAATATATTGACCTTACAATACTCCTTTGCATGCTATTGTTGCCATGTTAGAAATGGAGAGTTGAGTTGCTGACTTAAATGACAATGTTTGTGGCACAGCAGGAAACCTCCACCAGGCCTCCTACAGCACAAGCTGATGCTCCAGCTACTGAACCATCTAGCTGTAGCCTGTAAAAATGCTTTGTCTGGGTCGAAAATCTAGGATTTGCTTGAATGGGAACAAGCATTAAGTGGCAGGGAGGTGGTTGGGTGGAACTGAAGTGCATTTTGCAGACCAGCACGTGGAGGCTGTCACAGTGCTGACCCCCATAGAGTTATTTGTACAAAATATCTTGTTTGAAAGTTATCAGAAGCCTGACACTAAATTATAAACATAGTGGCCTACTATGGGATTTCAAAGCAAACAGCAGCAAAATATTGGTTCTGGTGGCCTAGTTTAGCACAGACACAGCAAGGCAATGAGGGGTAGAGTGGTAACACTGCTTAGCACATGTAAGATATAAAGTTGGATTTGGATGTTATTCGCCAATCAAATTCAGGTGCCATTAGCAATACAGTGCAAGTCATCTTAGCCTCATATTTCAATAACCAAAGATGAGAGTGAATTCACCTATGGTGCCATTTGTCCTTCTTTGTCTTAATCAAAATTACTTCTAAAATACAAAGTTATGTATAAACATTCAATTGGGGTTGATCTGAGATTCAGTTATTCCCTCAAAATTGTAAGGATGCTTCTTCAGCCTTAGAACAGACTCGTGTTTTCAACTTCTCATAAAAGCAAATAGCTCATATTGTTTATACTGAAGATCCCTCAAATGTCTGTAATGAATTTTGGAGTACAGCTGGAGTGTAATACATTTCATAGTTCTCCTCTGCTGCTTGAACTAACTGAACACAAGAAGGAAATGTTGCTGCCAATGAGGGAGACCCTTCTATGGATACAGACATGTCTTTAAACAGTAACAACTTGATGCAATTGCACAGTTATGAGAGAAACCCAAGGAAGAAGAAATTCTGAGCGCTGGTGGTCTTCAAGATCCTGCCAAATGGCCAATCACCAATGACAACAATCAACTGCTTCTTGTTTATGAAGACTGAGGCAGAGCAAACCAAGTGGAAGGAGTTTTGTTCTGGATTGTAGTGGAAGAAAACGTTCAGTTTTCTGTTGTTCATGACTTCATCTTTCTTCTTCTCATGTCTCTACACCACATTTGACCATTTTATTATTCATGTTTGTGCTCATTTATTGTACTTGAGGTCTTTCATTGTACATGTGCCTTCAAGCAGTGGGCACTGAAGCAGCTTTTGCATAGTCTGAGGCTCTGTGCCTCAGTCACAAGTGGTTAACTCATTGGTATAGCCCCAGTTCATTAGTTCCATGCAGTGTCCGACTCCAGTGCATAGGTGGTTGAGACATTGCCACCTTTGCCATGATTTGTAAGCCTCTGGTGGTAAAGACTCAGCCACTTGAATGTCCATTTTTTTTCACTCTCAGGTATTTTCTCCAGCCTCTCATTCCACATCTATAGTCACATATTCTGGTAACAAAGTGCATACATGATTTCAGATGCTTGTGTGCTGTGGGATGGTTGTACAGCAGGTGGGTTACCTTCAGTTTGTCTTGATCATTCTGTCCTGCTGGCCACTGCTCTTCGGATGTCAGGAGGAGCAACACCAGCCAGCAGGTACACACTGTTTAGTAGGGCTGTGCAAAGTTTTGGGTGCTGACTGGATTTGGGAGGAGATTTGGCCCGATTTGGTGGCTGAAACTCTGAATCTGAATCAAATCAGGGGACCAGTTAAAAGGTCTGAATCAATTCCAAGCTCTCCGAATCTTCGGAAAAGATTTGGAGAGCTTTGATGGTTTAGACAGTCCCCGGTGGCTGCAGCAGGGACCTGCAGCTGACTCAGAGCTGGCAAGTAGGGGACCCCTGCCCGGTCCCATCCCCT
>NW_005842355.1:1461228-1465517 GCF_000455745.1 Alligator sinensis
AGGGGGGGCGAAGGGACTGCCCCCCCCCCCCCCCCAGCAGCACCCAGTGAGCACTGGGGCTTTCTTTTTAAACAACTGGGAGCTGGGGGGGGGGCAGCTATGGGGATGAGGGCTGGGGGTCGAGGGAGCTGGAGGAGCAGGCAGGGGATGGGGGCTGGCAGGGGTCCCCCCTTGGTCCCCTCCCCCGCCCCTTACTTACCAGCACAGAGTCTAGGTCCATTTTCCTGCAGCAGCGAGTGGGGACTGTCCAAATCTTTGAAGCTCTCCGAATCTTTTCCAAATTGATTCAGAGAGTTTCAAATAGATTCAGACCTTTTAATTGGTCTCCTGATTTGATTTGGATTCGGAGATTCAGCCACTGAAGCAGGCCAAACCTCCTCTGAATCGAATCAGCACCTGAAGCTTTGCATAGCCCTACTGCTCACTAAGTTATTATTTTGCCTTTTGTTATTTAAAGCGGTGGACCAGGATGAGGCTGTAGGGGCAGAGGAGGCCTCATTGGGGCGCACACCTGTGTCATGTAGAGGCCCCAGTGACAGTGAGGGTGCACCTACACACACAGTCACACATGATTAGTTTTGCTTGTCAGCAGCTTGAGGTGCAGTTCCCCAGAAACCCCTGCACTGATCTTCTTGAAATCTGGCAGGCTTCATGGCCTAAGCATGCCTGCAGTTTTCATCCCACTGCACCTCAACACACACACTCTCTCACACGTCACAACTTTTGCATGTCAGCAGCCTGTGGTGCAGCTTCCCAGAAACCCCTGTACCTATCTCTGTGAAATCTAGCAGGCTTCATGGCCTCAGCAGGGGCTACCATGCCTGCTGTTTTCACCCCCCTGTGCCTTAACACACACATGACGTGAGTTTTGCTTGTCAGCAGCCTGAGGTGCAGTTTCCCAGAAAGCCCTGCACCTATTTCCTTGAAACTTGACAGGCTTTGTGGCCTCAGGGGGGGGCTACCATGCCTGCAGTTTTTACTTTCCTGTGCCTACACACTCACAAGTGACATGAGTTTTGCTTTCAAGAATTTGAGGTGCAGTTTCCCAGAAACCCCTATACCTATTTCCTTGAAATTTGGCAGGCTTCATGCCTGCAGAAGGAGCTATCATCTGTGCTGTTTTCATCCAAATCTGCCGAAAAAGGACAAAGTTATAGGCAGCTTTGTGCTTCCCCATTATAGCCTATGGGCGAAAAAGAGAAACAGTTTGGATGAAATGAAAGGGAGCAGTGCTTTCGAAATGAAACAAAACTCGAAACAAAACACCGTCCCTTTGAAACAGATGTCGAAACAAAATGGTGCTGTTTTGCACAGCCCTACTTTTTACCTTCTTCCCCTTGATTAAAAGACTAGAAACTCATAAAAGTTAATCTGGGGAATTTGTTTAAGAATATTCTATTAAATTCTACACACATTTACAGCAATGTCTATAGACATGTATTGATTTCAACTCTATTAACTTCTTCAGACTATTTTCATAAAGGCGCAAAACTTACAACATGTTGCTAAAAGTACTAACCTTGGTATAGAGCAGTGGTGCCTCGAGATCCTTTCAAGAGTGCCAAGGGGTGTCACACAATGTTAGCACCATTAGGTCTGCAAACATGATTCACATGATAAATCCAGGGATTACAAATAGAAAGTCATAGTGTTAAAAACATCTGTAATGTTAAAAACCTGTTGTGATCTTTCCGAGTTCTTTGCAACAGAAGAATTGTTCTATTATTTTTCTATAGTCAAAAAACAAGTGAAAACTAAGAGCTGGCATTCTCCAAGACATGATTTGAGTCTGACAAGGTTGAGAGCCAGTGGTATAGAGATAGCTGAAGCTAACTGGGCACCAGTAGCAGTCTAGCTGTAGCATGGAGCTCAGCATGCGCTAATTTATTCAGCAGTATACACATGCCTTGAATTTCATGGTTTTATTATTAACACTTACTTTTGTCAGTTACCTCCATGTTTCAGAATAGAGTAAAAGTGGTCTTTTTAGCTGCTATTTTGTCAAAATTAAAATTATTTGGATACCTTAAAATAAAATGTTGCAAAAATAATAAACTCTCCCTAGATAGAGCTTTTTAGATTTTCCTTAATCTTGGGGCTCAGCTGTTGTACTGGCAACACTTAATTTTCACTGTTGGAGACCACTCTGTCTTGGACTGACCAAACATTTGACAATCACCTCCTATGTGAGGACTTTGAAATGTACCTGTGAGAGTCGAGTAGCCAACTCCAAATAAAATGGAGTGGAAAGTGGACACCTAATACCCTCTGGCTCCTTCACACATATGGTATTTATGCTGCCCCCCCATCACCATGGTACATGTGCACTTCTCAGTCTTAAATATATTGACCTTACAATACTCCTTTGCATGCTATTGTTGCCATGTTAGAAATGGAGAGTTGAGTTGCTGACTTAAATGACAATGTTTGTGGCACAGCAGGAAACCTCCACCAGGCCTCCTACAGCACAAGCTGATGCTCCAGCTACTGAACCATCTAGCTGTAGCCTGTAAAAATGCTTTGTCTGGGTCGAAAATCTAGGATTTGCTTGAATGGGAACAAGCATTAAGTGGCAGGGAGGTGGTTGGGTGGAACTGAAGTGCATTTTGCAGACCAGCACGTGGAGGCTGTCACAGTGCTGACCCCCATAGAGTTATTTGTACAAAATATCTTGTTTGAAAGTTATCAGAAGCCTGACACTAAATTATAAACATAGTGGCCTACTATGGGATTTCAAAGCAAACAGCAGCAAAATATTGGTTCTGGTGGCCTAGTTTAGCACAGACACAGCAAGGCAATGAGGGGTAGAGTGGTAACACTGCTTAGCACATGTAAGATATAAAGTTGGATTTGGATGTTATTCGCCAATCAAATTCAGGTGCCATTAGCAATACAGTGCAAGTCATCTTAGCCTCATATTTCAATAACCAAAGATGAGAGTGAATTCACCTATGGTGCCATTTGTCCTTCTTTGTCTTAATCAAAATTACTTCTAAAATACAAAGTTATGTATAAACATTCAATTGGGGTTGATCTGAGATTCAGTTATTCCCTCAAAATTGTAAGGATGCTTCTTCAGCCTTAGAACAGACTCGTGTTTTCAACTTCTCATAAAAGCAAATAGCTCATATTGTTTATACTGAAGATCCCTCAAATGTCTGTAATGAATTTTGGAGTACAGCTGGAGTGTAATACATTTCATAGTTCTCCTCTGCTGCTTGAACTAACTGAACACAAGAAGGAAATGTTGCTGCCAATGAGGGAGACCCTTCTATGGATACAGACATGTCTTTAAACAGTAACAACTTGATGCAATTGCACAGTTATGAGAGAAACCCAAGGAAGAAGAAATTCTGAGCGCTGGTGGTCTTCAAGATCCTGCCAAATGGCCAATCACCAATGACAACAATCAACTGCTTCTTGTTTATGAAGACTGAGGCAGAGCAAACCAAGTGGAAGGAGTTTTGTTCTGGATTGTAGTGGAAGAAAACGTTCAGTTTTCTGTTGTTCATGACTTCATCTTTCTTCTTCTCATGTCTCTACACCACATTTGACCATTTTATTATTCATGTTTGTGCTCATTTATTGTACTTGAGGTCTTTCATTGTACATGTGCCTTCAAGCAGTGGGCACTGAAGCAGCTTTTGCATAGTCTGAGGCTCTGTGCCTCAGTCACAAGTGGTTAACTCATTGGTATAGCCCCAGTTCATTAGTTCCATGCAGTGTCCGACTCCAGTGCATAGGTGGTTGAGACATTGCCACCTTTGCCATGATTTGTAAGCCTCTGGTGGTAAAGACTCAGCCACTTGAATGTCCATTTTTTTTCACTCTCAGGTATTTTCTCCAGCCTCTCATTCCACATCTATAGTCACATATTCTGGTAACAAAGTGCATACATGATTTCAGATGCTTGTGTGCTGTGGGATGGTTGTACAGCAGGTGGGTTACCTTCAGTTTGTCTTGATCATTCTGTCCTGCTGGCCACTGCTCTTCGGATGTCAGGAGGAGCAACACCAGCCAGCAGGTACACACTGTTTAGTAGGGCTGTGCAAAGTTTTGGGTGCTGACTGGATTTGGGAGGAGATTTGGCCCGATTTGGTGGCTGAAACTCTGAATCTGAATCAAATCAGGGGACCAGTTAAAAGGTCTGAATCAATTCCAAGCTCTCCGAATCTTCGGAAAAGATTTGGAGAGCTTTGATGGTTTAGACAGTCCCCGGTGGCTGCAGCAGGGACCTGCAGCTGACTCAGAGCTGGCAAGTAGGGGACCCCTGCCCGGTCCCATCCCCT
>NW_005842355.1:1465659-1478040 GCF_000455745.1 Alligator sinensis
GCCTGCCCAAACTCCAGCCTTTTAAGAAAAAAAAAACAAGAAAAACCCAGGGACTCACCGTTCCTGCAGCGGCCTCAGGGCTTCATGGGGGCAAATGGAAGAGCCCCCCACGTGGCACAGGGATCACCTCCACCGGGCAGGAACAGTGAGTGAGGTGGGGGTTCTTAGGTTTCTTTTTCTTAAAGGGCTGAAGCTGGAGTAGACAGATCAGCCATGATGGGGGGGGACTGGGACAGCAGGGGCAGGGCCGGGGGGCTTGTGCAGGGCACCCCATGCAGCATCAGACAGTGGGGGGCAGCAGGGATTGCACCCCCGCCCAGCAGCACCCAGTGAGTCAGGGCTTTTTCCCCCTCCCCCCCAAGTGCTGGGAGCTGGGGAGGGTGGGGCAGCTATTGCTGGGCTGGGAGAGCGGGCGAGGGTTGGGCCTGCCCGATTCGGAGATTCAGCCAAATCGATTCGGGACAGTGATTTGAATCAACATTTCGAATCACTGTCCCCCAAATCAAATCTGAACCAAATACTAGCTGCTTTGCACAGACCTACTGTTTAGGCTGGTAGGCTTCAGACATCCTGTGATACATTGGCAGCTATCATTCAGGATGGGGTTGAGGCACTTAACATATACAGATCTCTCCCATACAGGGTATGCATACACAGCAGAGGAGAAGCTAAGAGCCAAAACAGTGGTTCAGATGGTTGAGAGGCTACCTCCCCATTTTGAGTTGGCGAGCTTACAAAATGTTGTTACAAGTGCTCAACTTTGCTTTTGTCTTCATGATGTGTTCTTTGCATGACAGGGTTCGATCAAGGGTGACTTCAAGGTAAACTGGGTTTGGACAGTGGGGTCCCTGACCATGTAATGTTGAGCTGGTGGTTGGCCTCATGGTTTTTCAGATGGAAGGCATATAACTGTGTTTTCGCTGGGTTGGTGTGTAATGGGTTTTCAATGTAATAAAGGTCAGGCCAATTAATGTCTCGCTTAGGGATTTTTCAACATGGTCAAAGCAAGTGTTTTGGGCTGTTATGCACAGGTCACCTGCATAGATTAAATGTTTTGTTTCCAAATTGGTTTGCTGGTCATTTGTATAGATGTTATATAATGGCGGTGTAAGTACACTACCTTGGGGGAGGACATTAGTCTGTCCCCTTCATCTGCTTCACTTCCAATCCAGTTTGACAAAAAAAAAAATGTCTGTTTTTGAGCAGGGTTCATATTAGCTGTGTGAGATGTAATCTTTTGTCATTTCCAGGGTCTCGTGGAGGAGGTGGTGGTGGTGAAGTGTGTTGTAGGCATCTGTTAGGTTGAAGAACACAGCTCCGGTGATTTGGTGTCTTTTAAAACCATCCCAATATGTTGAGTTAGATTGAGCAGCTGATTAGGGGCCATAGAAGCATTCACATTATGACCCCTGTCAGATACCTGGTAATACCTGCAAATTCTGCTAACACTCCAAACCACGATTTTTATGACTGCATTTGTAAAATGAGACTGACTTGTGTATTCTACATCAACTGATGCTGTTTGTTGCTCCTGATGCAGGTTGTTTAAATCCAGTTTCAAACTGGAAAAACATATGAAGAGTCTGTGCTTGCAAAGCCATGCAGCATATTTCAGCCTAGTGTCACCAACTGTGGTAAATCAGCCTATAAACTTGTCCTCATCTGTTTGTTTTTTTTCTTTTGGATAGTCAGGCAGTTACCTGGGAAGAAAATGTCCTCCTGCTTATGCTGGAAAACAGGTGCAAGTCACCAAAGATCCTTTCTGGAGCTGGTAATGCTGTGAGATTGTGGTATGCTTTTTCATTGGTATGTTTAGGTTTACAGACACCATGTTACCCAGGAGTTTACCCCAAAATGGCTAGTATATGTGAAGCTATAAAGTGGTGGTCAGGGCTTGCCTAACTAGCTCTCTCTCACTTCAGTGGCCCACTGTGGCCTTTGAGTTACGTTGCAACCAAAAATATTTTCATTGCCAGATGTGTGGCTTGCCAGCACACTAGGGGAAAGTGCAAATTCATGCAAATTTCACTCTGGAGAATGTATCTTGAGAATGCTCAGCCTGGAGGAGGAGCAGTGTCCCCTCCACTCCCAACTCTCTGAGCAACCAGGACAAGCCAACACCTGGTAATACATTCAAGGCCTCACCAGAAAGTGCTTTGCTGACTACTACCGCTCCACAGGCCAGAGCTGCAAAGCAGAAGACATGATGCATATAGGCAAAGAGTGTCCAACTTGTAATTAAATGCAGTGAATGATAAACAGGGATCCTGGTTTTATATGATAAAAAACAAACCCCAATTTTCAGATTGAAAAAGTAACCTGAAATCCACATTTTCCTGTGATTATAATGAAACACCACTAATATATATATTAGTGGTGTTTCATTTGGGTTATTAATATATTTATCTATTAGTGGTGTTTCATTTTAATCACAGAAAAATGTGGATTTGGGGTTACTTTTTTAATCCAAAAATTGGGATTTTTTTTTTTTAATCAGAGAAAACCAAGACCCCTGATGATGAATAAAGACATACCTATGATTTGGAGATGGGGATTAAGTCCTGTATTAGAATTAGTAATTCTCAGATTAACAAAATATGATAAAATGTTTTTCCCATTGCTGTTCTTCCCTTACAGTTGTAATACATAGCTCCCTTCACACTTGGGTGAAATTAAAGTCTGTCTTGTGTGCTATTTAATGAAATGCACCAGATCCTAGCAGCCAAAAGTCAGGTGATGTCATTATGGAAACACTACTTTCTGCTGCCATCTGCTGAGCACGCAGCAAAACTGACATTGATTTTAACAGGCCCAGGCTCAGGATCAAACTGTAATGCTAAAAATCTACTGAAATATTACTACCCCACAAAAGGAAACAAGAGGGTATTAGCTTAACCCCCCCCCCCTTTTTTTTTTTCTTTGAAGATTTCTGGAGCTTTAATTTAATCATTTTCTTGCTGCACCTATAGTGATAAGAATAATTGTTTTACTTTGAAATATCTTACATTAATGCTTTCACTTTACCTATATAATCAGAGCAGGTGGAAATTTTTACTGAAAAAAATGTCCTTTTCAAATGGAAAGCGTTGACAAAAAACCTTTTATAACTTTCAGTTTCTCTATTTTGTCTCAAAAATGTCAACCTTGGATGAATTACAGAAACATATCAGTGGCAGTTATAGCATCCAGTTTCCCTTTTGCCCACCTGTAATCATTGTAAAGTTGGAAAAGCTTTAAAAAGTCGAAGTGACAAAAGGCAAAATGAATAAACAAGTAAATTAAATCTCTGAGCATCTTTCATTTAATTGCTCTTGGTGAGAAAAATGAAAACTAGTGGGAAATCGGAAAAGCTTTAAAAAGTCGAAGTGACAAAAGGCAAAATGAATAAACAAGTAAATTAAATCTCTGAGGGAAGAGCGAGACTGCAATTTTGGTGAGAAAAATGAAAACTAGTGGGAAAAGGGAAGAGAGACTGCAATTTTAAACTCTTTTTTTCCCCAAAATTGTCCACATAATCTCTCAAAAATCTTTGAAAGATTATCCCATCTGGATTATCCCAGATCCAGATCTGATCCTGGAAACTTCAAAATTACTCATGAGAGTCTTTATTCAATTAACTCTGATACTTGCAGTCAGTGCTGTTTTGCAATTACAATCCCTTCTATACCAATACAACTGGAAAAATTACATCCTGCTTACCACTCTACTCATCAAATACTGGCACCATAAACAGAGCATGCAAACCCATGTTGTTCATGAAACAGACTGAGTATATGGCAACAATATAGCTTGATTTGCCACCTTGAAAGATAATCATAGGTTGATGATATGTGCAAGGAAAGTGCTAAGTCTGAGTAGTAATTACTAGCTTAACTCCACTGCATATATTTTGGTATCTGGACTAGGCAGTTGAGGTGGACTTGTAAGTTCAGAAGCTATGCATAAATATTTTTCCCATCATGCATGAATCTGGGATCATCAGATGCTTGTCTTCTTTCGTCTGTTCAGCTCTGGTCTCCCTCCAAGCCACATGGGCTCTTTGATTCTCTGCATTGCTACATATCAGTGTTCACCCAAAAGGAGTCCATCAATAAAGAGGGGATTTCATGGCTTCTTGGGAATAGTCGAAGTATGGTACCAGTATCAAGAGGCTGCACAGATAGTACAATGGCAATGAAAGGCAGTGTGCCATCACTTGGGCGCCTTTGGCAAGTGCAGCCAGAAGTCTGTAATACACAGCTCAAGCCAGGAAAGACCTGAGGGAAGGTGCTATATTTCCGAGAGGCAGTCAAGCCAAAGTGAGAAGACTTAGAATGGGATGGAACTCAGGTTCCAGGGTCCAAATTCTAAGACTACAGGAGCACCTTCATCTAAGCAGCGCTCAGATAGAATGGTTAGATGCCTATTGCACTATAGGTGAGCTCAAAGGTGAACCATAAAAGGCAAATCTAGACAAAACTGCCTTCAAAACAGCCTGCAATTAGTGGCCCCACTCCTGCAACTGGAACTGCAGGGGCTTTTTTTTTTTTTTAACCTAAATACAGTTGCCAAAAGCACATCCTCTCTGTTGACATAGTTTACACCCTGCCTCCCAGTGATTGTATCCAGTCATACTTCCAGGAAGCAGCCAAGAGCAATGCTACCCTCTTAAATTCCCTGGAACCGAAAAGTAACAGACAGCAACACAAAGAATAAAAAGCCGCATTTGTATATGGTTGGTAGACTTATTATTTTGCTTCATGAGTTATTACGATTGCTGCAAACAAACAGAACAATTCACAGGTGTGTAAGCATCAGCTGGACACTTCCTGTCCTACCAGTTCAGTTACATCCCTACAACAGGAATGTGATCCTGTTTAGCCCATGACCAGTGTGTGAAAGCTGGTGGAATGACACATCCCAGAAAAAAAACACCAGTGCAGTCAGCAAGGTCTCATACTCAAGTGATGATGTACAGAGTAAAAAACACCTAGTAAATCCAAAGCAGGAAGAAGAGATCGCCAGTTCATTTTCTTAAAAGATACATTAACCATTAGTAACATTTATCACTCTTCCACCCTTTCTCTCCCAAAAAGCCAACTAAAAATCCTATTTCTGAACACCCATAGAAGGAGCTGGGAAGGATGAACTGAGGTTAATTCCTTATTGTCTAAGAACTGGGTGGTGCACCTGCAGCCTGGCCTGGTGTGCTGCTGGCATTTCTCAAGGCTAGCTAGTAGCACTGTCACTGAGTGCTTGGGCTTCCCAAATAAATAGAGAATAGAGATCTAGACATAGTTTTAGGGACTGTGAGAGAAATTGTCTGATCAGGCTCCCAATCTGGTAAGGGAACACCTGCAGACTCTCTTAACCCGAACAGGGCTCATTTCCCAGCTGAGACTCGAATAAGCAGGAGACGAGGGTGTGGTCTTTTCAGTTTATTCGGCCGAAGGTCCCCTGTCCTCATAAGGGCAGAGAGACCCCGACTGCAACTCAACACGTATATTTATAAACTTTGGTTACATAAGCTCCTTCATAACACATGCGCAAAACTCAGCGGAAATTTACCAAGATGGCTTGGCTTTGCTCACCCCACATGGTTGGGCCCAATCACCTTGTTTGCCCACCTATATTGACAGACCATGGCAATCTTACTGCAAGGTTGCATCAGCCAGCATTGACCAAAGGTCATACAAAGGTCACATTAATTTTCCAACAATATTTTCTAACAGGACTGATTATCAGAAAGCTAAGATCCAGGTGCAGGCAGATATGGAATCATGGGTATACTTTTGTGTGCACTATTATTGCCATTGCATGTACAAATTGGCCACTTTAAACAGGTACATTTCTGCTAAAATGCATACAATTATAGAGATTGTGTCCACAGAGTTAGAATACCACGTAGCTAAGTTACTTGAGTCTCAGAGTTTTCTGAAACTTGTCCTCTGTCTTTGTGAGCTTGTTGTACTGTCTACAGTTGTACTGTTTCAATAACTAAGGCTGTGTGTAGACAAAACAAGACCTTAGACTAAGTCTGTATAAGGAAGCAGGAACCTTTGTGAATTCATACTCCAGCTTTTCAGCCCTGCCAAATAGGGCATTTTTCTCTATTTGAAATAGTTTTTCAATACACAAAGTTCACACACAATCACTCAAATACTTAAATGAAGCCTAATTAACTTTGTGTGCCAACCGCAAGCAGAATTCCTAAACCATATTTTTTAAACATTGAAAATTTACCTTCCTCCAAGGGAGATCACAAAGAAGGGAACTGATCTTCTGATTGCAAGTCCCTCAAAGTCCATTCTCTCACTGGTGAAGTCATAGAATCATAGAAAATTATGATACCATAGGGTTGGAAGGGACCTCAGGAAGTCATCTAGTCCAAATCCTACTCAAAGCAGGACCATCCCCAACTATATCATCCCAGCTAAGGCTTTGTCTAGCTGGTCTTAAATACTTCTAAGAATGAATATATCACAACCTCTCTGGGTAACCTGTTCCAGTGCTTTACTACCCTCCTTAGGAGAAAGTTAAGTCCACACTAGCCAGAGCTATTGTTTAACTCTATAGACATATGGTAACAGCCTGGACTCCAGAGATGAAATTGCTGGAGTGGAACACCTCGCATCAGAGGAACAGGAGAGGTAGGCCATTTCTACCCACATAGCAGAAGAGCCTCTTGAAGTGAGGCACAGCTGCTGGCCTGGCTATCACACAGAAAAGTTGAGTTTGTTGGATGGTGTCCAGATCCAACAACTTTACAGGACACATTCATGGCTCCTCCAAGTAGAAGAATCAAACAGATGGCAGTGTAAAGCAGTGGTTCTCAACCTTTTATGACCCAAGGCACCCCTTGGAAAATGTCAGCTCTTAATTTTCACTTGATTTTTGACTATACAAAAATAAAAGAACATTTCTTCTGTTGGAAAGAACTCAGGAAGACCACAGCAGATCAGAAGCTTTTAATACTATGGATTCTTATTTGAAATCTCTGGGTTTAGCTTGTGAAGCTTGTTTGCACACTTAACAGTGCATGGAACCTGCAGCACCACTGGGTGCCATGGCACCCTGGTTGAGACCCACTGGTGTTAAGTGTACTTCTCCTTCAAGAGCTTTTTCAAAAACATATTTGGAATATGAGCAGCCAGGCCCTAGCTCAAAAGCTGCTTTCCAAGTCCCAAGCACCTGCTAGAGCTTTAACAGAAGAGATGTTATAGGCATGGTTCCACGGCATTCTGTATTCCATGTGCATTTTCTGTAGGCTCCATCAGGTTGGAAACTTGCGTAGTCTCAGTTCCAGGGGACCATTCCTCTGCCTCACATTAAATTACAGTTGCTTTTGTTTTGCCAGTGCTGCTTGACCCTCCTGCTGTCAACCCACACTCTCAGGGGGAGTACTTCCTTTCAGTCACAAGCAGGACAAGAATTTCTAGTTGGGCCAGTTTAAGTAAAGGAGAAAGGCAGGAGCTACGGCAGGGTGGCACAGGCTGTAAATAGACATTGTATTTGACAACGTCCTGATTGTCCTAGGTTTTAACCCAGATCAAAACAGGAGCAGCAGTCATTTACATGTGTGTAGCCTTTCCAAGCTGCATTGCTATTCCTCCACCAATAGGTGGCTGGCAAAACACATATCCTGGCCAGTTTATTAGGGAATGACCTGCAATACCCTTAGAGATGTAAGCCACGATGTCCTGGGAAAATCTCAGGCAGGGGCCTGTGCTAGATGACCTCTGGAAGTCTCTTTCAGTATGACTCCTCTATGATTCCGTGATTCTCTATGATAAAAAGTGATAGTACATTTTATCTTGCATACTTTACAAGGACTTGAAGTAGACCAGTGGTCTTGTATGTCTCTAAGTGGTCTTGGGAAAAAACATTTTGTTCTGGGATAAATGTGACATCTATTTTCAGCCTTAGAATAAGTGATTCAGAGAGACAGGAGCTTTCATAGGCAACAACCTACTTTGTTAGAGTAGATGCTATGAAAGGACTGACAGAAATGTTTTATATAGAAGGAAAAGGAACTGGGGGAGGGGAGAGGAAACAAATGGGTTGATTGGATTAATTGATATGAATAAGGCAGTTAACACTTTGAGTGACAATGGAGTTAATAGCTAGTCCAGGTAATGAGATAAGAAATCCTAATCCTTGTTAGGATCATGCTTAATACGATCCAGTCTGCAGCTGATATTTTCTTCTGCAAGTTCATGTTCAAGTTATTTTTAAAAATTTTTGTTTTCTTTTGGTTTGCTTAAGAACAGCTACTCATTTATTAATAAACCCTCTGGGTCCATTCCATCTTCAGCTCTCTCTGTTCAAAAATGAAGTTTATTTCCTACCTATGGGGACTTTTTACCATCTTGTACCATTTACACTTTTCCCAGAGCCTGACAAAGGGACTTTGATCCTGAAAGCTTGCAGAAAAGGACAATTTTCTTGCCATTTTCCAGTTGGTCTAATAGGTATCATTTTGGAACCAAGAGTGCTAGTTTTTTGTATGTCTTTTTGTCTCAGACCAACACAGCTACCAAGTACACCCCTGAACCAGGGAAGTTAAAGCATTCTACCACAGATTTTTGTGTGGTTCTGGGATTGAGGTCAAATTGGTGTCCATTCATTCTTTTACTTAGGAATTGCCTCATCTAGATAATATAAACAGCAGGGAGGCACCATAAGCAGGTGATGGCATATAGATAATGTTAGTGAAAGAGTAGGCGAATGAACCTCGGGGCTAGGGACAGACATTCAAAAAGCCCAAGCTTGAATTGATTGAATCTTTGCAGGTTAGTGTAACCTGGCTAGGCTGAACCAGTTTGCAACTGGACAGACATTCCCTTTGGACTGAAGAAATGCAGACACATGCCTGCAGTGGTTCAGGCTAGAAGCTGCGTGGCGCTAGAGGTGCCCTCCTTTCCCTTCCACAATGCTGAGTTGAGGGGAGACATGGTCAGGCCCTGGCAGTACGCTCTGGTTTGGGGGGGGGTTCCCCTCCCCGCTGCTCCTGACCAGTGAAGAAGCCAGCAAGGAGTTGATAACATAGCATTTAACACCCGTCAAGAAAACACGCTCTCTCATTAGTTCAAGCTCTTCTTAAACAACTTTTTCCAAGGAAGGAACAGAGGGCCATTACCAGCTGACCTACTGATTAGCTCCAAAAAGCCCTAAGTGAACACTGTCCTGTCTGCCTTGCACAAACACCTCTCAACATTAGCTAGCACACCACATGCTGGCTACAGTATGTGCTATGGGAGAGGGGAGAGGAGGAATCTCTGCTTTAGCAGGGAGTGTCGGGGGAAGGAGACAAGGGGAAGCCAGGCAGGTACTGCTGTACTTGCAGTCTCTGCTGGAGCTCCAGCCAGGGCACAGAAGGGTGGGGCCAGCCCAGCTCTGGAGCAGACAGCCCAACCCAGGGCTGCAAAGCATCTGGGATGCTGGAGGACTCTGGTTTAAGTTAAACCAAGAAGGGGTCTGGGACAGACATTACATAAACTGGTTTGACCCAAATCAGTTAAGTCAGATACTACATTCAACCAGGTTTATCTCAAACTGGTTTCAGCCATTTTCAAACTGCTTTATGTGCACTGAAAGTCTGTTCTATTACAGATTTAAAACAGTTTCTGATCACTTAAACCGTTTTTTGTGTAATGTCTGTCCCTAGATCAGATGTTGTAATCTGTGTTGTTTGGTTCAGGGATGATGTGTTATGTGCTGATGTGGGGGCACAGCTGGCATCTCGGTAATCAGCAGCAGCAAGGCCTGATGACTTAATGAGAATAGGAATTAAGTTGTCTGTTGCTGGAGAGATGCCATTTGAGGTTGGGGGACTGTCCAGGACAAGCTTTCTCCCACAAAGCTGCCTTGAAATAGTTTTCTTTTTCCAGAAGTTAGATGTCATTGATGCTGCATCATAGGTATTTGAGCTGGGGGCTGTGACAGTCAAGGTGATTCTGTTGCCCTTGTCACAGGGTTGGTATTCTAATAGGTTGGAGGGTGGTCTGAATCTGGTTCTGTTGATTTGCATGGTTTTCATTTTGGGATTGTATTCTTAGTATAGGAAACCTTGTTTTAGATCCGAGTTGTGCATCCCAGTTGGTGGGATCAAAGCAGATAGTTTTATTGCAGAGCTTGACTGTAGATGATACATGCCACAGGTAATGAATCTAATGGTGTGCTTAGGATGAAAGCTGGTGACAAAGGGGTAGCTGTAGTGGAGAGATGGTAACCTAGTAGCACAAGCAATGCTACTAGCACTGACAGGAGGGATAAAACCCAGGAGAGCCTGTTTTAAAGCAGACTAGAATCAGAATAATTTGTCTTTATCCAGCTATTCTTCATTGGTTCCAAATTCAGATATTTTGTGGAAACTAGGGTGAATTTTGTGAATACAGCTAATGCAAAACGTGAGACAAAGGAACTGATCCAGTGTCCTGCTACAACCCCATTGCAACATTCTGGCCAGCCAGGTCAGTGATCTCTCCCTTACCAGGGGGAATTCTAAATGGCATAAACCTAGATCAGCACTTGCCCAAATGTCAGAGCCCCAGAGCGAGGGGTATGGATAGCAGATAAAAGCTAATTCCCAGGTGACGTAACTGAAAGGAACCACAAGGCTGCTTTAAATGGTACTAGGAAGTAAACAAACCTGAATCAGGCGCAGAGACTGTACCATCTGGTTCTTGGCCAGAGGATTAAGTGCAGACAGAAGAGAATTTCTGTCATCTTGATTAGCCACAGCTGCCTGTGAAAGGGTGAGGTCCTTCTGCATCCAACAGATATTTCCATGCAGCACCAGACAGATACTGGCCCTTCCATGGTGCCACCCCAGAAACCTCTAACATGTTCTTAATGAGGATGGAATTTGTTTTTCCCTGGATTTTGTGTCTGAATATACCACACATTATTTGTTGAAATAACAAGGCTCAGCAAGTTGTATTTAAAGTCAACACCAGGGCCTTATCCAGGAAATTCCCTTGCTTTCCTTGGCTTATCTTACAACTTTTACATTATCTTACTGTCTTCTGTTAATGTTCTCCCTTTCCAGTTTTCATAGCAGTTCTACCTGTAACACAATAAAACAATGTCTTCTTCCTTAAAAAAAAATAACTTAAAATTTCCACTAAACTTTAAAAAAAAAACTCTGTTTAAAGCTACAGCTTTGCTGCGAAGCCACTCAAGATCCTCTTGGAGTCCTTCAGGGTGGAGGACTCAAGTTGCAGCAGATTCAGAGGACTGATTTGCAGAAAACCAGACTCATAACATTTCCTTTAGTTGCTTTTTATTAGGCTGTTTACCCAGGAAACCTCAGTTCAGATACAGTACAGCAATTGGTTTTCAAGGAGGTCCAGTTTTGTGTTCCATTTTTTAGGCACATTGACAAAGGCACAAGGAGGTCAAACAGTGAGTCAGTGACCCAACTGGGATTACAAACTTTCTGGCTTCCCCTGCTTTGCTGTGAAGTACTAGACCACCCTGTCTTATATATGTGATTCAATTTCCTTTGTCTTGTTTTGATGGAAGTGCTTAAGAAAAGAACTAAGAATAATTTTAAGACTACTAAAATCTCTTTCACAACAGATATCCTTTAACCTGTCAAGATTCATATCTATGATCCCTTTCCTTCTGCTAGGTATTTATACCTCACGTCCCTGTCAGTTGATGAGCTTTGTATATCATTTTTAATGCACACGCTTATATTTTCAGGTGGCTTCCAAGTCAGCAAAAATGCACACACAAATGTGTGCGGGCCGGCTCCCGGTCCCGTCCTCGCCAGGCGTGAGCCGGGCCCGTCTGTCTGCACGTGGGCTGTGGCCGGCAGCCCAGGCACGCGGGGCCGGAGAAAAGTCACGGGGTGGAGTAATACGCTCGAGCTAGAATCAGTCACGAAGGCGTAATGGTTGATTGAAAAGATTATTTACTTACACCCCAGGTGGTCGTGGTGTAGGCTGGTCAGCTTTCCAGGCTCAGCTCCGCTTGAGTTCCTGGTGGAGGACTCTAATAAACTCGGTTCCTTGACCCCGGAGTGATTCAGGCTCCGCGGCGGGGTTCAAGAATTCGTTCCCATGGAGCAGCTGTATCTCCATGAGTGTTACTCGGTTCCCAGGTCCCCCGGAGTTGTTAAGACTCTGTGGGTTCAACAATTGGGTTCTAGGGTAGGGATTCGTCTGGGCTGTGATCGGTGACGGGGAGAGACTAGAGGCCATCGGTAAGTGGTGCCCCAGAGTTTGCTAGGCTCCGGGGCTTCGGCAATTGGAGCCTCTATCGCCTTCTTAAGAAAGACGCGCTGGGTTCGAAAGGACCCACAGCGCTTAGAGACCCGTCTCTCTGTCTCTCTCCGTCTTTCTCTCCAACTTGGGTGGAAACCACCCAAGCCTTTTGTATGGCTAGGAAGCCCAT
>NW_005842355.1:1480762-1481125 GCF_000455745.1 Alligator sinensis
GCGGGGTTCAAGAATTCGTTCCCACGGAGCAGCTGTATCTCCGTGAGTGTTACTCAGTTCCCAGGTCCCCCGGAGTTGTTAAGACTCCGTGGGTCCGACAATTGGGTTCTAGGGTAGGGATTCATCTGGGCTGCGATCGGTGACGGGGAGAGGCTAGAGGCCGTCGGTAAGTTGTGCCCCAGAGTTTGCTAGGCTCCGGGGGTTCGGCAATTGGAGCCTCTATCGCCTTCTTAAGAAAGACGCGCTGGGTTCGAAAGGACCCACAGCGCTTAGAGACCCGTCTCTCCATCTCTCTCCGTCTTTCTCTCCAACTTGGGTGGAAACCACCCAAGCCTTTTGTACGGCTAGCAAGCCAATAGCTAG
>NW_005842355.1:1481282-1481812 GCF_000455745.1 Alligator sinensis
CACTTTTCTGCACGCGGGTTCTCCATAACAACAGAACACTCCGTCATGCAAAAGAGCTCCAATTCGGCGGGAACATAATTTAGCGGTGCCGAAGCACACACAATTAAAAAATCCACAACTTTGGGTTGTGACAAAATGTATGGTCTGATATATTTTGCATGTACCTTTAATAACATGCTCAAATCATGGAAGTGGACAACCAACATACTATCCCTTCTGTTCCTTGCTCTGTTTCTACCACAGGACTGCAACGGGGGCTAACCACTAGCTCATTAGCAAGATGAAGCTGCATGTCAAAAAAGTGACAGCAGCCTCAAGCAAGTCAAGTTTGAGGCCTCAGTCCTTACTCTTCAAGACACACAATGGCCTGGACCCAGAATATCTCAAAGATGGTCTGATAGTCTGGGAGAAAGACTGTGGCCAACAGTGCAGCTCTGGGTGTACAAGGAATGGTCCTCTACAAGGGTAAAGCTGATCTACACAGGAGACAGCTTTCTCAGGGCTCATGCCTGAGCTGTGGAACTAGGGAT
>NW_005842355.1:1481822-1489862 GCF_000455745.1 Alligator sinensis
AGTAAGGTGTGCTTTGACCTGCCTTCTCTAACAAACACACATAGCAGTCTAAAGACATTTGTTACCAAATCCCAAACTACCCAAACATTACACTGCATACACAATTCCCTGAGAGAGATCCATACATGCTAAATGATAGTCATATCACACAAGGTACTTTTTACCAACAAGCACTCATCATCTACAGTGATGAAGGTAATATGAGAACCTATATGAGAATCAAATAGAACAGGTCATAGCCCTACAAGGGCAGACAGCAAACTACCACCCACTACCAATTTACATGTAGGCATACCCAGCAAAGCAGCACTCAACATGTTTAGCAACGTTGGAATTAGTTTCCTGTGTTCTTAAATTTACTCAAAGCATGCTGGAACCAGACCCAAACTTCATCCATATCATCAGAGCTACCCCAGTGCTTTCTCACCCAATCCCTGTTGTGAACCCCTACATCATTTCCCTCCCACCCAGCCTTATAGCCATCCCAATTCTGGTTACGTATATGTAGAGCTGAAGAGGCTTAGGGGCTTTCATTCTTCTGCTTTCCCTTCCAGAGTTTTTGGGGGAGAAAAAAATATCTGCCAAGGTCCAAGCTTCTGCTTTGCTGTTTCCATTCTTAAGCTCTTTACTTTCTTTATTCTCAGTATTTGTTCCCCTTTCTCTCTTTGCCCCCAAGTCCTGCCTCATCTGTGTAGGAATATGCACAGCTCAGCAGAGTGCAAGACTAGTGCAGCATCCTTAGTTATGACAAAAATAGCCTTTAATCAGATATGCAAGGCATTGTTTCTAAAGAGCTATGCATTAAAGAAATAGTTAAGCTAAGAAATTATGCTAGAAAATTTTGAAGAGAAATGTCTGGACTGAGTGGGGCCTTCTGGGCACCATCACTGCCACTACTCTTACTTGAGAGGCAGGCTAGCTGGAGAGCTTTATCCCTTCACACACAACCTGTACTTGACTTTCAAACAAGGCCTTCTTCTCTTGTTTCTTGTTGCGCTGATGGTGAGGAGGCACTGACCCGTTGAATGGGGATAAAATGGCAAATTGTTCCTAGATGCAAGGGAAAGGCCAACACTGAACATTTCCATTGGACTGAACAGAAGACATCACTGTATCTGCTAAAACAATGCCTGGCTGACTGATCAGGGCACGTGGCTGTTATACTTGTATCTATAAAGATGAGACCAGTTCATCAGGCATCAGTCCAACAAGCTCTGCAGGATCTAACAGACAGCTATATTCGCATATGACCTGTATGAGACCTTGAGGATTATGGCCCATGAGGGATGCACAGGTTGGCTGGAAAAAATACCCAAACCAGGACAGTCTCAGGGGTGACTGGAAAACTGGGCTAATAGGATTTAGTTATTTGGGATTAGAAACAATCTTTCTATGTTCATGCAATGCTAGGCACCATGGGAGGCTGGCCCATGGCTAGAGCTCCTCCACACCACTGCAGTGCAAAGAATAATAATATTTTTCATTGCAAACCTCCCTTGAAAAGCTGAGATCACTGTCTGGGGGACTGAGACAATTTGTACAAAATAGCATCTTCCTACTGAGACCTCACTATATTGTTACCTTGAGAACATGCTCAGATATATAATGTGGGTAGGAGAGAAGACAACAACTTGAGGACGTGGAGGCAATGGAAAGACATTCACAAATTCTATAAAAGGCTAATTCAACAACTGTGCACCAGGGCCATGATTATTTATGTCTGCCTCAGAAATGTAATACCTGGAGTAACAAGTCCAGCAGGTGGTGTACTATTGCCAAAAAATGAGGAGAAAATCACGAACATCACAGATATACCCAAGATTGGCTGGTGTAACAATGAGTACATAAGCTATTTGTCTGTTCAGCTGATATTCTTTATAAACTAATTAAGGGCTCAATCTAATGTACTAACCTCCTAATCTAATGTAAACTAACTAAGGGCTCAGTCAATGGTCATGTCCACATGAGTGTGGACGTTTATTTCCCCAGGGACAAGAAGCAGTGGCACACCTTGTGCTGCTCCTTCTTGTCCCCAGGGAACCCATGTGTCACAGGGAAAGACAAACAGGGGGGCCCAAGAGGTCAAGGGGTGAACCCCAGGAGCAGAGGTCGGGGGACGAGCTGAGCAAGAAAAGTAAAATTAAGAAGGAGTACTCACCCGCAGCGAAACATGCGGCAAGGCAGGAGCACTGGGAGGAACCCGCGTGAGCCATCAGCCACGCTTTCATACAGCTGCGGCCGGCCGGTGACATCAGGGGCACTTACTGGTCGGTGGGGATAGAGAGAGCAGCTCCCAAAGAGGCGGGGGGACAGACGCCGAGAGAAACCCCAGCCAGAGGGGTCAGCTGGAGGCTCGGAGTGGAGCGAGAAACGGTGATCCCCAACAGCGCAGGATCCGACACCTCATGCGGCGAGGGCAGAGCCGCCAACAACGGTGAAGGTAAACCCGCACTCGGGGCAGGAGCTCCAGTGTGGAGAAGGGAGGGGGAGGAAGACAGAGACTGGAGAGACCCCGAGCCCAGCAGCCTCCACAGATAAGGGGGAAGCACTGACCCTCCCTCCAGCTTCCAAACAGATGGGACGGTGGAGGGACCCATGGGACCCGAGGGTACGCCCCAGGGAGAGCGACGTTATTGAGAAGGCCCAGAGAGAGGGCAGCACCACTAAAAATGCCCAGAGAGAGGGCGATGATATTGAGAAGGCCCAGAGAGAGGACAGTGATACTGAGAAGGCCCAGAGAGAGGGCAGCACCATTGAGAAGGCCCAGAGAGAGGGCGACGATATGCAGGGCCGAAGGGGCCAAGATGAGAGAGACCAGGGATGACCCTGAGGTCTCACAACCATGGAGGGGAGCTTCAGATAGCCCCTAAGCAGAAAAGGGGCCGGGGTGGACAGGAGGGGGCCCTGGTGGCCAGATATGAGCACTGAGGTGTACCTCGGGCGCGATCGGAACACACGGTGTTGGTGGAGGTTTTCTTTCATTTTTTTTTTTGTAAAGTATTTCATGTTTCCCTGAGCCAGGAGGGGTTGAGGTAGAGGGGAGAGAGGAGAACCGAGGGGAGAGGTATGCTTATAGATTAAGAGACATCCATCGTGCAGGAGATTGGCCGCAGGACCAGCAGTGACCGACCAGGCTGGGTATAGGGCAAGGTAGAGGGGAGGTGGAGCCTCGCAGAAGACCGCCAGAGGAGTGAGTGGCCAGCGAGGGAGCCTGAGCAGTACTGAGCCCCACCCCCGAAGAAGATTCAAAGTCGTGGCAGGCGAGAAAGGGGCGAACTGTGTCGCAAGTAAACACCTTCTTGAAGGATGACCTGTGACAGCAGGGTGGAGATCAATGTGCACACGGATCAAAGCTGCGCGGAACAAGATGTTCGAGGCCAGGTGGGCACACCATGCACCGTGCCTTGTGGTGCGCAGGTTACCCTGGGTAGGGTAGGGGAAGCTGGAGCCGGCAACTGTGCTGGCCCCAGTGCCTTACCTGGGGGTCCTGGGGGCCTCGGGGAGCTGCAGCTGTGGCAATCCTGCTTCTCAGAGCCTGGCCAGTAGCTGGAGCGTGGTTCTAGCTGACCAGGCTCCAGTTTTGGGTGGTGCGTGCTGCCCCCATGTGCACCACCCTGGTTTTTTTGCATGGTTTTTTGATCCCAGAATCTCCCAAGGTCAAACCCCTCCCCCCTGCCACCTTGCAACATGGGGAAACACCTGAATGCGCAGTGTGTGGCACTGCAGACAGGTCTGCAGCACCACATACTGCACAGCCACACTTGTCTGGATGCAGCCAATGAGCCTTTATTTTGGTTTTAGTGGGCCAACGGTAGATTTATTCATCTACATTTAAATATCAGTATTGCAAGGAAGGAACTAAGGAGTCAAGAAGTCTTGACTTGAATTCTAATCCTGGTTCTATCACTGACTCTTTGTGATTTTGACCAAGGCATTGTGCCTTTCTGTCTTTATGATGGAGGCAATCCCTGACCTTTTTTGCAGAGGTGTTGTGAGGATTACTTAAGTTTTGTAAAATGGTAAAAAAATGCTAAACAAGCTGAACCTGAAAATTTGCACAAAGATAGGCATGCTAACTTTTTTCTGATGGCATTCTGCATCTGTTTAAAAATGAACATACAATTTTATGTTCAGACAGCTGCTGTTTGTCTTTATTCTTCTATAGCTTGTATGCAGTCTCTGCATTTAGAACAGGTGTCACTTATGTAATTGCGTTTATCTAGCAGTGCTCTTAACAAATATTGCTAATCAATTAAATCTGCAACATAGTTAATTCAGTTAACCTGCAGTGTAAAACTGTATGGGTTTATACAGAACTCTCTCTATATATACATTCTTTCCAATGCAATAGCTAACCACTATTACTGAGAGTGGCCTTCCCTGTTGTACATAAGAAAATCAGATCATACTGCCCTCAAACAGATAAAATGGAAACTTTGGCAGGTGCAGTAATATGGATTAGGGCAGGGTGAGCAAAATATGGCCCGCTGGCCACATCCAGCCCACACATTCAGGTGTTTCCCCATGCGGCAAGGTGGCGGCGGGGGGGGGGAGGTTGACCCTGGGAGATCCTGGGATCAAAAAACGTTAATGAATGTTATAGTAGATGGTTGATTTTTAGAATATAAGTTGGTATTTTTCTGGTTCTGAGATGGCAAAACCCCCTTGCTGAAAGGAATACTTTCAGGGGCAAGGGGAGGGACTTCTGGCGGCAGAGGTCAGGAGTTAGGGGGTCAGACTTCTGGTTCCAAGGTGGAGACCAAGGGGCAGAACACCTGTCAAAGGACAGAGCTACCATTATGGCCCTCAATAGCTTGCCAAAACTCAGTAAACGGCCTTCCACCCAAAATAATTGCCTGCCCCTGGATTAGGGGAACAGAGAATATACATTACTTTAGATCACAATAATAGTATTTCAAAGAGGCACATAGCGTCCAAACAAACATCTTCTAAGAAATATATTACACTGGCTCCTATTGCCTCTTTTTACCTTTTTTCACAAGGTCTCTTCTATCTCAGTATTAGAAGGAAAATAAATGTTACTTAAGAGTTTTATGTAAAATTATCTTATGCATTTTTCTTTTTGTCCTGTAGCCAAATCCTCATGAGCAAGTTGTGAGCCACAATCATGATTTTTTTTTCTAGAAAAGAGGGACTAACATAGCAAAGTCAACAGGTTAAATATGTGACTTAATCAGCACATTATGCCAATAAGAACAAATTAAATGCTTTATAAACCCTGGCAATCTCAAAAGAATGTTGCTCAGTCAGCAAAGTAATGGAACATTCTGCAATGTTACTTGATGAGTACAGTTGGTAAATATTAAGCAGCTGAAATGTGCAGCCCAGCTAGTTTGGTGGAAAGCCCAAGTAAGCGAAAACATCAACATTTAATTACTGAAATATGCTGCTTGATCCATAAAATGTATAAACGCTCAACTTGTGCATTATTGAGCTCACACAGCAAAGCATGCATCTGGCCCAGTACAAATGAGGAATGTACATGTCTTCTGGAATACATTAGAAAAGCAATGATAAATCAGAGCAAATTATTTAATTCAAATCAGGAAAAGAAAGAATTTAAGTTGAAAAACATGAAAATAAGTTGATGAAATACGCAGGAAATATGTTACCTGATTACCAAAACACCAGAACTTGAGGCTAAGTACAGACAGTCAAAAAGCCTGAGGCGGAATTGATTCAGTCTTTGCTGGTTAGTCTAAGCTGCAGAGACTAAACTGAGAAGCAAATGAACAGACATTCACTTTTGATTCAGGAAATACAGCCACATCCCTGAGTGGTTCAGGCCAGAAGCTGGGCTGCGAGGAGGGAGGCTAGATTGTAGCTAGGGAAAGGATTGAAGCTCCAAGGCTTTTCCCCGCTACCTGCTTGAGTGGAGGGAGCGTGGCTAGGTTCCAGCCTGGGGCTAGCACACTGAGGCCAGGAGAAGGGGATCTTTAAACCCCCCAGCATAGCCCACATGAGACCCCAGCCCAGATCTGTCTGGGCAGGGGGGCAGCACCTGCCAGGCTTCTGCTTCCTCCCCCCACTCCCTGTTCACAGGGGGAGGAGAGAAGTTGCTGCCAGGCTGGCAGGGGCATGGGGTGGAGCAGAAGACTGACCCCCAAGGAAAACCTCAGCTGGAGTCTGGAGCCAGGTCCCTCCCAACCCCAGCCCTCAGCTAGGGTTTGCCTGGGGGCAGTCCCTCTTGGGCTTTTGCCCCATTCCACTCCCTGCTGGAGCAGAGGGTATGGCCACATGCCAGCCCAGGGCCAGCTAACTGAGCAGTGAAAGGGGGTTTAATCACCCCCCCTGGTCCTTGACCCCAGGTGGGGTTTGCCCAAGGGGGTCCCTCCCAAGTTTCCCCCCCAGCCCCGTGCAAGCCTGGGTTTGACGTTTGTGCCCAGCTCAAGCTGCATACTTAGCTTGAATTGTGGTCAAGACCTGCACCCAGTGAAAGGAGTAGATGGAAAAATACTGTCCCTGACTTCCAACAAATCAGGAAGTTGGCTAACAAAATTGGATAAATATAATGTGGGCAAAAAAGGAACAGTAAGAACAAAACCTACCCCTCTTATCTCTACTTTTAGATTTTTGTTTTCCTCTGTCTCACAGCAAAAAGTAGAGAAGACCTTTCAAAACTTCAATGTTTTCCCAAGTACTGAACTTTTGTTAAATCGTGGCTTTAGTGTGTGTTATTATCTGGTTAAGAGAAAAGAGAATTAGGGCTGGGTGAAGCTTCAATGACTCGGAGGAGATTCAGCCCGATTCAGTGGCCAAACCTTCGAATCCTAATCGAATCAAGAGACCAATTACAAGGCCCAAATCAATTCGAAGCTCTCCGAATCATTCAGAAAAGATTCTGAGAGCTTCAGTGATTCAGGAAGTCCCCACTCGCCGCAACAGGGAGCTGGACCCAGACTCCATGCTGGTAAGTAGGGGGTGGGAAAGGGGGAGCTGGAGGAGGGGGGAGAGGACCATGGAAGGGACGCCTGCCAAGCCCCATCCCCTTCCTGCTCCCCCAATCCCCCTAAGCACCCTCCCAACTGGCGACCGCTCTCACAGAGACCACCCTCATGGCTACCCCATCCAACCCCAGCTCCCAGCTCTTTAAAAAAAGAAGCCCCCACTCACCAGCTCCTGGCAGGTTGGGGGGGGCAATCCCTGCTGCACCCCACTGCCCCATGCCACATGGGGGGCTCTGCCACAAGCCCCCCGACCCCCACCCACTCTCCCAGCCCCTCCAGCTCCCAGCCCTTAAAATGACCCCCAAAACCCCCCCTCCCCGGCTGCTGCAACAGCCTCGGGGCTTCTGGAGGCTCATGGCAGAGCCCCCCCATGCAGTGTGAGACAGTGGGGGGCAGCAGGGATCACCCCTCCTTGCCTGGCAGGAGCCAGAGAGTCAGGGCTTTAAAAAAAAAAAAAAAAAAAATAGTGCTGGGGAGGGCAGAGCATCCAAGGGGGGGGGGCTGGAAGAGTGGACAGGGGTCAGGGGGCTCATGGTATACCCCCCACATGGCAGGGCGGAGTGGGGGGCAGCAGGGATCGCCTCACAACTATAGGATCGCCTCAGGACCCGGGCAACTATAGGCCAGTCAGTCTTACCTCCATCCTTGGCAAAATCTTTGAAAAAATTATCAAGGCTCACATTTGCGAGAGCCCGGCAGGACAAATTATGCTGAGGGGAAACCAGCACGGGTTCGTAGCAGGCAGATCATGCCTGACTAATCTAGTCTCTTTTTATGACCAGGTTACGAACCGCCTGGACACAGAAGTAGGGGTGGATGTCGTATACTTAGACTTCAGGAAGGCCTTCGATACGGTATCCCACCCCATACTGGTGAACAAGTTAAGAGGCTGTGACTTGGATGACTACACAGTCCGGTGGGTGGTGAATTGGCTAGAGGGTCGCACCCAGAGATTCATGGTGGATGGGTCGGTTTCAACCTGGAAGGGTGTGGGCAGTGGGGTCCCACAGGGCTCGGTCCTTGGACCGATACTCTTTAATGTCTTCATCAGCGACTTGGACGAGGGAGTGAA
>NW_005842355.1:1490540-1518101 GCF_000455745.1 Alligator sinensis
CTTTCCTGCCTATGCAGGGGGTCGGACTCGATGATCTATTGAGGTCCCTTCCAACCCTAACATCTATGAATCTCACACACCCCCAGCAGCTGGTGAGTGTGGGCTTTTTTTTTGCTTTTTTTTTTTTAAAAGAGCCAGGAGCTAGGACAGTGGGTGGGGCAGCCACTGAGAGTGGGGGTGGGGGTGGGGCTGATTTGGAGATTCAGCCAATTTGGAGATTCAGCTGAGTCAGTGGTGACCGAATCTCCAAATCAGATTTGGCCAAATCAATTCAGGACAGTGATTTGAATCACTGAACCGAATCACTGTCCCCTGAATCAGCTGAGTCTGAATCTGAAGCAAATACTAGCTGCTTCGCACAGGCCACAGCAGAATATTAAAATAATATTCCTTACATTTTACATCTGCATGCTTTGCATTTGTATAGCATCAGCTGATGAACATCACTGAATCAATGGACCAACACACTCTTGTGGCAGGCAAATGCTGTTATTCTCCTGTTGAACTTAAGCGCACAGAAAGCTAAATGGCTTAAATCAAGGGCTCATAGCCTGTTAGTCTACCAGTTCTCAAAACTATGAATTAGCATCTAGAGCTGCATGCCCGCTCAGGGAGGCCTGGAAAGTGGCAAAGTTAGAGGAGTTTAGCTTGACAGAAGGCAATTTAAATAACCAGAAAGGAATGCAATCTGATTATTAGTTTAAATCTTATGAAAGATCTCATGCCATCTCCAATTAAGTACAAATTGTTGAACCATCAGTTGAACCATCACTTCTAAAAGAATACAGCTCCATGCCATCTAATCTCATGCAAGGACATGTAGTTACTGATGAAATTAGATAGAAATATTAGTGAATACTAAGGCCGCATAGAGACATTCAGTTTTTCCTGAGAGAGTTGCTGCTCTCCAAATAGAAAGGGAGAGTGTATGGATGTTCAGGATTTTTCTCCCGGGGCATAAATGGCTGCTCCAGGGGAAAAATAACTTGAGAACAACAAGGGGAAAAATAACTCAAGAGTTTCTCTTGTGGGAGAGAGCAAATATCTATAGGTGAGAGAAGCCATAAAATAGTTCTCCAGCATCCCACTTTGCTTCCCTCAATCCTGGGAGACAGTATGCCATTTGCTGGACTCTATTGCTCTGAGAAAGCAGAACATGCCCCCTTCACAATCCCCACATTGTTCTGCAGGGAGACACAGGATAATCCTGAGCAGTCTGGGTCAGCCAATCAGAGCTGGCTGTGAAGCATCAATGCTATAAGCTCTCTGCTCTTCAGGGGCTTGGCTTATGAATGTCTATTCAGGTGTCTCTGGGTAAGCTTTTCTAACAGGAAAACAAATCCAGGAGAATTCTCCCAAATAATTTGACCATGTTTACACAGTCTAAGTCACCAGAACATGAAGTTGTGACAAAAACTGACTTGGTCTGGGTTTATTTAGTTTGTGAGAGGGGAGAGTATAAGGGTTGATGGGAAGGCTTGAAAGCTCATCATTCAAAAAAATCAGTTTGCATTGGCCATGAAAATTTCTGATGCTGGTGTGAATCTCTTGGGTTATATGCCTCACAAGATCAGGCTTCTTTGCTCACTTTCTATTATCATGTACTTTCAGTCTGGTTATGGCAGTGATTCTCATCCACAGTGCCAGGGCCATCCTGGGGTGTCACCAGATCCTTTGAAGGGTGCAGTGAGGTGTGAGAAGATAAACAGATAAGCTAAGAAGATAAACCAGGCTCAGGCTTGACCCTGACTAGACAGTCCCCCAACCCTACTGCCCAACCCCTGTGTAAGAAGGTAAGCATTGTAGTATATAAATACTATGCAATGCGGGCACGCAATCTACACGTGCACAGTAAATATGGCAATTTACACCAACTTGAGCACAAATTTGATACCTGCATGATGCCCAATTAGTTACTGTGCAGTAACTCACATACAGACATCTTACTGCGCAATAACGGTGTGTGTATGGACAGATCTGTGCCTGTACTGCGCAGTACTTACTGTTACTATGCAATAAATGCACATGTGTAAATGTGCCCACAGAGTAGCTTTCATTATAGTGCTAACAGAATAGGATCAATCCCTTGATACATGAGTGATACTTGTCTGTGAATCATATCAGTAGTTATTTGCATTTCATTTGCAAATTAATTTTTTTAAGCAGCCAAAAATTCCTTCTCTATCCCATCTTGGATATAAAGCGCATTAACACTGTGTGTGGACTAAAGTTACTGTTAATCTGCCAATTAACTGTTACTGTTAATGGAATAGGAGATCTTTCTGTAGAGGGGAAGTGTAAATGTCACTATATCTAGATCTCCAATAAAACTGTATATTCCAGACAGGTCTCCTACCTATAAGAGTCTCAAATAAAGCTAGCTTTCTTCTACTTCAGTTTTGTGTAAATACAAGTCAGTGAGGTTTTTTGTTTTGTTCTGAGGGGTTTTTTTAGATTTTACATGTACTTTTCAGGAAGGAACCACTTTTCCAAAAGGAAGGAAACATAGAAACTTAACCTGTAACAGTAACATTTTCCAGATGTTTTTTTCTAGATTTGAACACTCATTCTGTAGTATGATATTCAAACACTAAGTCAACTTCAGCACACTATACAAAGTGGAAATAGATGAGTTTGGCTGATACGATTTATTTATTTGTTTACAGTTTAGTGTACCTGGAGGTAGCTGCAATATTAACGGAGCTTTTTCCCAATGGCTTAAAAGAATAGTAATTGATGAGCGTTAAGACAGAATGCTGGAACAAAAATGAGAATTACAAAATAGCTGTTTAAAGTTAAATCATGTCAAATAAAACAAAACAAAATCACAACAGGTTATCTGATGATTGTCAATACAACATAGTGCAGTTTTTCCAGTTGCTTTTTTTTAACGTTAGCAAAGCAGTACAGTGGAAAATATGGAAAAGAAATAACTTTGTAAAAGTCAGAAACAAACTAACTGGAAAGCATGTAGAAGTTTCTGAGATAAGCAATAGCTACTAAATTAATATTATTTCCTATAAATTTCAGATGCTATAAAAAAATCAAGCTTGAGGTGATGATAGAAATACTGATCCTGCAATTTTCAACGTATGGAAAGACTGCTGTGCCTTCACAGTGAAACTGGTAGGTTCTGGATTATGGTAGTTTCATTTTGCATTAGAGCAGATGTAATATTTCCTTACTCAAGACTTCTGCTTTCCCTGCTTCTTTTAAATATAGATAGCTGCCTCACTTGCAGAACTGCTAAATTTAGTCTCTTCACTAGGTAAGTTTGTAGGAGCAAAGATCTTAACATCGCCAGGTTGTAATAATTGCAGAACTATATCAGAAGAAATGATTATTTGGTCCACTCAACAGAGAAGAGCTTACTTATATAGATCATGTGAAAAAAGTTGTTAATCAGAGAACTTAGCTATGGCTTGTTACCAAATTAATTATTTGGCAACAGATTTCCATAAGATGTTAAATGTGCATATGTGCCAGGGAGTGAGGAGTGATACAAATCACACATGCAACAATTCACACAGCAATGAAGTGTAAAACAAGTTTAAAATAAAACCTATAAAAATTGCAAACTACATGTCTCCAAGCTCAGTTGCAGGGCTGATACTTCCTGCACATATTGCTGTAGACTGTACAGCGTCATGAATATGCACTAAACAGCAGGTCCAAAATATATCAACTTGCAGGCTGTAAGTTTGAACTCTTCCTGAAGTCAGAGCTCAGTCCTGTCAGCTGCAGAGCGTTCTGCAACTCATTCATATTAAGTATGTGCTCAAGCACCCTGTTGAGAAGGCCAAGAGTGTTCTGCATTAGGCAGGCTGAGCCCTGTTTTGGGAACGAAAGTTGCAAAGTAAAAATTGAAATTCTTACTGAGCCCTATTAATGGCATAAGGCTTCATAGGCAAAAGGTCACTATAATCTCATGGCCATGTCTTACTCATCACAGAGAAGTGATGCTCCCTTTGAAGTTAATAAAGAGGATTTAGATTTTACTGTCTAATCCTGCAAGATACCCTAATTTGTAGAATCCATATAGTAAAATTTATACTGAATTTAAAATTGGACCATATTTTCTGCCTTGAGAGATGTGAACCTACTCTAATGCATAAAATGTATTAGTTTTTTTTTTAGTTAAAACGATACAATACTTAATATAAATTTATGAACTTTACATATGAAACTGATCTATAAAATGTTTGAAACTGTACAAAATGGTACTGGAGTAGTCAATAGAAAAGTCTAGTTTAAAATATTTACATTCTTTACACCATTTCCCCTACTTACAATGATTAAATAATTCCCTGCATGCTGTTTTCCTCAATTATATGAAAAAAATCCTTTAAACTATAAAATAATTTGAATAAATTTTCAAATGGCTCTTCTTTTACCTTTCCTAATTTTAATCCAGTATATTAATTACATGTCCAATGTGAAATTTCATTCCAATTATAAATGTTTTCAGTAGCAGGTACACAACCATATTTCAAGAAGTTTTATCATCCTGTTTTGTAT
Source organism: Alligator sinensis (assembly GCF_000455745.1). Lineage (NCBI taxonomy): Eukaryota > Metazoa > Chordata > Crocodylia > Alligatoridae > Alligator > Alligator sinensis. Next base: position 1,495,059 of record NW_005842355.1, read on the forward strand.
GTTACACAATGAAGATTTAATAAAATGGCAAAGCATGAATAGTAATGTAAAATTTCTTAGATTTTAAATCTCTATAACCATTAGGTTTCTGAAATCTGCAGTTTAACCTAATCATCTCTTACTTTCATAGAATCACTCATTCAATTTAGTTTTAGCTTTTTGTGTCATCTTCTTTTGAGAATTTATATCCTGAAGGTGCTTCATAGAGACTCTCTCCATCTGTACTGAAATCATCATCTTCATCAAAATCAGTCAGTATTTTACTTGGTGATTTCTTCCGCCTACTAAAAAAAAAGATAGGGCACCTATCAATGCAATAATACTGTATAAAACTTACATAGATCTTGTAAGAATAACACAATAGTGGTGAATGCTCATGCATGTGATTAGAGCCTCTGTTTCTTAAGGAAGTCAAAGACTTATAAAATTACCTAGGATAGGAGTTTCAAAGTAATCTTAAATTTCTAAACTAACACCTGTATGTTTTGTTTTGTTTCGTTTCTTTCTCAAATTGTATCTTTATACAAACACAGGTGTGCAGTAAAACCCATGAAATAAATGCATTTACCACATAGCTCTGCATCTTTACCCATCTTAATTGTACGCTAATCTACTGCAGATGGCACTTTTATTCAAACATCACAAGCCTTTAAACTGTTTCAAATATCTGTTACTTTACAAACATTCAGAAATGCTCCCTCTCTTTTTCTGCATGACACCTAGGCAAGGTTCAGCCCTGCTCTTCAAAGAGATTTTCAATGCATAAAAAGGTCATGACCACACTAGATTTTAATTTTAATTTCTTGGCAGAGCAGTGTCTGAAACTTTACCTTTGGAAAAGGGAGAGTTCCAGTTCCCCGATGGAATGCAGCATTTGCTTTTCAACTCAAAGGCCCTCAGATAATAGATTGAAGTATAATGAATTTTACTCAAATAGATGACCGGACTATAAGGCCCCCATTAATTAGATTGGATATATGGAAAAATTATAAATTTCTCACCTTTGTCCCCCTCCAGTCCTTTCCCCATCTCCTTACTGTCAGACCCTGCTCTCTCTGAGCACTTGGAAGTATGGGGCAGATTTGAAAGCACTTACCTTGGAATAAACTTAATTTACAATGTAGTCAAATTATTACAGGTATTCATAGATTTAGCTCATCCAGAATTGATGCACGTTACCTTTTTTGAAATGATTGCAAGTTTTAGCACAGGTAGAACAGAAACATGCTTTTAAGCAGTACATTTGTATCTACTTCTATATTAGTCTAAAGCCAAAAGGCTTATGTCTTATCATACAGTTCAGGGGTTGTCAATTGGAGGTATGTGTGGGGGTATGCTCCCCGCCTGGTTGTCAATTGGGTGCTGGGGGACTCCCCACTTCCTGATCGGCCGCCAGGGATACACCAACCAAAAGAGGTTGAAAACCCCTGATTATAGTTCATTGGGCTGGGCCCCAGCAGAGTCAACAGCATATCAAGCCATGGTGACCCCACAGCTTAGCATTGCACAGTATGTGTGTATACTCTATATACCAGGGGCAGGCAATTATTTCGGACAGAGGTCCCCATACTAAGTTTTGGCAAGCCATCAAGGGCCGCATGACAGGCATCCAGGGGCAAATAAATATTAATTTCCTAAATTTTTTAGGGGCCCCGATGGCCGGATAGAACGTGCTGGCGGGCTGCATCTAGCCCACAGGCCGCATTTTGCCCATCCCTGCTATATACCCTCCACCCCACCACAAATGGTCTCATATGTTATTTAGCACCCCTCCCCACACACTTGATTTGAACCAGGTGTTCTTGTCACAAGTCCTGGGATCCTCCAAAAAATTATATACAGATCAGGTCCGGAGCTAACTGGTCCCCCTCCACCCTTTGAAGGGCAGGGCCACATTAATCCTATGCAACAGACTATGGGAGAGGGTAACAGAGGGATTCTGGGTGAACTGTCTGGGGCCCCGTTTTGTGATGTTTGCCAGACAGCCAAGGATGGTGAAGAAACAGGAATAATTGGAAATGGGGGAAAAAGGCACAGCTCAGCTGTGGGAGTGAAGAGGAAGTCAAATGTATTCAATGTAGTGGCTCACTATGACTTGAAACGGAGTCAGTGCTGAGGCGGAGTGCATGCAGTGGGCACTAATTTGGATGGGTTGCACTAGGCTATCCTTGTGGTAGGTTCCCATGGCAGACATCACATGGAAGAGAGGGAACTAGCATAGATGGTTCAGAGGTGAGCCCTCTGAAAAGAGCATTGATAATGACAATGGAAATGACTAATACAACGATGAGTGAAAGGACTGGGCAAACAGGCAGGGGAATTGGGAAGGGGGAGGAAGAAAGGAGAGAGAGGGTATGAGAGAGGGCACTGAGGTAGTCCTTTGCATAACTGACAGTTAAAGGTGAGAGTGATGGGCGTGTGGGTGAATGGGAATGCAGGCACAGTTTTTGTAACAGGAATAAGAATGGTGCAACTATAAAGGTATATTTTGGACTGTCAAGAGAACCACAGCAGTCAGACAGGTTGGTAGAGGTATAGTTATATATATATTTCCAAAAAAAGAACCCAGCATCTCAATCTTTTGGGAAAGATCAAATGTAGCATTTTTGGCATCAATGGGAACGTGCCAGGGTTGGTTCCAGCCCTCCCAGTGCCAGCTTGTTACTACAGTGCCTCTAGGCCTAGTGTCAGTTCCCTGCAGAAGGAACATCTGTCCATTTTTTTTTTTAAACACACACACACACACACACACACACACACTTCTCATCAGCATGCTTGCTCCATATAGTCATGCTCAGTGTTTGCTCCAGTTAATCGACTCCATAGCTGGTTTCCACTGCTGAGCACATGCTGCTTTTAGCATGCATGATAGACAATGCAGAGACAAAAAACAATGGAAAATGTATTTAATGAGGTTTACTTGTATGTTATTATAAAATTATTATAAATATATATGTTATTATAAAATGCTGATGGGGGGGGGGGAAGAAACTTGTCTTGTATTTGAGGGAATACGGTATTTTTATTCCTGCAAATGTCAAGTTATCTATGTCAAGTTATCAAGTCTCCTATGTTTTGCTGAGCCATGGCCAGTTATGGTTCAGGATAAGGTTCCCCAAGTGACCAGGGAGCAAGCGAGTGAGCGAACAGGGACAGCAAATGCTGGAAGAGACCTGTAGGACTGCAGTCAAAGGACTGCTAGAGGCAGGGCTTGACAAGGAAAAGTCCTTGGAAAAATCATAAAGCAGGTCCTCAAGGAGTCAATTTCTAAGCACTTGGAGGAAAAGAAGAGAATTAGGAACACTCAGCATGGATTCACCAGGGGCAAGTCATGCCTGACCAACCTGATTGCCTTCTATGATGAGACAACTGGCTCTGTAGATGGAGGAAGAGGAGTAGACATGATGTACCTTGACCTTAGCAAGCTTCTGATATGGTCTCCCACAACATTCTCACAAGCAAACTAAGGAAGTATGATTTGGATGAATGGGCTGTAAGGTGGATAGAAATCTGGCTGAATCATCTGGTTCAGAGGGTAGTAGTCAATGGCTTGATGTCTAGTTGTCATCCATGATCAACTGGAGTGCACAAAGGATTGGTAGTGGGGCTGGTTTTGTTCAAGATCTTCATCGACGATCTAGAAGATAGGATGGAGTGCACCCTCAGCAAGTTTGCAGATGACACCAAGCTGGGGGAGAAGTGGATAAGTTGGAGGGTAGGGGTAGGATTCAGAGAGACCTCAACAAATTGGAGGATTGGAACATAAGAAATCTCCTGAGGTTCAATAAGGACAAGTGCAAAGTCCTGCGCTTAGGATGGAACAATCCCATCTACTGGTACAGGCTGGGGACTGCCTGGCTGTGCACCAGCTCTGCAGAAAAGGACCCAGGGGTTACAATGGACAATAAGCTGAATATGAGCCAATGGTGTGCCCTTGTTGTGAAGAAGGCTAATGGCATACTGGGTTGCATTAGTAGCAGTGTTGCCAGCGGAGCAAGGCACATGATTATTCCCCTCTATTCAGCAGTGGTGAGGTAACATCTGGAGTACGTGTTAAGTTTTGGGCCCCCCAGTACAGAAAGGATGTAGACAAATTGGAGAGAGTACAGAAGAAATTATTAGGAAGCTAGGGCACGTGACTTATGAGGAGAGGCTGAGGGGGGTTTAGTCTGAAGAAGTGAAGACTGAGGGATATTTAATACCAGCCATCAACTACCTGAAGTGCGGTTACAAAGAGGATGGAGCTAGATTGTTTTCAGTGGTGGCAGAAAGCAGAACAAGGAGCAATGGTTTCAAGTTGCAGCAAGGGAAGTTTAGGTTAGACATTAGGAAGAACTTTCTTACTAGGCAGTGAAGCACTGGAACAGGCTGGAACCCAGAGAGGTTGTGGAATCTCCATCCTTGGAGGCTTTTAAGACCTAGGTAGACAAAGCCTTGGCTGGGATGATACAATTGGGGATCGTCCTGCTTTGAGTAGGGGGTTGGACTAGATGACCTCCCATGGTCTGGTCTAATTAGAAATTACATTTCTAATTTTCTGTGATTTTATGATTCTAATGAAGACACTGGACATCTCAATTAGAGGATAATGAAGAGTAACCACTACCATTTGAAAAAATGCTTAAAACATGGCTAAAATCATTTCCATATGACAAATACAGAATACTGGAAGGGGTATGTGGGATGATCAGCATTGCTAAGTTTTTCAGCCAGCCCTCATTCATGCTGTTAATTCTATAACATGCTATCATTCATCTACATGCACACACACACACACGCACATGCACACACAATATTTGTATTATGGTTATACCACATATGTACTAAGTTTACCAGAGGAAGCATATAAAATTGATCTCATTCTAAATTTCTCTTGATATGACCATATTGTTCTGATTATAATATCCTGCACATGAGTTGATCCCACATCTTTGGGTACAATTTTAAGACAAAACAGTTTTTTCCTTGAATATAAATTAACTATAGATAAGGACCTGGAACTGCTATTGCCTTTACAAAGTTGCAAAAGAGGATTGAATAACCAAGAAAAGGCCCCAGTGGGTAATACACTAAAAATATTACAAATAAATCATAGGATCATAGACAAGTAGGGCTGGAAGGGCCCTCCAGAGTTCCTCTAGTCCAACCCCCTGCCTGAAGCAGAATCATCCCTATCTAAATCACCCTATACAATCCATAATCTGAAGTCTATATAAGACTACTGACAATCCTGACACAACACAGACATAACACCCTAATTTGCCACAGGTAAAGCTGGGGAACTATGGCAGCCAATGTCCTGCTTCTGTAAAATGTTGTCAATACATGCTCAAGGGATCCCAGGTAGAGGGCCATGGCCCCCACTACAGAGGTAGGCCAAAACCCCCGTAGTCTGTACCAATCTGACCAGGGGGTAAAATTCCTTCCCGACTCCAATAAACAAATAAATAAATGGGAGCATCCTCTGCCCCAGAGATCATTTTCCTAGGCCTCACCATGTTGTCTCCAGCATAAAATTTCATTCATGCCTCTCTATTCAGTTCTCCTCAGTTTCCTGTCAGATCACCTGTCTTCTGGTTCTGTGGCTCCAGTTGTGACCTATCGCATGGCCTGCCCCAGAGTGAGTTGGGGATCCAATGCTTCCTAACACCAGTCAGACATCCAAAAGCCTCAATTTGACACAGGGCTCACAGGGCTTCTTAGTTCCCACCTTTTTGTTGATGGATTAATTCCTTTTTACCTCCCCCAAGTGGAGCAGACCATGGAGATCCCTGGGAACTGTGGAGTGAGGTAATGTGCATCACCTAGCCATCATAGCCCAAACTGAGCCTGTCACTATGACAAAACAGATGACCCTATGTAGCACCATTAAGGGTCAGCCATTGGAGTTGCCACACAGGGTCATCTGTTCTATCATAGTGCCAGCAGAACTAATGATCTTGAGTGGTACCCTTAAGGGCCACAATGGTTGGGTGCCACCAGGGTCATATGCTCTACAGACTAATACTCACTGTTCCAATTATAGGCTGAGACCTCCAGTCAAGTGAGATTTTAATGGTTCTTTTAGAGGGAAAAATGTTGCCTTATAATCAGAACAAGATAGTAAATGTTTTTCAAGTCCAGGTAGGAGAAACTCCAGAATGCCACTCTCCAAAAAACAGCTGAAGTGAAAAAATACTTTTAAAACTAAACACAGAGGAATAAATCCCTCCTCTACCATGAGTAAGTTCACTTCTGAAGTGAAATACAGTGAATATACTAAGTTCCAGCAGCCACTTCCATTTTCTTACAGTACAAGTCTGCCCCCTACTTCAACAGCTCTACTTGCCTCATAGACTCAGGAAAACTGGGAGGTAAGGGAGGCAGATGCAGTGCTTGGAAGGGGAACAGGGGAGTTTACAGACAAGAAGTCCCGCTGCAGAGTAGCTTCCAGTTCTGCTCCTGAAGCAACTTCTCCCTGTGACACATCCTATGTTACCAGTGAAGAGTCCCAGCCTACTGGACTGGAGCAGAAAAGATGAACATTGGCAGTTGTTTTGTAAGTACGGACATGGTTTTGAGTATATACACACACACACATATGGAACTAGCGTATTCCAGGATCCTACAACACAATTTAAAACAATTTGACAAAGAAAAAGATCACTCACAGGTTAAATGTGTGCGAGTCAAGGAAAGCATGTAGGGAGTCAAGAAAAATATGGCTTTCAATGGAAATGTAAACAGGCCTTTAATTTTTTCATTGCTATTTAATTTTCATCTAGCATGAGTATTCTGTGAGTACCACGTTGATGCATAACAATTAGTGATGTAGGACTTCCTTGCATTTTAGGGACCTGCTTGTCTTAAAGTCCCACCTTAATTCCTTCTTCATAGCAGTAAGCTGTCCTTGTAATTGATCATTCATGTCTACTTGCTCTTCTAATTCCCTCTGAAGCTTTTTCTTGGCACTTTCCAGTCGGTCTATTTCTTCTTCAGCTTCTTCAACCTGACGTTTCATTGCTTTCAAACGCAAACTCAGCTGAAATATTTAAGCAGCAGCAGATTAGAGTAATATTTTGATAAAGTAATATTATTCTTTCGGCATGCATGAGTCAGGGAATGAAGTCACAGCTTTGCCAAAGTCAGGACTTTTCCAGAGCTGTGCTTAAGCAGTATTTGAGAGTCCAAAACATTAGTCTTTGGGAACAGTCAGGTGACGAGAAATGTATTATCAAAGCAGTTTAAAAAAATTATTGTAAAAAACAAAGATGCGAAGGCTGCTGCCCCAGTAGACACTGGAAAACATCACCTCCTTGTTCACTAAGCCGAATACAGATTATTTGAGTTATGTCACTGAAATGTGTCATAGGAAATCCATAAGGATGTCACATGACATGGTAATGTACATTACTTCTGCAAATTATTCTTTCAGGAACATGACAACATTCTTTGTAGGAATATTTTTTTAATGACAGAATGAAATATGCTTAATGAAGTTAAAAACAACATTTAGAGCCCTGTTTAGAGCAGTGTACATGTAGAGCATTCAGCCCTATATAAAACACCTTAATTTTCACTAGAGCCTTAGGAGAAACCTAAGTGTTTTCCCCACATATTTCATAGAAACCTAAGAAAATATGTGTTTTCCCCACATATTTCTACCAGGTTCAGGGACACAATGGGATTGGGAATAAGAGACTCTTTCAAAATTGGAGTTCATTAAAAATAAAATAAATCAGCAGTTACCTGCATTCTAAGCTTTGAATGTACTTGTCTATGTAATTCATGCTGATTCATATTAATAGAGATAACATTAGAGACAGTTAACATAGGGGATTGACTGGCGAGTTTGCTTGTGTGCAGGTTCAGACAGGGAAACTGTGATTGGGGGGAGAGGGGAGTCAGGTTCTCAAGTTCTGGGGTGTTATTTGGGGAATCCTATTGCTGTTGTTTTTTCTATTTATTGTAAACAGCTCTGAGTCTTTTGGATAGGGCAAAATATACATCTAAGTAATAACAATAACAATAAATATAACTTCTTCCCTCTACCTGGTCCTTCTGGTCAGTCAGTGAGAGATGTTCATCATCAACTTGCAGCACTAACTCCTTCACTTTCCTTTCAAGTCTGCGATTGCTGACCTGCAGATTAGCCCGATCCCTAAAAGGAATCCAGATACACACAAATGGTAGCTGGGATCATTCCAGATCCTTCTGAGCCTGTTCTTGTGATATTGAAGTGTATAATAAATACCAGTGGCATCTACTTTGATGTACTGAGTCAGTGCAACAGACTAAAGTTTGTTCAAAAGCAAGAAACACGCAGGAAAATACATATTTATTTTTCCCCAGAGTGACATTCAGAAAGTTGAAAAGGTAAGAAACACTTCTGACTGCAAATCAAACATGAAAGTAATATGCAAACGGAAATGTTTTGTTATAGCTGGCATTCCTGTGACTGCTGCTGATAGTTGCACTTATTAAAACAAAAGATATCTTACACTGTCAGGTTGGCATCCCAGTGCAAGAGTTAATACAGTGATATCCAGTTTTATTTTGTATTGATTTAGCAATCAGAGGCAGCATCCAAAATGTCTGCTTTAAAACCAAATTCGTGTTACATAAATTCAGTACTTGTCAAAAGTTTTGAATTGAATGGGCCTGAAAACTATTTACATACTAGCATGATGCCACACATGCATGCAGACACCTCCCTTTTGGTTCCTGTTTTACCTCTCTTCATTTTCAAGTCTCTCTTCTAGCTCCAGGATCCTTGCTTCCATCTGAACAACAAGCCCTTCCTTGCTGGACCGATAAGAGCCTTCAAGGTGAAGGATTCGGCTTTTCAAATCTTTGTTCTAGAATTAGAGCACACCTGGTTACTGCATATCAGCATATTAACAAGCACAAGCACTACATTAACAATAAATGAGTGCTCTTAGAAGCACAGAGGTGGTAAGATGCTTTTACAGTTAAATAAGCAAAACATTTTTCAAGTAATAAACCAAAAACCCCCCCAAAATCAGCCAGGAAAGTATTTGTTGGGCTGGCTAGCCCATAGCAAATCCAGCCTCTATTGCTGGATTTCATTTAGCGACTTACTTCTTTTTTTTCTTTTTCTTTTTTTTTTTTTTAATACGAGATTTTCATCAAGATTAAGAATCTGAAATAGGTCGGTGTTGGAACTGTAGGCCTGAAGCCCCCAGAAACTTTAGAAGCTTTGGCTGTATGAGGCCCTCCTCTATTCAGCATTCTGTAAATAGGTTGGTATTTTCTAAATCACATTACAGTTGAATTAATCTCTGCCATCAGCCATTTTGTCTAAATACCTACACCCCACTCCCCTGTGGCTGACCTTTCTGTGATATCTATAACTATCATCATTATAGTCAGGAGTGCGATAGCATTTCCATTCATAAATACATATTAAAAAAAAGGCATATGATTTGTCCAGACAAGGTATAAATCATTCACACAGCACTTCTTTTCTTGTGACAATAGGTCTGACAGACATTCAACATGGGGTATAACAAGTTAATGTTGCACCAAACAGAAAGAAAATTAGATGATGTTTTGAATTCCCGAAATTCAAGGTGCTTTGTGAAACATGTGAGCCACAATCTAATGCAAACTTGTCAGACTTGGTGTTTTGAGCAGACAATAAAAGACAAACATGACATTTATCTCAGAAAAAGAATAGAATATGAACTGTACCATCTATTTATATCTTAACTACTTGGAAGGACTAACATTGCTACACAGTATCTAGAAGCTTAATTATTATGCTGTATTCATGTCTGATCATCATATTCCAAAATAGACTCTATGTTCCATAAACTGTGAAGGTATCATATTAACTAACCCCAGGGAAAACAAAAAGATCCTCACTTTAATCCAAATGAGTCTATCTGTTTTCCATGAGGTTTTCTTTTCCCTTCTGGGAACCTCACATTTAAAAAGGAAATATTCAGCAGCTGGACTAAAATCATTTAAGCTTCATTTTAAGTTTTCATGTTGTCACTAGAAACTCTTCATGGATTTATGTATCCTCTCTCGCTTTGACAAACCTTTACTCTTTCACATATGATACCACTGGGAAATATATGTCAGCATCAACATTGCAAAATAAAATTATGGATTAGAAACTATGACTGCATATTGTTTGAGAGCTACAAACATATGCTGAAGGACATATGATCCAAAACTCAAGCTCTTGGACACTGTTTGAATGCAAACATACAGGCAATATTCAGTTAAGATATATGTTTTCAAAATGTCTATTCTGCCAACCTAAGGCAGAGTTCTCTTAAAGAACTCCCTCTGTTATTGCAAAAAGTTAAAAACAAATCAGCTGTGAAAAGTAGGGTAATGATCAGGGATCCTGGTTTTCTCATTTTAAAAATTGCAATTTCTCTGATAAAAAAATATAGCAAATTCTCTGATAAAACCCCCAAAATCCACAATTAAAATGAAACACTGCTATATATATATAGGTATCAATTGAACACAATGTTTTCTTGAAATGTTTACAATTTCAAAGCAATTTGGAAGCCTACCAGTGCCTCAATCACTATAATGAAATAAATTCTAAATACCTATAAATTTTGGTATTTGATTTTGGGTTTTTTATCCTGGAAACTCAGAGCTCCCCCTGCCCTCTTCACTCACCAGGATGCAGGTTCAGCCCAGCTCTGCCATAGGGGGTCCCCAGCTGTCAAGGCTATAAGGCCAGGGACCCAAGTTTGCAGCAGCACCCGAGCCCCAGCTGCTGCCCACAGGAGGTGGTAGCTGCTGCAGTGGAGCAAAATGCAGAGTCTGGCTCTGCTTCCTCCTGCAGGTGGCACAGCTCATGCAGAGCCTGTGGGGGTGGGCGGGATGTGGGTTGACCACTGTGGGCTCAGGACAGCTCCCCACTACTGTGCACACTCCTGGGGAGGGAATAGGGGGCACGTGCCCCCCAGAGATGTGCGCAGGGCAGGTGCAGACTGGGGCACCTACCCTGTTGTCCTCCCCCTGCTACACTCCCTGCCCTGCTGCCCTCCCCCAGGGCCTCCACAGCCCAGTGGGTGGGACCCAGGCTGCCTGGTAGCCATTAGGACTGTGTGAAGCTTTGGTCCCTGATTCAATTTGGTGGAGATTCAGCCCGATTTGGTGGCCAAATCTCCAAATTCAAATCGAATTAGAGGACCCTTTAAGCTCTCCGAATTGAATCGGAACCCTCCAAATCAATTCAGAGAGATTCGGAAAGATTCAGAGATTCAGACATAGAGACAGCTTTAAATGTTTTTTCTACATACCTCTAGGTAGCAGGGGTTTGTGAGTGCTGTGATGCTGGGGTGCATGGAGTGTCCCACAGAAGCACGCAGGGCTTCCCAGCGTGCTCAGCAGCAGACCCAGAAGTAGACCAGAAGCCACCACCGCACTGCCCCCCCCACCCCCCCCAGCTCAGCAACTGGTGTCTTCTGGGTCTGGGAGGTACCCAGGGGCCCCCTGTGGCCGATCACCAAGCCAGGGGGTGTATGGTGGGGGACCCCAGTGTGCTCCCCAGTGGACCTGCAAGTGATCTGGGAGTACTTCTGATCTACTTCCGGGTTTGCCGCCAAGCATGTGGAGGGCCCCTCTGTGCTCCTATGGGACACTCCATCCACCCCAACACAGCAGTGAACACAAGCCACGCTGGTACCTCAAGGTATGTAAAAAAAACTTTTAAAGCTGTGTCTATGGCTGCATCGCTGATTCTCTGAATCAGCATCAAATCTTCAGATTCAGATTAGGCTGAATCAAATCAGGGACAGTGATCCAAATCAACAAATCGAATCAATATCCCTGATTCGGGCTGAATCCAAATCTGAATCAAATAGGGCCTGCTTTGCACACCCCTAGTAGCCATGCACGTGTGTGAGTGCACACATGCACTTGGTGCCTCCTGCCTGACCACCCTCCTCCTGTTCCCCCCAGCCCCTTGCAGGCTGGAACTCTGACAGCCTGCAGAGAGCTCTTTGCAAAAATGGAAAATCTGTGTGTTTCACTGTTAAAATGAAAAATCAGTGTTTTTCTCAGGTAAAAGGGAAAATCCACATTTTTTGAAAACCTGGATCCCTGGTAATGATAAAAATGGTTATACCTCCTTCTCCAGTGACTTCATCTCTCTGAAGTTACGAGACTGGCCTATAATGGGAGTATCTTTGGGGATATCAGCAGGTGGCAGTCTTCCCTTTAAAGTTATTTCTGAGTTGATGTCTAACAGAGTTTTAGAAAAGCATGTTGCTTTTCATGAATAAGTGGGACTAAAGGGAGCGTACAGAAGTTGCTTTTTTTGCTATTTAAAGTACTATATCACCGCAATTTAACAGAAGTACACAGCTTTACTGCACTTTAATAATGGGTACAGCACTTTAAATTAACCCTTGTTAAATGAGGTATTAAATTTGAAGCACTGTATTTTACAGCACTTTAGCAACCTACAGCACTTTAAATAACTTCTGGATGCTGGTCAAATTTCTGACCAGTGGAGAAGCCCCAAGAGGCTGTGGAACACCCCCTGCCACCCAGCCTGGAAAGTGCAGGGAGGCTTAGAGGTCCCTCACCCCACCAAACATTGTACTTCTGTCATGTTTAAGAGTGTTGTAACTTTACAGTGCTATAAAAAGTGCTCTAAATTACAGTGCTATAAAATGTGCACAGAGCACTTCTGTACAGACCCAAAAGGTCCAGGGCACCTAGCTTTGGTGTTTGCATCTGGTTTTTATACTCTACCTGTTTAACAGGCAGTAAGGACTCAATCAACATGGGTTCTATTCTTGGCTCTACCACTAACCTACTTTGGGGGAGTCAGTTCTCTCGGTACCTCAGTTTCCCCATCTCTTAAAACAGGTATAATGATGCTTTTATAAAGTGTTTTGGGGTCTTTGACTGAGAAGTGCTACAGAAAAGCTAGGCATTATCATTATCACCACCATCACAGTGTATTATCAAATATATTTAATACACTTTCAACTGTCTGATAAACATGTAGGCAACAGCAGGTTTCTATTTTACAATCATGTTATTATTATTTGTTTATTTCTTTAAAAGTATTTTCTTTTTAAATATGATGAAGGTTTGATCAGAGGCATAACAAGTCAGCAGGGCACAGAGGGCAGCAGTGACACATGGAGGCAGCAGCGACATCTAGTTGCCAACATGCTGTCGGCACAATTGTGTCTGAAGTGACAACTATTAATTTGTTGCCCACTCCACCAAGCTGGCAGTTCCTCTAGTTGCCATGCCTTAGTCATGCTACTAAGTTTTATATCTAATGTGGCTGACATTATTTTTAATAGCTTTTCCTTATTTAGTCTTAAAACCAGTCAATATCACTATAAGCTCACTTTCCTTATGCTAACAATTCTATAAAAATGTTATATTTATTAGTTCCAAGAGATCCCAAAACCTACAGGCAGACTGTACACAGCATAGGAATCCTGCACCTCTGAGATGAAAGCAGGAGCTGAATAATTGCACAGCACTGTACGATACACATGATCAGGACATGAAAGTGGTGACAGCTCTATTCAGCTGAAAATGCAGGGAATATGAGAGAGGAAGAATGTATATACAGAGCTGAACAATGCAAATATATTTTGATTCTTATGACAGTGCCTTGGAATCTTTAATGACCACAGATGGTGAGAAATTTACTTTTTTGTCTCTTCACAAGCCTGTTAGTATCTCCAAGCACATCATGTTGGGGTAGTACCAGCTAGTGAATCACCAGCACCACTTCCTTGTCTTGCATACTGCTTGCAGGCTCCCAATAAAAGCACCGATTCTGCTTAGCTATGGGATCAGGGGAGATGATGGCAGAACTGCAGTTATTACCTGCCTTTCCAATGAAATCTTGTCACACTCCAAATCTTGTTTTGTAGCTCTTTCCTGAAGTAGCTCGTTCCTCATTTGTTCAATCTATTTTAAACGGAAAAGCAAGAGGTATTAAGCAAAAATTTAGCTGTTTTTTAAACCAGAAGTGTGAAATTCATCATTCCATAAAGCTGAAGGCACATGCATAATACTAAATAATTTTGGCTCCTTGCAAACATTAAAAAACAATGGCGCTTTATTTTAAACTCTGTGTGCCCCTGCGCCGAGCCCCGTGCATGCCCAGGAAAGGCAGCACGTTAGCTGGACCTGGCTCTCCCAACATCTGTAATGCTGATTGGGCGCTTTAGTGGGGCATTTCTGGTGCTTTTATCTAAAAGCCGATTGAACCAGCTATTAGATAGAAGTGCCAAAATGCCCCACTGAAGTGCCCGATCTATACAGATGCTATAGAGCCAGGTCAATGTAATGTGCTGCTTATTCTGGTAAAGCATTTTTTTAAAGGTCTACAAAGCAGCTGTTATGTATAACCCTGGACAAAAGTTATTCCCTTTCAAAAAATCACTGCCCATCTTTTTCTTGGTTATTTGCCAGAAAAAGATCTTCTGATTGCTGAAGGTCACTGAACTTTTACTCCACTAAAACTGTAGGGGGTGGAGAGAGAAAGGAACATGGTGTGATCTACATCAACAATAACATTAAATCTTAAACAACAAAAAAGAATATTGTATATATATGTATAATATGTATTTTCCATTCTTCAAATGAAGAATTAACTAAAGAGGTACACTGCTCCTTAATTTGTTTTTATCTGAATATTTAATTTTACTGGAAAATTCCTTTGAAGATCAAAAAAGTACTGTAAATTCACCCTCAGAAGGAAGCCAAGTGACAGCTGTTACTGAACTACAATGAGGCATTGAAGCCCAAATTCTCCCGCTCTCCTGCTTCTACTGCAGCTACCACCAAAATCTTTATAAATGCCTTTGTAAGAAGATATTGTTACTTCAGTATTTATGCTATTATCAACACAGCTGTTACTGTCAGCAGTATCATACAGGGAATACAGCAAAGATCATGGTAATGTTGATTTCTGTACTTACAAAAATATCTGTAAAGGTTTCAGTGACTACCACTACATGTCCTACATTACCATAGTTATATATTAACTCAGGTTGAGTAAACAAGCAAACTTTCAGTTCAAATAAATCTGTGATATATAAGTTATCTTACAAAAACCTTCAGCCACCCAGCAGGTAATTCTTACATAAAAATATAAAACAATGCTGGGAATGTGAAAGTTAAACAAGTAGAGCACATAATTTTTTATCCTGGGTCTCTTTCACCACATTATAACCTTAAAAACCAAATCTTTAACTAATCACATGTTGAAAAGAGGTCATGTAAACTGTTCCAGTAACTTTTATATGGTTTCAGCCACCAGGAGTAATGCATGTAGTTGTAAGTATTTTGTCCAAGTAATGCATGCAGTTGCAAGTATTTTGTCCAAGCAGGGTTTTCAACAACAACACAAGACATTCTTAAACAAAACTCATATCAATTACTAGACTTAAAATTTATAAGCACCTGACTCTGCTCTGGATATAATTGTTGCAGGGAGGCCTGGAAGCATAATAATATCACGACAGTTGTTTTTTTCCTTCCTCTAAACACAGTAATTAAACATTTGCTGAGTTATGATTTAATGAAAGATCATTATACTACTTTACTCTTGTATGCTTTATGAAGAGGTCTTTAAGGAAGAAATTACCAGGCAAAAACAAGTTCTGGATGTCATGAGTATCTAGTTAATTAGAGGTTGCAAAAACATCCTCCACCTACCTTTAGGAGCCATCTGAATCCCCTCCCACAAAGATGAAGCTATGGAGCGAGTAGTAGAACTTTATTTTGATACATAAATGTGTATGGTTGTTATACATGTCAGTAATCCTAACCGTTAATGTTTTCCAGGTATGGGCATATCAGAAAAACACTCCTGAAGTCAGCATCATGCAGAAATTATTCTTTCTGCCAGAACTGCTTTGGTGTTGTAAACAGACACAGAAAAATTACAACAAAATCTGAAGTAAAATAAATGACTAATTAAAA
This sequence comes from Alligator sinensis, assembly GCF_000455745.1. NCBI lineage: Eukaryota > Metazoa > Chordata > Crocodylia > Alligatoridae > Alligator > Alligator sinensis. The sequence continues at coordinate 1,511,004 of NW_005842355.1, forward strand.
ATGCAACTGCTAACTGAAAAGGGGATGTTGTTACTCATAAAGACCTGATAATGAGCCATAAATGTGGTTCCATGCACTAAAACACTATTGTATTCTCACTGTGCTCAAAGATGTAACTAATACGCACAACCAAAACCAGGTCTCAAATTAGGGAAGTATTTAAAAGATGATTATCATATTGGCACAGTGATTGATACTGTTGCCAGATCCTTAATGGTAAAAAGTTGTGTCACAGAAAAGGAGGGAAGGAACACAGTGTCAGGGTGGACCTATACAAAAATGCCCATAGAAGAGGAATGACAGGATATAAATCAGTTAGAAGACAGTTTTCTAGTTATCTCCGTGTATTTTTCATTAACAAATATTTCCAACAAAATGCAAAGGGGACCCTGCCCAAAAATGTGCTCTGAAACACACAAACTCTACAACAGTTAAAAAGTACTCTTGAGCCTGTAGCATGAAGTGGTATGTGCTAAGATGCTACCTTTAACATACTTAATATATTCTGATTACATTAAAAGAATAAATTAACTGTGCAGCTTAAGGCAGCAGTTTTCACAGCTGGATTTAAACCCAAAGCATTGGAAGTCATAAAAGTATCAGATTCTAAAGAGTTTTATTTGACAGAACAGCAATTTGTGCCAGCTTTAGGATTAGAAGCAGCTGCTGGGTCTGTTATTAGTGAAAAGTAATTTGATTTCTAATAATATTTTAGACCATATCACCACTATTTACCATCTCCCACTGGGTATTCAGGCTGTTCTCCTTGCTAATACCTAGCAAGTAAAAGTGGAAAAAATGGCTATTAACTTACAGTCCATGTACAATTCTCAAACAAATGACTCAAAAAAGAACATGGGCTTTTAACTGAGGAAGCTAATAAAAACTTTGATCCTTTATAATTGAAAAGGAACCTTCATTTCCACATTTTCATTTACTAGCCTCACACACCTGCTGCCAACCTAGGCGCAGGTGTACAGCAATTTGTTGGGAATGCTTTATCGAAAGGATGTGAATGACACATCCAATGCAACTTTAGCCTTCCATATTTAGTCTGTCATTGCCATGGAAACCGGTCTATCTTGTGGTTACTGGAAATGACTCTGAAGTCAGTAGATTCACATTTGAAATGTTGTGTAGTGAACAAATTTCTGAGGGCATATTATGCATATGTCCATTGTTTTTTAAGAAAAAACAAGCAGCCCAAGTAATTCCCCTTTGTTAGCCACAGCACTGTATAGTGAACTATCCTGCTCCCTTTGGCTTTCAGAAGCAGCAGGACTGTTCTCTCTTCCCCTTTTGTGTGTGTTTACTGAAGCCTTTGTTTTTAACCATAATTGTTATTATTTCCTCATATCAAAATCCAAGGTGGTGGGCCCAATCACAGTATCTGTAATCCTGATCTCCTATTCCCCAATTAGCTCAGCTATTTTTCAGACCCAGGTATGAAGTTAAAGTTTAAATGCAAACTTCTCTAAAGTTTGGAGCTCTTTGGTACAAGAATTTGGGCTCAGGCCTATCATTTCCTTCAAATATGCTAGACTTCAGATTCTTTGAGAAAGTGGTACTGGCAGTACAAGTCCATGCCAGTCAAAGTTCAGGACCTACCAAGATAAGATTTCTACTTTGTAGTGATCCAGCATTCCTTACAGTTATTTCTGGTAACTGCATTTTTTTTGTACAGGGGACAGCTCTTCTCTGTGGGTATTTATTATATTCATGAATCACTCTGGAAGTGCATGGGATCTTTCTGGGTGGACAAGTTCAGAGAAAATAAATATGAAACCCAAATCTGAAGCAACTCCAGGACAAACATTTGTGGAAGCCATTCTGCATACATTTGTAGTCTTAATAGTTCCTATAGACTAGTAATTCTCAACCCAGGTGCCACGGCATGCTGGGATCCTTTTCAAGGGTTCTACAGGATGTCATACAATGTTAGTACTGTTAGATGTACAAATAGATTAATAAACTAAACTCAGGAATTTCAAATAGAATTCCATAGTATTAAAACATGCTGACCTGTTGTGTTTTTTCTGAGTTCTTTGTAACAGAAGAATTTCTCTATTTTTTTCTATAGCCAAAATAAGTGAAAAACTAAGAGATGGCATTTTCCATGGGGTGCCTCAAGTCTAATGAGAGGTACCTTGACTTTAAAAAAAGTTAGGAACCAGTCCTTACCTTGAGGAGTTTTCTACCAAGACAAGGTGCAAGAACAACAGCATAAGGATCTACTGGCTACATCAGGCAGTCCATAACTCTTATCAGATGGTTAATATATTGTAGGCATTGCAGCAAAGACAAAACTGAGGAAGGGCATGAAACAGGATCATATGTGAATGGCAAAGTGGAAGAAAGAGCTGAGATGTTGGGCAAGAGGCTGGCTTTACTGATCAAACAGAGGAGATGGAGGGACATCTCAATGACACCTCACAGACAGAGAAGAGCAAACAAATAAGGAGGAGCTCAGTTGTGAGAAGCATTAACAATCAGAACAAAATTAGTACTGTACAAGAGGGTGTGACACATGAATGAAGGAGGGAAACTGATGATATCACAGTAAATAAATTCTGAATGGACTGCCTGACAGTGATGGGAGACTCAGAGTCATGAAAGGAGGCACTAGTATAAATCAGGACATGAGATGATGAAGACATGAATGACAGCTCAGACTGTTCGGACAAAAAGAAAAAGGACAGATTTTCAAAAGTTACAGACCTGGGTGGGATGAAAAGCAGCTTACTGCTAGTGTCGCTATGCATTCAAACTTATGATCTCTTTGCTGAAACCATCCCAAAGTGGGCTAAGTTGGTGCTCACAGGAATGAGGATTTGGCAGCAGGGTTATTTGTCCATAAGGAAGTGGATGGAGACCACATAACTCATTTCAGAACAGTACACTCCCATCCTGTGTACATTTAGGCAGATTGTGACTGATTAATAGGATTCCTGTGTATTTCAATGCTTGTATGGCAGAGCAGCAGAACCATGTGACAAGCCTGGATCACATGCAGCTCTGAACTGGCAGCTAGGTTTCTGTAATGTGAAGTCAGCCCAGCCAGAAACCTGAGATTCCCACTTTGTTGCAGTCTTTGCTGGGAAGAAGATGGGGAAAGAAGCATCTCCTGCAACCCTACCCAGATTCTGGGTAATATTTACATAAAAGGGGGATAAAATGTAATGGTACACCAAATTTATGAGCTGCTTAAACTTGACAATATCATTTAATTCCACAGAAGATAAAAACAGTCATTTCCATTTGTTTTTCCTATAGCTTGGAGTATTAGTCTTTGTTATCTGTATATTAAGTATTAACACAACAAATGTATAATACAAAAAATTACAGACACACACAGATATTAACAAAACAAATCCATTATCACATCTTATGTCGTTATAAATGCTTAACAGACCCTGAAATACTCTAGTAATTTGACTACTTAGCCATTCTGGCATAAACTCAAAACACAAAGCAACCTTTGTATCTCATGAATGAAATGAAAAACTCTGGATCTCAATACAAACACTTCTTTTCGGCATTATGTAACATTTTTGTTACCCATCTGTATTTTAGGTTTCCATTTAGCTAGTAAATTAAATTTTTGCAGTAACTACTAGTACAACTACTGCTAAGGCTCTTTCTGCAGACATCTGCAGCATGTATACTCTAGCATTAAAGACTCCCCAACTGAACAGTAGCAGGAGCTCAGATTAAAATGGTTCCTTTACATTCTGATTCACTGAACATGAAGGCATCTCTCAAAAAACTGATTCAGGGCCTGTATAATATCAACAAAATAAAGATAAAAGACACTACTGAAATTCAATAGACCCTGAGAAACCTTAGCCCCAGCAAATTACTAATATTGTACAATGCTGGTGCAGGAGAGCAAGCTGAGGCTTAACTCATATTAAGGAACTTAGCTAGTTCAGTGGAAGATAATTTTTCATTAAGACTTGGAAAACAGGATTTTAATGCCTGTACTCCCACTGACACTGAAGCTGTTACAACCTCAGAAAGTCTTTCTTCAGAAATAATAGAAAAAAACATTTAAACAACATATTATGGACTACACTGAGCATCACCTGACAATGCACTTGTCTCTATAACCTCAACAAAACAACTTATCAAGTCAGGTACTTAGGATCTTGTTGCATGTTACACTTAGGCCCGATTAGTGTCTAAGTGATCAAACAGTAAAACATGCTAAGTGTCATCGTGGTATAGCAAAGCTAGAACTTTCCTGGCAAGGAGTTTCTCCAGATCATATTATCTAATGTGTTGAGCTCAAGTCAGACTGCTTCAGGAAGGTAATAGGATCAGGAGACTGGTGCAGTGTGGGGGCTGAGACTGACAAGCAGCTGTATCAATGAAACAGCTGTTCACTGGTTCCAGCACACCCAGCATACTAGAGCCTTCAATGGCTCTGGCACTTAGGGAGTGCTTTGAGACTGCAGTGGCATTACCATGCAGGCTTTCCTCCCTTCCCCATGTCCCTCCTTCCACAAGCATATTGGGAGGGAAGGGAAAAGCGCAGCAATTGAAGAAAGTTTAAATCAAATGAAAACAGGTGCAGATAAGAGCTACTAAGATGATCAGGGGAATGGGGAGACTACAAGAGCGTGGCTCATTTAGTGTAGCAATATGAAGGCTGGGAAGGGATAAGATATTTTTCCAAAAATCATGAATGACGCATGCGCCCTGCAGCTGGGGGGGCACGGCGGCGGCGGGAGTATGGTGGTAAGTGCAAAGCTCCCACGGATGCTGCTGGCACTGTCAGCAGCGGGGGGTGGGGTAGCGACCACCCGCAGATGCTGCTGGCAGCAGCGGCCAGCGGGGATTGGGGGCCGCCCGCAGACACTGCTGGCAGTCGGTGGCGGGGTGGCAAGTGAAGACTGCCCACAGGCACCGCTTGCACTTCACAGGCAAGTGAAGACTGCTGCACGTGCACCCCCTTTTTGTAGGGGGTGCACGTGCACCCATATGCACCCCCTACGTATCGCCCCTGCTGTAAATATATTGGGGTGAGCTCAGGAGGCTAACCCCAGCCAGTGAAAAAGACCTCTCTAAGCAACGGGATCAGGAGGCTAACACCAGCCAGTGAAAAAGACCTCTCTAAGCAACGGCTCGATCAAGTGGGATGCTAAGTGCTAGGAAGCTTTGGAAAATGTCAGGAGGTAGTATTACACTGGCTTGATTTTTCACAGCCTTGTATTCTACAGACCGATGCATTGGATGAGGCAATAGGTGCAGTCCTCCCTCAAATGGTGGAAGGAATAAAGAGGCCAGTAGCATATGCCAGCAGGAAACCCAACGATCATGAGAGAAGGTATGCTACAGTTAGAGTGCCTAGCATTTAAGTGGGGAGTGGACTATTTTAGATACTACCTGTTAGGCCATGAATTTAAATTAATCACAGATCATGCCCCATTAAAATGGCATAGGTCCACAAAAACAAACAATGCCCTGATTATGCGGTGGGCTTTAGCACTGCAACCATTTCAGTTTTCTGTTGAATACAGGACAGGAAAGACTAATGTAGTGGCTGATTTTTCTATCCCATTGCCATCCAAGGGAGAGACCGGAAGCACATCAGGTAATATCTGAAGAAGTGCCAGCAGGAAAACCAGCTGCACCAAGTAATTGGTGAAGAACACCTAGTGGTGTCTTGAGGAGCACAATGTATGGAAGGAAAGATGTGGGGAAGGGAGGAAAGCCCAAGAGTGATCTCCCAATTCAACTTACCCCAGACAAAACAAGGAACACCAGCAAGGAACAGAGCTCCATGAGGCGCTTCAGGACCCAGTGCTCCCTTGCTTTGGTGGTGGGCTAGCCCAAGGAAGTACTTCTGGCTCCAGAGAGGGGCTGCTGCAGAGAGACTGCAGTGTCATGGTGTGGAAGGCGCCGGAGGACTCTCCTGCCTGTTCTGGTGTGCAGCTGGTGACAGCTGAGGAACACAGGCAGCAGGCATGAGCAATCAGAAGATCACCAGTCAATATGGGTACTGAGGGCCAGGACACCAGAGCTGCCATCCTGACCACAATGGACTACCACAGCTGAAGAGGAGACAGGCCAGAGGTGGCATGGGTGAGTTGGGAGCTGGATAGAGGCTGCCTGTTGTGGAAGCCTCTTGGAGGGGGTTGTTCTTTGCCCATAAGACTGAAAATTTATTGACTGGGGAAGCGACCTGGAGGGCATTCCTTTTTTTTTTTTTTTTGTCTGGACTGAACAACTAACCTCTGCTCACAAATAAGGGATGAACTGATGGAAGCATTTTTTTTCCTGTTGTTACTACTGATTGAGGCCTGACTTGATTTTGTTTTGTTTGTTGAATTTGGCCATTGGTGGGACTGTTAAATAGGGACACTTGACTTGAGGCACTGACCCCGCAGATAAGGCTTGCCTGTTTGGATTAAGACTGGTTGGTGGGAGGCAATTAAAAAGAATAAAAAGAAGGAACTGATTTGAGGTCACATGTGCCACAAGTCTGTGGAGGAGAGTGTTTTGTTCTCCCCCCCCCAGATAAAAGTGTCACACAACATGGAGGAAGTGGTAAGGGTGGGGTGTAGGGGAGATGGAGCCCCACAAAGAGACTCCTTCACCAGGCCCAAAGTATCATCCAGCAGAACTAACTCCCCAATAGATGTAAGATCAAAGACATGGCAGGCGAGAGAATAACATCTGACAGCATCTGGGTAATAACAGCATCTGGCTCCTCACACCCCATTGTCACTTATTAGGAAAACATCAGGCCAGAGCTGACTCCAGCCTTACAGAACATACCCCCAACAATGCTTCAAATACCATAAAGCAGGGGTGGGCAATTATTTTGGGCGGAGAGCCACTTACCCAGTTTTGGCAAGCTGTCGAGGGCCGCATGGGTAGCCCCACCCCTTGACAGGTGCCCCACCCCCTGGCCACCATCTTGGGACCAATGTCTCAGGGCCAGCACCGGTGGGGCCCAAAACGGGGCAAAGGCTGGCAGGGGTCTGTGGAGCCAAGCTGGGCTGCACCAGCAGGGAGAGGGGGGAGCTGGCCTGGCTCAATAGAGCCCCTGCCAGGCAGGACCCTGTACTCCTGCTGCCCTGCTCTGGGCCC
>NW_005842356.1:0-43445 GCF_000455745.1 Alligator sinensis
ATGTTCCCCACTGCCAAACTTTCCCAGCAGCGGCGCAAACTTGGGCCTATGCAGCCCGGGCCATGCAGGAAATCGCCACCCACACTCTTGGCGGTGCATGCACAGTTGGCCACAAGTGTTATGAACAGACAGACAGACTAAGCCTTTTATTATATTAGAATTACTAAATTTATTCCAGTTGATTCACTCTATATAGTATCATAACTGAGGGGGTGACCAGGGCAGCAGCCATAAGCGCCTCTTTGGAGCTTGCAAAAATAGCTGCCACCACAGTTGTGGCTGACCACATTGCTATGATTGGCACAGCACTGCTCCAGGCCTCTGGGATATTCCATATGCAAAGCTGCCCAACTACACCTCTGCCCCTATAAAATGGAGTTCATGTGTTGTGGAGAGCCTTGAACTCAGCCTTCACCTAGGCTGAATGTCATCCTGTATTCCATTTCCCAGTGATCGTGTCTATGTTAAAGTTGCTGGCAGCTGAAGCGAAATACACTGATACTTGAACTGAGGTGCATGGTTTAAACTGTGCGGGTTGCTAGCCATTAGAACAAATACCTAGGGATACAGTAGCTTAATCACTACTTGAAATTTTAAATTAATATTAGATGTCTTTCTAAAAATTAGGCTCTAATGCAACCAGTAGTAATTGAGCTGATTCAGGAACTCTGAATTCTTTGCTATGCAGGTGTGAAGACAAGCAGAGAATACTCGTTATTCCTGGCTTAATTTATAAATTATAAAAAGTCACAGGAGTATTTGGTATCATAAACAAATCACGTGATGTACTGCATCAAATCCTATATAACAATTTATAATATATAGTTAAAAAAAAGATGCTGACCAGCTATTGGGAGTAATAGATGCTTGCAAACTTGCTAAGCTGTTTGTGTCTCTAATTTTGTTAATTGATGCCTTGCTTAATAAGTGAGAACGGGGAAGAAATAGCTGACTCCATCCAAGAAGCTGCAGAGGGATTTTAAATTCAAATTTGAACCAGAAGTAAAAAGAACCAAGACAAACGGACCTGTGTCTAGGGAAATGTGTGCCTACTACTCACTCTCACATTAGTCTTAATGTTGCTCTTTAGAAATTCTTCACACATTTTCCCAAAATTATGACTGCCCAGAAAACAAGAATTCTATTTTTGTTAAAAATGTGAGCTTTTCACAACATCAGAACTAAAACTATTTCTATTGCAGTTTTGTCATGAAAAAAATGACAAGAAGAGAGAGAAATCCACTCCATAATAGCCTGATGGCATTTAGGGTGCTTATTTGTGATGTCACTCTCTAGTTTTGATAAGATATTCCATCCTGGCCCTGACATTTTTGTCAAAATCAATATATGTCTGTGAAAAATGGTGGTTGCAACCAACTATCATTTTCCCAACAGAAAAATGTATTTTGGAGAAAAAATTCTAACCTTCTGTACTCAAAATATGGGATAAGATGCAATAAAACATTCTAAGTCATTATGATGGAAGAAGCACCAGTGCTTTTCTTTTTGTGGAGCATTTTCCATTCAGTTGTGACTCTGAGACCTAAACCAGTCTGCTCACCTGCAAGATATATTTAGTGTACAATATTTAGTGTAGCCATGTGAAATTCTGCTCATCTGCTTGCCTTGTACTTGATAATTTTTCTGTCATGTAAAATAGCACATTTTCACATTTGCCCCCCCACCCCCTCCAAACACCATCTGAAGGGTGGTTGAGGTAACTTTGTAACTGTATGGTGATTTTTGCAAGGCTAGTCCAACCAATAGAGACTTTTCCAGAAGTCACACTTCAGCTCTGAATTGCTGATTTTAATCTACCATAATTCTTTCATCAGCATATAAATTGAGAATGCTATTATCATGAAGCTTATCCAGATATTGCAAGAAGTACTCTCTCCTTGACATGGTTTGTTTGATAAATAGGGCATATTCTCTTGTTCTCGGTATATTACGTTGCCCTAGAGCTTGCAACATGTGATTAGCCAAGAAATGCTGAATGGCCAAAAGATATGTTTCAACAAGTGATGGCTTATAGCAGGAATTTTATGCTCTTTCTAAGCAGTTTCACAGCTTTTTATAAGGAAATGAGAAAAGCCTGAAAATTTCAGTCATTTTAGGCTTTATCTTGCAGCCTTTGACTTCTCTAGGACTGATGACGTGTAAAGGTTTCAAGATTGCATCATCTTTACAAACTTCAGATCAGTGAAGAGTCCAGTGCCCTCCTAAATGCCAGTACTTGCATCCAGACAGCTCTCTGGTGGCTAAATTTGTCAAATGAGATGTAATATCTTTTACTGGACAACTTTGTAGTTGGCAGAGGTGTTAGATGTTAGGTCTCTGTTCAGCAAAAGCACTTGAGAATGCATTCCAGTCTCATTATGTCAGTGAGACTTCATGTCATTAAAACAAAGCATACGCAAAAGCACTCTGCTGATTCAGGTCCATAGATAGCAAAACTTTACCCCAGGTGCCCATGCATATTGACATTTGGACCTGCATTGTAATTATGAGAATATAAAGAAGTGAAGTCCAGCACAAAGCAGTTAAACTGAGACAAGGGATGCAATCTTAGGGTATGGACAGATGAACAAAGATAAGATATGTCAAGATGATAAACTCCTAGCAGGGAAGATAAGAACCAAATGTGATTTATAATATATGGGTGTTTATCCTGTTGAGATTTTGAAAATGTTGCAAAAATGTATACCCCAGTATAAACATTTATCATCTACACTTATACTATGTCTGCTAAAATTGGAAGGGATATTGATCCTCTCAGTTCAGTGTTGGAAATTAGTCAGGGTCAAAAAGAAATATCCCCTGTGCTTTAGTACTGAGGAAATAGGTATATTATAGATGTTTGTGTCTTCTTTTGGAACTTCAAATATTAATCATTCTCGGAGAAAATTATAACATAAAGTGGTCTGCCTGCTTGCCTGTCTATCTTTTTTCTTTTTATTTCATTATATTTTGTTCATATTTGTTACATTATTTTATGCAGTGCCATGTATGCATATGGTACTTTAGAGGCAAATGCAAGGAAACAAAGACTCTTTTTCAAGAGGTTTCCAGTTGAGCAGTGTATGGGCATTGAAAAGATGATGGTAACATCAGACTGCTTAAAATTTACATTGTGAAGTTTTGACAAGCATTTTTTTTAGTGTCCTGATTTTCTATTATTTGGTAGTTTAAAGGCAAGAGATCTTCAGCAAGGGTTTTTATGAGTAAAATGTCAGTGATCTTTTAGGAAAACTGCTGGAAGAAGAGTGATGTAGCTAGTTTGATTGAACAGGGCATCTGCTCCAGATGCAGACTGTAATTTTGCATCCCAGTTTGTGCCCTTTATGCCACTCCAGACATTTCTGAGTCTCAGAAATACCACAAGCACAGGAAATGTCTTGGTTGTAATAGCCCTGATGCAAGGTCTTTATATCTACCCTTTGACTCTCATGTGGTATAGAAGTACAACAGGAAGGATGAGGCCTGGTGGCAAGTGTGGCCCTTGTATCTGGGTTTTTTGATTGCCAATGAACTGGAAGATATATTGGAGGGGAACATTTACAGCTCTAGTGACAATATGTCATGGTCTGGTCTAGAAAAAACAACAATACCTGAAGTGTAAGCTCTGGTACTCCCCTTTCTTTCTCAGCATGTCCCCTACCACCATCTACAAAAAGGTATTTTACAGAGCCCTTACTACAAAAAGGAGGGGATACTTACCTTCTGTAATAATGTAGAAAGCAGACAGCCAGTGGGTATGAAGAAGCTTTTGTAGGACTTGTTTTAGGTTTGGGTGGCTTACTTTAAGCTGCCTAAGCCTAAACTACGAGTAGTGTATATAGGCATTCATCACTGCCATGAGCAGCATTGGCAGCCCAAGTTAAGTAAATTGAGGGGGTAGGGGCTGGCAAGTCTGTGGCAGAGGTTGGTGGATCTATGGCTGGGGGAGGGGAGGGCTAAAAATAGGCCAGTCAAACAGCACAGCCCTAGGGCTGAGTTTAGTGGCTGGGATTTCCCAGCCATGGAGCTGTGCTGTGAACAGGTATAGGCATTCACTGAAGCAGGTTAATTTATTTTAGATTGGGGTAATCTAGGTCAGTTGAAAGTTAGTTCACCTCTAAGGTGAACTAATTTTAGGTAGGGAGTATCAATTTTAGGATGATTTAAGCCCTCTGAATGCCTGCACATCAGGGCTTAAAACCTGCACACCTGGGCTTTAGATTGACTTAACTGTGCATACCCAATGAGTACAGAAACACAGCAAGGGACAACTGGAGCTATGAGAGAAAAGGTGTGGTGCAAATAAGAGTATAGCCCTATATTAGGTATACTTATCTCACAATCCATTCGAATATTTCTGCACCCAACACTATGGTATGACTGTTAACTATAGCTATTGCGTATCCAAGATGTAGCAGTATAGGTCTAGAGGAAAAGGCAATCGGGACCCCCAGTAGATATAATATCTTTTATTAAACCAACAAGATTTTTGCAAAAAATGTCTTTAATTGCAAGCTTTGGGCCATGAACACCCTTCATCAGGCATTGGAGAAAAGGTTGTAAATGTTCTGCTGGGTAGAAATGAAAGTTCATATTTCATAAGATTTCACAGAGGAGTCAATAGATGGAAAACTCCTCTGGGTATTCTTTTGTTGTCTGTTGCATATGCAAATACAGTTGTATCAATTATTAACATATAGGTGTATTAAACATAGATTCTTGCACTGTTTTTACCACTTCCACTGTGTTGCCAATTTCCCTGGATAAAAGAACTGCATACCTGCAGAATTTACAGAACACCTAAATAACAAATACCCTCACCGACTGAGAATTAGTATTATAGAATTAGACACTTAAATTAACATGTCTGAAGCACACAGACTTAGTGTAGTTTACAAAGTCTTCCTCTGAAAATGCTCTCATGTGATGATACTGTAATAAAAGACTGTTGATGATAAATACCAGAAAAGAGCTAAGGCTGGTTTCTGCTGCACAGATGGCTAATTGGCTTCACTAGGTAGGTTATGTCACTTTAATTAAATTTTATTAGGCAGAATTTCAAAGCCATCATTGATGGCTTAAGATAAATATGCTTCTTCATAGATGACCTGTTGCTAACCTTTATTTACTTTTCTCCCCACAGTCTTAATAGAGAACGTTGTGAGAGAGCTGTCTGCAGCCATCTCCCGCCTCATCTATGTTTACAGCAGAAGCTTTGATACAAATTTTCAGTCTGCAATAATCCCTAGCAGCCCTGTGTGTGCTGATATCAACTTGGATTCACAGCTTGGCTTCATTATTTATGCAGCCCATAACATCCCCGAAGTCTGGGTGAAAAGGTAAGAGGTGTCAGTAGTATAGCTTAAAAGAGGTCCTGCATCCTCAGATGACCATCAGATGACCTCCTGAGATCTCTTCCAACCATAATTTTCTATATTTTTATGTTGCGGATGGTTCTGCTGTGAGCAGGAGGTTGGACTACATGACCTTCTGAGGTTCCTTCCAACCTTAATTTTCTATGATTCTATGATCCTCTATCCCTTATAGTGGTTGCTGCACCCAAGAAAGATCTTTTGTGATGCCACCAAAATAGCTTGGGTTAAGTTTAAATCTATTTTGAGTAAGGAAGTTGCCCTGCGGCAGGGCCTGTACAGGAATGTCCGCAGGGCCCCTCAAAGTGTGGGGCCTGGGGCAGCCACCCCACTCGCCCACCCCTAGGGACAGCCCTGGCCAAAGGCTAGGAATAAACATGAATATGGTTCCAGGACCGTGAGCAACTCTGGGCTGAACCCTTTTTAATGGAGCCAATGAGAACTGTCCTGGATTACATGAAATTTGAATGCAGTCTTACCCCTTATATTCAGAGTAGACTTATTTACACCATGCTTATCAGACTAAGCATGTGTACTATTTTTTGTTTACAGATGTTGATGAAGTAAGTATATTTTTATTGGGCTGAGTGTATCTGATACACCAAACTCCACAGAGCAAATCAGAGGGAGAGAACTATAATAAAAATATCACAAAAAAATCTCTACCACATAGTTTATTTGTTTAAATTGTGGTCTCTTCAAATGGCTGGTTTTATGTCTTCTAAAGGGAATATTTTCCCCTTACCACACCATGCAATTGGGAGAGGGCAAATGATTACAGTCTAATGGCATTTCTTTTTATGGGGGGAAATATTATTTTCCAATTTTTTGTTAATATTTTCCCCTTGCTCCAATTTTAGCTTACATTTCAAATGGCTGATTAAAAAACAGTGGGATCATTTGTATTAGACCATCATCAAAAATAATATACCATACAACATTTAACTGTAATTAGCAGTTTATTAAAAATCTGAGAAAATTTGCTTTACTTAGAGTAATAAGGTAACACAGACTCATAATCACTGCCCTGTTTCTTCAGATGGCTCTACCATTCCTATGTTTTGCCACTAAGATGTGAAATTTCTATGCCCTTGAGGCTCCTGATTGCTTGAGCTCCATATATAGGCATAGGAGAAAATGACTCTTTGTTCTTTCTAAATATCCCTCTCCTCTCTCCAGCCTTTACAACATTCAGTGGCTAACTCAGTCTTCCTCTCTGCAGCTCTGGTACCTGCCTTTCTCTTTCTGGGGGGGGACTTGAGCAAGATGAAATAGGATTGCATTTGGGTGCCACTTAGGTGCCAGATAAATAGAATAAGATCTGTCTCTTATCTTAGAGTGTCTGTTCATTATGACACAGATGATTTATAAAGCACCATGAGTTTTTAGAGTACAATACTACTATTTAAATAATAAAACATAGGATTCAGTTTTATCAGTGCTTATTATTTGTTGAACAATCTTCTTTTTGTAAATGTTTGCAAAAGAAACATTAAAATAACATTGTTGCCACATTTAAAAAGATACAATTCCTGTTTGTTACAATAAAGTATTGAATTCTTTTTTCCTCATAAAATTCTCCCTGCAGAATCCTTTGTTCATTGAGCTAAAAAGAAGCATTTTTCATACAGTAATTTTATGATTCCTTCGAATAATCATGGAAAAGATCAACAACCACTCTTCTAAGAGAGGCAAAAGATGAACCTTGAATCCCCAAATCTTTTCAGATTAGTTGTTCACATTTGTTATTCTAGCTCTATGCTGATGCTAACAATTTTCATTCAGAATGTGTACTGAAACTGAAAGAGGAATTTTGTACAAGGTAGAATTGGTGATCTCACACTCTTTGACCATTTGGGAATGATGTCTCCTAATCTTACATTGATATTGAATATGAACCCAAAATGTTAATTATGACTAAATCTAATTAGGTGAGCATCTTAAAGACACCAGCACAGGCCCTCTTAATCATAAAAATGCCACCATGTATTAAATCTTTACAGATTTGGAAATGGAGGCAACAAAGAAGTTTACTGCTGACTGAAGTAATACAATCAGGGCTTTATTCTTGGCATATAAAGTCAATAGCAAAACTCCTTCTGATTTCAGTGATCGGGCATAATGCCGTAACATGGCCTGGGAAAGAACCCAGAAGTTCAGACTACCACTTCTGCAGGGTTGTTGGTTATACCCATGTTGGTCTAAGGATAACAGCAGCAGAGTCTCCTAATGCCTAAAGAATGGCATTTGTGCCCCAAAGCTTGCAAAGAACTTTTTTCCAATTATTTTATTTGGTCTAAGAAAAGATATCACATCTACCCAAAGAACCTTGCCTGACTACCACTTCTGACACCTAACCATAAGGGAATAATCTGTTCTTACAAAAATGTTAGCATAAGAGTCATTATTTCACTTCTTTCTATAAACAAGAACAAACCTTCCAGTTTTCTGAATAGTTAACCCTGAATTTAATCCATTAGGTATGTTAAATTGCACTTAATCATTTTAATTTCCTTTTCTTCGTAGCTACAGAGCTTTTTCTTTTTTCTGTTCATTAACTTATGGTGGGAAGACAATATATCAAATGAGGAACTGCAAAAATACACCAGTAAAAAAATCATTCTTTTTCTTGGCAAACTGGACTGAAAAGTAAGTGTTAATCTTCTTTTGAACTATTCTTGCCCATCTGATTTTACACAATGAATATTAGATTCAGAAAATGTAGGGCAGTATGACTGTCTTCTAGTTACATTGTCAGCTCACTTGACTTGCAGCAATAATATTATAAATATGCTGCTGCATCAATATCAAGTGAAAGAGAATGGATAAATTAAAAACTGGGACCATATTTCTTTAATCCAGGTCATTATTCTCGGCCCTAGTACAGGATAGAAGTTGCCTGAATCTGTGTTACATCTGGACCAAAAGGATCCTATGTATCTTCATCTTCATGTGAAAAATGGCTCTCTTTAGTCCAAGGAACCTGAAGGGAGCAGAGAAGCCAGAGAAGAAGGGAAAGCAGCCATGTTGGCTGAGGACAGTACTTTTATATCTCTTCCCACTGAACATAAACTGAATAAGAAAGCAAATGCAACTCCAGGCTGTGCCTAGTTTTCACTCACTGGGTAGTCCTGAGGGCAGAGAAGCAGTTGAGGAAACAGTCTGGTAAAAAAGCTTCAAAAAACCCACAATGCAAGGGAGCAGAGACTGAGTTTCAAGCTATTCAGACCCAGTGCAGGTGCTTGGACCCTCTGCAATAAGGTTCCTCTGCTCCCCCAAGGGACTTTTACATGAACACACACATGCTTGTAAATTGTATTTGCTTTTACTTCTTTGTGTAGAGTGTTACGCCTCAGGAAGAAGGCAGGACAGATATGCACCCTACAGACTAACTAAATAAGATATAGGCTAAGCACAGACAGTCAAGAAGCCCGAGGCTGAATTGATTCAGTCTGTGCAGGTTAGTCTAAACTGCAGAGTTTAAAATGAGAAACAACTGGACACGCATTTACTTTTGATTCAGGAATTTCAGCCGTATGCCTTCAATGGCTCAGGCCAGAAGCTGGCGGCAGGGTGGGGTGGGCAATAGAGCATAGCTGTCTAGCGCAGCTATCATGGACTGCATGTTTGCTGCTTCTTCCTGCTGCCCTCAAGGTCTCTAAGATTTGCAGGGCAAACTCACAGCAGCAGGACTCTTTCTGCTTCCATGCACAGGCAGGGGCTGCTTCCAGGTGCTTCTGGTCTTTATAGTTCACAGTCACAGCCAGCAGTACATTTGAGAAGGGGATGGGGTGTTTAACCCCCACCTCCCTGACCCCAGCTGGGGTTTGCCTGGGGAGGCAGTCCTTGCCTCTCCATACCCCCAACCCTTCTCAGGGGGAGCAGACAGGGATGGAAAGCATGATGGGATGCTGAGGGACTGTGATTTAACTTGAACACAGGAAGGGGTCTGGGACAGAAGTTTCATAAACTGGTTTGACCCAAACCCATAGTTTCATAGTTTCTATAAATCCATTAAGTCTGATACTGCATTCAACCAGGTTTATCTTAAACCAGTTTCAGCCATTTTGAAACTGGTTTAGGTACACTGAACTTCTGTTCTGTTACAGGTTTAAATCAGTTTCTGATTACTTAAATCAGTTTGTGTACCTTCTGTCTCTAGCTATACAGAAAGCATAAGCTTTTGTGAACTCTAGCTCACTTCATCGGGTGCTGTGAAAGGACAGCATTAGAGCAGTATATAAAGTAAAGTGGTTTGAATATAAAAGGTGGGAAGGGGGAGAGGTAGAGGGATAGGAAAGGAGGAAAGTGGAAGACAGACAGCTGGGAGAGGCATACAAGCAAAGAATTCAAAGGAACAAAGGCTAATCCAGATAATGAAACAAGAACACAAAATCTCTGTTTAAACCATACTTACAACTCAGTCTGTGGATGATTTCTTGTTCCACAGTGTACCATTCAAACTGGTTTTGGGATTTTTGCTGCCTGAGAACAGCTACCCTGAAGTTAGCAATGGAATGTCCAAGGTAGCTAGTGTTCTGCCACAGGCCTTTGTGTGTTTCTGCAGGTGATGTCAGATCAGTGCTCTTTCATTCTTGCCTGTAGAGATCACCCTGTCTGTCTAATATAGATAGCAAAGAGGCATTGTAATTAAGTATTAGCATATGTGACACTGGTGGAGTTGCAGGTGAGTGAACCTTGGATATTATACTTGTTACTCAGTCCAGTGATGATGTGGTCTGTATAGAAGTGGGGACAGAGCAAGAATTTGGATCCATTGCAAGGCCTAGTATCTTGTTGAGGATGGGAGTTAGTTAATCTGTTGCTTGAGAGGTGACATATGAGGTTGGGAAGTCGTCTGTAAATCAGGACAGCTTTGTTCCTCAGGTCGGTCTTAAGATGGTCAGCTTTTCCAGGAGGGTTTGGAGGTCATTAATGATAAATCTAAGGTGTTCAAGATGGGGGTTGTAGGTGACATTTAAAGGGACTCTGATGTCATTGTCCACGATTGGTATTGTAGCAGGCTTGGAGCAAGGTCTGAATATTGCTTTGTTTGATTTCGGTGGCTGCAGTTTTGGGATTGTATTGTAACTGAAGGAGTTTCTGCTCCAGATCCTTAAGGTATTCATTCCAAATGGTGCAATCAGAGCAGATATGGCTGTAATATAGAGCTTGGTTGTAGATGATGAATCTAGTGATGTGCTTAGGGTGAAAGCTGGTGGCATGAGTAGCTATGGTGGTTGATTTGTTTCCAATCCAGTGTGATGGCAATGTGGCCATTGCAAACCTTTACTATAGTGTCCAGGAAATTAATTTGTTTAGTGAAGTATTCCAGCATTAGTTTGATGGAGGAGTGGAAGCTGTTAAAGTCCTGGTGAAATTTCTCTATAGATTCTTTCCCATGTGTCCATATTATGACAGTCTCATTGAGGGGTACCAGGGAGGTGAGAGGGCAGCTGTGGAGCAAATGGGCTTCAAGCTCTGTCATAAATATTGGGGGTGCCCATGGCAGTGCCTTTAAGTGCTCCTAGGTAGCCAGTTTTGTCAGCAATTACCTTGATGTCTTATGTAGAAAACTTGGTGTGAGAAGATCACCAAACAAGTTTAACTCAAATTGTCCTTCCTCCTCCTCAGGACATGATAAGAAGGTTGGGGACTGCAGGCCAATAGAGTCCCAAGCAGAAAAGCAAGAAACACTCCAGAAATAGTTTCTTGGGGGCACAGAAAGCAATGAGCAACAAGAAGTCCATACCTTCATGTAGGGCAAAGATGGTTTCCTCAATTTGTTTTTTGTGAATATTTCTGACAGTGTAAGGCTATAATATTTGTTATTGTAAGCCCTATATTGTGAGACACTCAGATAAATCTATAGTAGAAGTGCAGGCAGACCAATTCTCTTACTTTGCATGTCATACCAACTGACTCTTTCTATCACCTTGTCTGCCCCTTTTTGCCTATCCTAATTGATGACAAAAACATCACAGCTGGGTATCTGCTGGCAAATGTTGCCTTTTCAATATTGAGCACTGACATTATACATTTAGTATAAGTGTAGTATGGTAAGTATGATCAAATCAGTTGACACGGTTATGGCATTTAAATGATAAAAAGCTAATAATTTTACTAAATACCTGGTACTGTATATTTTATTGTAGTTCTAAGTTTGATTAGGCTTTTTAAAAATGCAGCCTAAGATAAGTATTTGGTAAGTCTGTTTTCTAAAGTACTTTATTTTTATCATTTTCTTAATACATTCATTTCTTATCAGAAGTTCGAAGAAAATTATTTGCTGGTGTATATTTAAGTCTAGAGAGAATCAGAATTATCTGAAGGGAAGACAAAGTAAATAGAGTTGTTCTTTATCAAAAGAAATTAATCCTGATGGGATTTTTGGTTTGCCATAGAATTCTGATTCCCAGCAGTGCAACTGTATAACTAATATGGTCAAGAGAGATAAAGAATATAGACATGTAATAATTGTATCACTAGCAAATGATAGGGATAGAAGTTTTTATGATGTTAATATTGCATGTGCATCTTTTAGTAGCACTAATAATGAAGTTGCATACATGTGATGTGGCCAGAGACTTCTATTATTTTGGTTACATCATAAGGGAATATTCGATTTAACCCCGAGCTTCCAAAAATAGCTGGGGGTTAATTGTACAAAATTTCAACATTATAGCTGATTTGGAAATTGGTTCGGACATTTCAGTAGAAACCAAGGTACTCCAGTGTGCATTCAGAGCAACTCTCCTGAAAGCAATGGCATTTTGGCAGATTTACAATGATTTGAGGTAGAATCCTGCTCTTGCTTATGTAAATTGTGTAAATTCCACTGCCCCTCTATCCAGTCTTCACTAGCTCTAGCCTTAATGCTTTAATGTTTCAGTGGAGTTTCCTATAGTTGTTTACTCCTTTGAGGAATGACTATACATATTTTTAAAAGCACCAACAATTGTATCATTCCATTAAACAATGTAGAATGACAGAAATTCTTCACTGTATAATTTAGATTTATCTCAAGTTTTTAAAGTTCAAGCTAGTCCAGATTTGTACTTTCTGAAATGCTTGCTTTGCCTCTGGAAGTTGCTCTTTTAGCCCTGAGTTCTGATTATTGATTCTGTACATGTAGAAAATGTAATTAATTTCCATTTCTAGTTGATAAATCTGACTCTGCAATGTTCTCAGCAAAAATCAAAAATGCCCTTTTGAACATGTACTTGCATTTCAGGAAAAAGAGAAAATAAAGCTTTGCAGAGCTCTGAACTAGTGACTTGCAGAGTTGCCTTCTGTATGCAAATACCTTATTTATTTGAATTCATGCAAACTAATATTTTAAACTAGCTTATACAACTTCTGAAAAAAATTAAGCAGCCAACATGTTCATGATAATTACAAACATGAAATGAAGCTAATGTATACAGATTTACTGAAAATGCTGTGACTTGCATTGCTTTTAAAACTATCTCTATTTTTAAAATGTGTTTTGAAAAAAAACAAAGGCATAAGAATACAGCTGGGCACCTGGGGCAGCTGTGACACATGAGGGGCAGCAGTGACTTATGACTGCCACTGTGCTGCCAGTGTGATTGAGTGGTGACAGTTGCTTCATTTTTTTCCCCTGCACCCCTGCCCCCATGTTGGTACCCAGGGCAGTTGCCCTGGTTGTCCCACACTAATTATTCCACTGGAAAAAACATTTGTGATGCATGCATAAATTAGAAAATGGCATCACATTGTGCCCAGGATATATGCACATAGTTGGTTTCAACAGAAGCTGTCCGTGACCAGGTCACAAAATCCTTGGACACAGGTGTCACTGTGGACGTAGTCTTTCTGGACTTTAGGAAGGCCTTCGACACTGTCTCACAACCCATTCTTGTTAAAAAATTAGGAGATTGTGGTGTCGATGCCTACACAGTCAGATGGGTCACCAGTTGGCTGGAGGGCTGCACCCAGAGAGTGGTGATGGACGGGTCATTTTCAACCTGGAGGAATGTGGGCACTGGAGTCCCACAGGGCTCAGTCTTCAGGCCCACGCTGTTCAACATCTTCATCAGCGACTTGGATGAGGGATTGAAAAGCACCTTATTCAAATTTGCAGATGACACTAAGATGTGGGAAGAGGTGGGCACACTAGAAGGGAGGGACAGGCTGCAACCGGTTCTGGACAGGTTACAGGGGTGGGCGGAAGAGAATAAGATGGGATTCAATACTGACAAGTGCAAGGTACTGCACCTTGGGAGGAAGAACCAGCAGCATACCT
This sequence comes from Alligator sinensis, assembly GCF_000455745.1. NCBI lineage: Eukaryota > Metazoa > Chordata > Crocodylia > Alligatoridae > Alligator > Alligator sinensis. The sequence goes on from NW_005842356.1 coordinate 13,642, forward strand.
ACAGGCTGGGGAACTCCTTCTCATCAGCACAGAGGCAGAAAAGGATCTTGGAGTCATTATAGACTCCAAGACGAACATGGGCCACCAATGTGAGGACGCAGTCAGGAAGGCTAACCGAACTTTGTCATGCATCCACAGACGCATCACAAGCGGGTCCAATGAGTCAGAGGTCAGCAGGGCAGGCCCTACAAGGAGAGGCTATGGGACCTGAACCTGTTCAGCTTCCACAAGAGAAGGCTGAGAGGGGATCTGGTGGCCATCTATAAACTGGCCAAGGGGGACCAGCAGGCTATGGGGGAGTCCCTGTTCCCCCAAGCACTACTGGGAGTAACAAGGAATAAGGGCCATAAGTTGACGGAGAGTAGATTCAGACTAGATAATCAGGAGGCACTACTTCACAGTCAGGGTGGCTAGGATCTGGAACCAACTTCCAAGGGAAGTGGTGATCACTCCTACTCTGGGGGTCTTTAAAAGGAGGCTAGATAGACACCTTGCCGGGGTCGTTTCACCCCAGCATCCTTTCCTGCCCATGGCAGGGGATTAGACTTGATGACCTGCTCAGGTCCCTTCTGACCCTACCAATATGAAACTATGTTTCTCTGAGAGAAAAAGTTAACCCATTATCATGAGTTTATAACCCATTTTTCATTCACTTTCTAATCTAAAATGGTTCATATTAACTGAATGGCTTTTGCATGCAGCACTAAAACCAAATTTAGTCCTCCCCTTCTCTTAGTGATTGATCATTTGGTGGATTAGACTGTAGGAGCTACCTCTCCTGTAATGTGACTTGAGGTTAACTGTGCAGCCACAATGTAAAATAGATATATTAGTTGCATTTTCTTTCAAAAAATTGCTCCTTTGCAGTTCATTTTTCAGTAAATTCAGTTGCAATGTACAGTAAAATGTGAAAAGTGGTAACTACACACAACAGCATTAAAGTGTGCATTCATTTATTTTATTTTTTTTCTTTTTCTGACTTTCTTTCAGGGTTACCTTTCCTCTTCGAATCAAGTCTCTTCCACGGGAAACTATATTGGCAATAAAACTATATGGGGTAAACTATGCACCTCAAAATACAGAAGTACTTGCTTGGACATGTTGTCCCTTGTATCCAAAGCAGTAAGTTCATTTGTATATGATGGCTTAGAAAATAATGTTCTTGAGCTAAGTGTTGCTCACAGCCTGGAGGGGATATGCAGAGACACAAATGCTCATTTGGGAATCTGTGCAGAACTTTATTGCCAGAAGATTGAAGCGGTAACAAACAGTAACTACTCCTAATGTGCCTTTAGCATCCTTTTGCAGGGCCCTCCCTTCTACCCAAAGCACTTTCAAGGGCTGGTTTATCTGCCATGCCTTTGGGTTGGGCTTTTCTCACAATCTGACACTTACTGAAGTGAATTCCCCTGACATGTTGAAGGTGCCTATTATCTTCAACACTCTTACTAAGACAGGCCCTCTTTTTCTTTCTGTTTACTTCCCTGTTCCCAGACCCACACTCTCATATTTCCCTAGGAGGTGAGGGTAGTTAAGGCAGGGAAGGTGGGGCACTCACCCCAGGCACCGACTATGATGGAGCACTAGGATTTGCCCCAGTACAAGTCTTTGCTATAGGAGGGGAATCTCAGGGCTGTGTATCTGGAGGGTGGGAACAAGTAGCATGGTGCTACCCTTCTCCTCTCGGGAGTACTTACCACAGCAGGGGAAGCCATGTGGTGCCAATGCCCAGCCATAGTAGTGCACAGCCAGGAGAAGGAGAGGTAGTCCAGGGATCAGCAGAATGATACTTCCCCAGGATTTGTCTTGGAAGCCCAGCCATGGCAGAGCTGACACTGCTGATGCTGAGTAGCAGCAGCGGCCACACAAGTAGATGAGACATCCCTTCTCATCAATGCTACTGTGTCACTCCCACCCCCACATCTTCTGTGGTTTTCAGAACCTTCCCTGTCCCTATCCCCACCCCAGATGCTCAGTGATCACTACATCACTGATGCTAACATAACCACAATGAACAGTCTCATTCCTGTTTTAACTTTGCCTCCTAACAAAACAAAGATGAAATATCCCTGTCACTCTAGATAAATAAAATTAAGCCAAGTTATTTTTTTAAGTACATACAATCCATCCAAAAAACAAATTAGGCCTTGCAAAGGGACTTCCATGTTGGGATGCTCAGCGTCACAGGGCTTAACTTTTAGGTCCCTGGCCTCCAGGGTGGAATCCCGCAGTCCTGAGTTAGGGACTTAGAGTGAGATTTAGAACAGTCACTTCAACTAATAGGAAGTGTTAGACCCTGACTCCATGCGGCACCCAACGACTAGGGAGATGATGATCCAATTGCTCAGAGAGCAAACACCGGCACACATCGCTAGCAACAGCTTTATTCAAAATGGAGACAGCTTCGGACTAGCTCCCAAAAAACTGGGGAGCTGTCCCGAACATTAATTCTTTCCACATTTATACACCTTGGTTCATGCTCATTAACATTAACTCCACCTTTGTCCCTCCTCTGTTCCACCCTTATTTCCTCCTATCTCAAGATCTGCCTCTGTTTACTGTTTGTTTCATTAGCATGGCATTACCTATGTATTTTACCTATTTACATGTCTTTTTGCTATGAGTGCATGCCTAAGACTTTGACCTCCACTTCCTTCGATCACTTGCCATTTCTTGCTTCATCTCCATGGTCTTACTTCTGCTTTATCTCTTGACAATAGCTGATAGGCTGCATTCTGTTCTTACACAATGAGCTATATATCTTACAACACTACCACATTATTTGGAAAATGCTTGCTTAAGCATCTTGCATTGTTACTTTTAATATATTATTCTGCCTTGTGGTTAGCAGCTTTGTTGAGCCATAGGCTATAGCTTTGTATTCAGCTGCAAATTCAGTGTTCCCCAAGATCCAAATACAGTCACCCTAACAGGAAGCATTGAAGAGAGGCCTACCCTTCTAAGTGTGAAGATGCTTGAGCTGCTTGTTAGATTTCCTCATCAAGAAAGATAATGTATGTGTTTTGCTCTCCCTTTCCTATCATATTAGCTAAGGATGCTTCTTCAGGTCAGTTTATATATTTGAAACACTGCTGTACATTTCTTTCATAACTCAAGAAAGGTAGAGATGCCTCCACTTAGGAAATAGGTAAAGTCTAACCCCTTACTCAATAAAATATTAACTAAACAAATCATCTGCACTCAGAGCCAGCCCTAGGGGATTGTGGGGCCTGGGGCAAATCATCCTGTGTGGGTCCCCCTTAACACCATACGGGGCCTATGGGACCCCTGCAAAGATAGGGCATTGGCTGGGGCAGTGTTTCCCAACCTTTCCTGTCCCATGGCACACTTACACAGGTAAATGAACATCACAGCACACCAGACAAGCGGGGAAAAGTGGAGGCTGGAATTTCCAACTGGAACACACTTAAAGAAATTCTCACCACGTGGGGCAGGGAAAACCTCAAACGTGGCAGCCACCACCAAAATGGGAGGGGCCATGGCCTCTCCGCCCAGCTCTGCGGGGCTCCCCAAAGCGCAGGGCCCGGGGCAGTTGCCCTGATTCACACACACCCCCACTCCCAAGGGACAGCTCTCTGCAATAACAAAATAAAAAAGGCCAAGTCAAAACAAGCATATGGTAAATTACTGCTTAGCAGCCTCCTTCTTGTCACAAGCTCTTCCACAATTCTTCATCCATGTTGGAACCTTAGAAATAATTCCTAGTAAATAAATGAGAAATTCAGCTGTTTTTTTGTTCAAGAATTGTGAGAGAGAAAATGTTAGAATATTTAAGAATTGCTCATTTGAAATGATAAGCCACCTGGTTCATTTCATATCAAATAAGAGAACATTCCTGTGAAAATATTCCCATCGTTTTTTAAATCTGCTTCCCAGAAATATTTTCTAGCATTTGTCCAGAAGTAGCTGTTTTATACCAACATTAGTGCCACTAAAAATCTTGGTAGAATATTTATGGAAAACAAACATCAAAGTGTTGTGAACACAGTCCAGGCAAAGTTATTTTAAAAACCTGATTATCCATATAATTTTGTTTTTGAAGTATTCAGTCAGCTGAGGTTTATGAAGGTTTTATATTTAGACTGTAAACTATATGGTTTAAAGACATTGCCCTCATCTGTCTGTAAAAACATTTAGCACTACTATGCAGGTGCCCATTACAGCTCTCATTTGAGACTACATATGCTTTGAGTACCTTAATTATAATGAAACGGTTGCTTCATGGCATCATTACAGTGCAGAATTAATGTTGTTTGGGTGCCCTACTTCTGCATTTCCATTGTCTAATATGTTTGGATTTTTTTAAATTTAACCTCAACTGTTAATTTCTTTGGTTTTGTAATGCTTGGTTTGGGGATAATTTAAGCATTCCTGTATGGTATTTTACCCTTAAATTATTGATATGATCTCTTCACCTTAACTCCATTTTCAAACATTGTTTTCCATTGGGAATTTGAATAGCAACTAACTGACACACTGGCTTGTCTAACCAGTAAGCCCCAACAGTCACTTGCTTTTATATGACAACAGGTCTTATAGATCTTATAATTTCCATAAGGATAGCACCAAGAAAGACCTCAGTAGCCTGTTGGCACCAAGAAGACTTTTTAAACTCAAGGGGCAGTTTAATAATAAGTATTTGCAACTTGAACACCAAATCTCGTTTCTAATGAAGCAGGAAAATATGTTTATCTCTTAGGCTGAATAGTTTAGAGATCCAGGCCTAATTAAGACATCAGAAATGCATCATTTTGAGCAATTTTGGAGATGTAATGTCTCCCACTGTGCCCCTTGTTCTGAGTTCACTGCTTCTAACAACACAATTAATTTTGAACCTGTATTTCCAAATCAGAGAGAACGAGCGTAATAGTAAGGGCTTTGCTTAATGCTCATAGCAAGAGTTTTGTATGCTGACTCCATAGTAGGCCGGTATTATAGCACGTAGATTTTTGCTTTGTGAGAGTGACCGAACCATGAACCTAGATAGCAGAATGTTGTAATACAGCGGAATGTGGTAAACACCAGGTGTGTTGGATCACGACTCATCCCCAAATTCTTAGCTTGAGATAACCAAATCCCTAGTTCGAGATAACGTTATTTACTCCAGACTATATAAGCTGTACATTCTTAAGTTATGGCAGTTTCTCAAACTCTGGCAAGAATCCTGACTTGCTCAGAGCCCGGCACAAGCTATCGCATCCCTGGATCGAGACACTCCGGGGCCAGGGAAACTATGTGGAGTAGCGGCTGCTACCTAGAGCCGATGTGAAGTGATCATCCTCTCTGCTCTGTCTTATTGCCTGCCTCTGTGAGTATCCTTAAATAATGCTTTGCAAGAGTGAGAACAATCGTGAGTACGTCCTTTGGTCAAGTGCAAGGAATCTTCTGAACCTAGTAGTTCATTCTAAGATAATTGGTGTGAGTAGTGGGATTCCCCTAACGTTTGACATGGACCTATTTAAGAGGCTGCAGAGGGAGAAAGGAGAGGGATCAGAAAGAAGGATGCTGGGTTGGTCCAATACTGGGTTGTGGTATGGGGTAGCAAAGGCACTCTGTAAATTGAGTCCATCTGTTTATTGGAGTAAGGAGGAGTGCCCTGTAACTCCTGTCAAGGTGCAATGGTGGGTTGAGAAGGAGCTTAAGTATGAGGGGGAGAGTGGTGCTAGACGCACTGTCCCTTGGCTGCTCTTACAGTGCTTGAACGTCTGAGAACACAAAATGCTCATCTGCAGGAACAGCTTGATCAAGCTGTCCATTGGCAGATGCGTCTGAATTTGAATGAAGCAATATTGCATGAGTTATGTTCTGAACAAGTTGATTCTGCCTCCTCTAACCGTTTCTCCTCCCCACTGGAGCTGGTCTCCCAGCCATCTAAGCTGGAGGCAGCTCCGGCGATGACAGGGATACCTTTATGGAATTCTAGGAGGATCACAGGTCAGTGGATAGATGTGGAAGAATGGGATGGGAATATATGGAGTGATGAGGGTGAACATGCCAAGAGTTTGACTGGTGGGGAGGGCCAACGTGCATTCTCACGACGAGTACATTATGATTGTACCACCCAGGGACCTACGGGAGTCAGCAGATCCCAGGAGATCAGGCAGTACACAACAGCAGAATTGGGTACCTTGGCAGAGAAATTTCAACAAGGGCTGAAAGAGGGACTGAAACCATGGATATTAAGGGTACTTGATGAAGGTGGTGCACATGTAAGTGTCACTGTAGCTGAATTGAAGGCATTAGGAAATCTGACAAGAGACACTTTATACAATGCTACAATGTGTAGTGCGCAAGCCCCAGTGGGTGCCCATGCTCCACTATTAGATTGGTGTATAGAATGCTGGATGGATAGGTGGCCAGAGAGGGGAGATCATGATGATCCAGGGCCACGGTCTTGGCAGACCATGGAGGAGGGACTGGGGATTTTGCAAGAAGAAGCAATGCAGAATCAGATGTATTGGGGGTAGGTAGGGAATGGTCCAGAGAATATGCCTTTTACATCTCAGATTGAGAATTTGTTAACTAATACTGCTCCCTCCCATTTGTGTACCCATATATCCCTCCTATTGGCAGAACGACAGGGGAAAATGGTCGGGGACATAGCTGCTACGTTGTTAGAGAATACTACTCATGTAGAGGCTGGGGGTTCACAAATGCAGGTGGTTCAGACGCAAGCAGACAAGGAGCAGGAGGGAATAAAAAACTGTTAACTCGACGGGATTTATGGATCTGGCTCATAAGCCACGGGGCGCCCAAGGAAGAAATTGATGGGCAACCAACGAAGGTTTTGGTGCAAAAGTATCAGCTGTTAAGTAGACAGAGGGCTCCGGCAGAGGGAGTCCAACCCTCAGCCCCTCCCCCCCCCCCCCCCGTTCACTCGCTACTACCCTGATTTGAAGCAGTTTCGTACTCCCCAGCCACAATGACATGATGGCCAAGGTCCCTCCTGCCAGAGTGTGAGCCTCCCCCGGCAGGGGGACTGGAGGCCGTACGCCCGGGTGATAGTGGAATGGCTGGCTGGAGGAGTTCAAACTTTTCTAGGACTATTAGATACTGGCTCTGAGATTACCATTATACCGGGAGACCCGACTAACTTGAAAGGGAAAAGATGCTTTTAGGAGGGGAATGCGTCTGTGACCGGGTGTCTGGTGACTCTGTATATTACTGTGGGACCTACCAAATGCAGATTAATGCGGGTAGTGGTATCGCCTATTCCTGAATGTATTGTAGGGATTGATGTTCTAGGGGAATGAGAAAATATCCGGGTAGGCACTCCGAACAATGTCAGACGCTTATTGGTGGGTCGTGCTAAGTGGGAACCCCTGGAACTACCGATTCCTCACCAAATTGTTAATCTTAAGCAAAGCCCTTACTATTAACAATGAGCAACATAATTTTCCTTTGCTCATCTGAATGAGTGACTTCAGAGCAAGAGGTTGAACTTGTAACGTAATACAGCTTGCGTTGTCCTTAAACTGCTGTGTTGCCTTGTGTTGTAATGAGCTGGGGAGTTTACTTTAGTTCCTATTAGAAACAAGAGCTGGGATTCCATGCAGTTCAGGGGGTTCCCATCTGGCATGGGTTTGTATAAGTGAGCAAATAAATATCAGGAAACACGTGGTAGAATTTGTTGTCACTCCTGCCCCATTTTATTCTGAAAGAGAGAATTTTTTCCCACTCATGATAGGACAACAGATAACACCACCATGCTCTTATCTGACTCTTTACATTTATAGATCTCAAAGTCCTTTAAAGTAAGGTCAGCACCATCATCCTCATTTTAGAGAGGTGGACTCTGAGGGACAGTAGTATAAAGAGTGGTGGGTGACTGGGACCCCAGCTTCAGATGCCCACTTAGAAGAAGCACATGAATGGCAGTCACTGCGACTGCTGACCTAGCTGTTATAGCCAGCCCAACTCCTGCCACCCAGGGTGCAGCACCTGGCTGTTACGCGCATAGTGGAAATGACTTGCCAAAAGTCACCTGGCAAGGTGAATGACAGAGGTAGGAAAGAATCACGTTGATGCAAAGATTGGTCATCTATGTTGAAGAGTTTGGTTTTTGCCTCTTCAGAGTTGTCCCATTATGCTGTGCCACCTATGTGTTGTGCAAGTCTCCCCATGTGTTGTGCAAGTGCTCTAGAATGAAAAAAATATAAGAGCCCTGGTACTGCCATCTACACTCCTATATAATGCTCTTTTAAACTGGCTTGGTCCTAAGGACCCGCAGGCATTGCTATTGCCTGTTGCCCATAATTCCTTGGAGGTTCTTGGTTAAAAGCTCTGCCTTAAGTGTGTAGTTTCTAAGCTTTTGTGGACATGTCTTCAAATGTTTACAGGGCCTCCCATAACACCAGACTAACTCTAGTTAAAAGCATAAGATTTATTAACATAAGCCTGCCAAGATAGTAATACCAAGTAAATCAGTAATGTGTGATCACACAAATTATTATGACTTTTGTGTATCTGTGCATATAAACAACCCCACACCTATTAAAATAATTATTTTCCTTCTGGAACACCAATTCTACATTATTCAAGAGCCTTGTGTCTGTTCTCTATTTTTTCTCATGACTTCACTGATGCCTTTTAAATACCATGATCTCTCCGTCAAACAAATGCATCCTCTCATCTGCTTTTCCTTCACTTGATTCTGTGATTCTGCTCTGTTCTCCTCCTACTTTGCTCCCAAGTTTGTCTGCCCTATTTTCTATGTTCACTACCCCACTTTCCACAACAACCACGCAACATACCTCAGCCATCATTCTTTAAATGGGTCAGGAAAATACCTGTATCTGAACTCTTGGAGAAGTTCTGATTACAATTCACATCGGAGTTCCTCAGGCCCATATATTTTTCGTTTCTTGTTCACCTCTTTTTCCTTTATGTGTTCTCCCATGGTATTAACTACCACCTCTAGACAGCCAGTTCTCACATTTTTTACTTTGAAATGTGTTCCCTCGTCACTCTTACATGTCAGATTCTGTCTCAGAGTTTTCTGCTATCTCACAGTCAGGCTCTAACGCAGAGCCATTTAGTCATGTTTTGTCATCTCTCTCTCTTGTACCCTTCGTTAGCTTCCCAGCTTTACAGTAGAGCATAAAAATCAAGCAGGCTCACTATGTTTCTTCACTTACTTCCTCCTTTTTATTTCCTCCTTTGTTTCTCTGTTTTCTCCTTATGACCCCATTTTTTTTCCTTTGAATTATCTCTCTCTCCCATCTTCTACATTTAAAATAATGTTCTACTTTTAACCCACTAATCTCTGATTTGTGATCCTTCAATCCTTAAGATTTTTTCTAAATCCTGAAGATCTTGTAAAATCTTTCCTGTCTTGTTTTCTTCATCAGTAAAATTGGCACACCTGCATTTTCATGAACACTTCCCATTCTGCATCTTGGGATATGTGTATGTGGTTCAGTGCAGTGCCAGGTGGATACTCAAGTTAACTCTAAACAATCAGCATAAAATAAAATATGAGGAGCACTGTGCTAAACTGGTTAAGTTGCTTCCAATACCCAAAATAGATTCTTTGCAGTTAGCTAGAGTACGTCTACAAGGCACTATTTTGTGCTCTGTAGATATACCCAAATTATTAGGTTTCTAGGTTAGCTCTATAGACTTTTTTAATGCGTGACATACATTTATACTACACTATAAATAATTATTAACAGTAAGTCAGTTAAGAAGGGACTTCAGTTTCCATGGCCATTAGGCGCTCAGTGGCTTACCTGCATCTGAAATGAATGCCAGTTATGGTATGTTGTTCCAACCTGAACACTAGCCTTTAGGAAATGCTTGAAAAGAAGCGGTTCATTTCATAAAGGTTACATAAGTAAACTTCAAATGGAAACAACTTTCAGTTGCAATTGATCTGGTCCTCCTTTAAACCTCTGACCTCCTACAGGTAAGAGGCGTCATATGTCACTACCAGTTTCCCTAGGATTTCTTCTTGTTCACACCACAGTGTTTCCTAACCTTCACCCCACTTCATGCCTGCAATTGCTAAAAGAAACTTTTGAAAATTATAGTCTTTGATTTTCCTGAACTTTGCTCCCCCAGTGAAATAAAGTGTTTGTGCTAACAACAACATAAAGCTTTAGCAGTGCAAAAACAGAAGTTAGACTTAAGCGTAGTTTTCCTTTGTATGATGGTTGCAAAAATGACACTGCAGGGGGTTTTTGTTTCTTCTTTCAGTGACTCCACAGCAATTTAGTTTGCAATTCAAAAGATCCATTTTTTCTGGTAGTGCAGTAAACTCACACTGGGGTCAGAAAGTCCATCTGTGTTCTTTATGCCTAGAACACCCTCACCACTAGTAAAGACTGTACTTGCAATGCTCATTGCTCTGTTTTAAGGATGCTACAGTAGGTGGGAAAAATCAAGCTCATTTTCCCACAGCTGTATAGCTAGTGCAGTGTTTAGAGTAAGAGTAATAAAAATTTACCTGTCAGTAAAAGCAGTAAGCAGTAGAAGACAAGTTCAACATAAACACATTTCTCACTTCGGCCTTCCTAACTGTTAAGATGTGAGGAAATTAAAAGGGACAGGAGACGCACTGTATCTTAATACAAGTGAGTGGATTATCTTTCTGACTCTGCTCAGTCTTCATGAATAGAACAATATCGACCTGCTATACCACTGCAGTTTATGCATTGGTGAGACATGGTAATGCATATTTCTGATCAGATTTTTTAAATGAATTTAATGATAAAAAAGATGTTGTAAATTTCCACAGACAGCTCTCATTTCCTCACTGAATATTCTTCCTCCTTTAAACAGACCCTTTCTATAAACACTTAAGTACCCATGCCCATTTTTTCCTTTCAAATGATTCTACCAGTTAGGGGACCTGACAATTGCCAGTTGTGGTAATGGGTTTCTTCTCTGTCTAATGTAGATGAATGGCTCTCCTATCATAGTATTGGAAGGGGACTCCGTATTCTTTAATATATTTACTCTACTAGATAGCTAAGCTTTAAGCACACTGGCCCAGAGGGGGTGCATCTACATGAGACATTTACTGTGGAGTAGACTAATTAGCTCAGCAGTAAACTTTGCATATCTACACATGTGCCCCTATTAGGCTGAAGTAAACTAATTACCACTGCAGCAGAATAGTACTGGTATTACAAGTACTATCCTGCTGTGGAGTTTAAGCTGCAGCAGTGGACATGAAGATACTGCCCCAGCTGGCTGGAGCACAAGGGTGCTTAAGTGAGTGGGCTGCCTGCTGGCTCATGCCTGAGCATGCTGAGCCAGGCTGAAGCAGCCCCAGGCTGGTAGGCTGATCCCTGGGGCCTCCTGGGCGTGCAATCAAATGGTGTGCCTGGGAGCAACAAACTCCGAAGCAATGAACATCAAAGTTTATTGCTTCGCATTAACTGCATGTGTAGATCTGTCACCAAGCTTAGACTGAAATGGGTCACCAAGCTTAGACTTTTGTATTAGGTCTAAATAAGGATCACATGGGAAGTCTTTGGAGCAGAGTTTCACTCTGTAGCCCCATTACTCCCAGGTTAGTGCCCCAAACACTAGATCAGGGCTTTCACTGCTAAGACTATGGGCAGAAGCTATGATCATTCACTACCAACCTAGGCCCAATTTGTACTGACAGTGTACAGCTAAAAAGCCCTTTGTTCTGTCACTTTTTCCATCAGCCATTAAGTTCTAGGTCTCCCACATTATTCATTAACACCTGTTCACCTTCTCTCCAGTACTGATGCTGTACTCTACTCTGTCTGCTAATATTTGCAGAAGGCTCATTCATGGAACTGTGTTGCTCAGCATGGCATTGTACAATCACCTTCCAACAACAATGCTCGCACCGGGTATCTGTAACACAAGTTTGCCAGCACCAGTCACACTGCAGGTAAGGATTTCTTTGGGACAAAAAGCATCTTTAAAATAAATATTGTCTGAGTCCATGTTTTTTCCACATCACAACAATTAAAAATCTTTGCTCTTCTGTTTGAAGAGAGGCCCCTGCTTCAATAATATAACCTCCTTTAGAGGGTGAGGGGAGAGTGTGATGTTACATAACAGCAACTACACATGGTAGTTTCTAGATTTAGTAAAGGCTGTGGGATTGGGAAAGGTCTGCCCAGAGAAAATTATTATTTTTATTCTATGTTCAAAAATACCCAAGGCACAAATAGCTAATGTGGTACCTGACTCACAGCGGCCTTTTCAATCTGCACTTTTATTCTGTGTACTATTGAATTGCTTCCTATTACATACATAGCATGCAACTAGCAATTAACTGAATCTTCAGAAAGATCTATGGGGGATGGAGCTACAAACAAAAGGCCATATATATCTATACTGCTCTTCATCCCAGTCAACATGATGAGTTTTCACTGATGTCAATATCAGCTGTGTGCAATCAAGGGCAGCATATGGCTTCCAAATATTGAAAAGACATTTTGTGCATCTCCAGTGTTGTCTTTTCCCCAGACTGAATTAGCAACTGTGTATTTATAGGCAAAGCCAAGAGTGTTTCATATTAAAACACTGAATTATCATCATTAGCAGATGAAACACAAAGCTAAATTGAATGAATAAATGAGGCTGGCTTATATTTAAATGGATAAGAAACAGGATTTGCTGGTCAGAAGAGTGCATTTAAGAAGCTACCTTGAAATAGCTTTCTCCTATTAATAATAAAGGAAGGCAAGACAGTAAATGGCTGCTAATTTGAAATCTCTCTCTCTGGTCAAAGAAACAGAAGAGGAAGATCCTGTCCTTCCTTGCCACCATTCTCAGACTATGTGACAGTAGCAGATGCTGTGAGTGTACTGGAAATGCTACCCAAAAAACTAGCTTTTTAAATTTGACTAGCATGTACATCCCTGGAGTTTTCTAGGGACCAGTTTTTGTTAACAGTGTTGGAGAGAGTGAATACTGGTATATACTGATTAGAAACGCTACTTTTCTGGTCCCACGGAGAATGTTTCTATCATGGTGCCAATTAGGTGTTAAAACCAGGATGGGCAGGTTGAACTGGTTTAACAAAAAAAAAGTCTGAACATCCACCTATCCCTCCAACCAAATCCTGAACAATTCTGAGCCCAAGAGTTATCCAGTCCCTGGTTGCTGCAGCTACTGCTGCTGCCACCACTACATGCTCTGCCCACCCCAGCTCTTGCTCTTAAAGCAGCAGCAACAGCTTAGTGTCCCTACACCTGGCTACTGCTGCAAGAGCATCCCTATGGGCTACTTTTATTGCCAGGTCATGGACTCCACAGGGGTGAGGAACCTCTCCTAAGTTGGCACCTGGGGCTGGTACCCCTCTCATGCATCCTTAGTTATGGTACTGCTCTTGGAGAGTTTTTGTACAGTCTCCTAATACATAAAGTATCTTTTCTTTTTTTCCTGTCCTCTCCCTTGCTTTTAAGATTGACTTTCCAGAAACTAATTTGGACTTCATTAAACCAGAGCCTGAGGAGGAAAGAAATGACCTTGAAGAGCCAACTAAAGAGTGCCTGAAGCATATCAGACAGTTTTCACAGAAGCATTCTCTCTTGCTGTAAGTCTACCCAAGTCTTTCTCATTTCTTCTTGTCTGACAGTTATGATGCAATCATTCATACTTAAGTGTATTCTTTAAAACTAGATATTTTTCAGCATCTTGAGCCTGCCTTGATTCATTTGATAAAGTAACACTACTAGATAAAGGAAAAGATGGCACCGAAGCCAGAATAAACACCTGAGGGTAGCAGTGCCTTCTCCGTATCTTCAACTTTTCCCCCCCAATGCAGGCTTTTATCTTTTCTGAACCTTGACGTTAGAATCAAAAGGCTGATATAAAGCACAAACAGATGTTTGCAGCAGTATTAGCAATTAAAAGAAATTGGTCTGGATTTGAACCAGCACCACTAATAATGAGAAATCTAAGCTATAAGGCCATCTGTGCCAAGTGGCATTCAGCCATTAGAAAGATGGTCTGTCTCAGGTTCCTTGGTAAACAAGGAAACAATTATGCAGAATTTAGCTTTTACAGCACACGCACAAAGAATAAGTGAAACAAAATATGTTGTATCTACTGAGGCAGATCAGTAGCCCTAGACGAGGGTGGACAATTATTTGGGCTGGAGGGCCTCTTAAGGAGTGTCGGTGAGTTGTTGAAGGATTGGGTGGAGGAAGGTAATTCATCCTATCCAGCCCACCAGCTATCACTGGGAGCCTGAAGAAGGAGGGTTGTGCCCCGCACTGTTCCACTGTGCCACAGCCACATCCGAGGCTGGGTCTAACTGGGCCATGTAGCAAGCAGACTCGTCCACTCACCCTGCATCTATTCCCCCTCCACACCTAACTTCCTGCTGGTGCTGTGGCTGCACAGTCCTGGCACCATGGCCACCAGCAGCGACGCCCACACATGATGGGGTACTGAGTATTCCACCTGTTCACTGCAATGAGCTGCTGTTAGCGCCATGCTACACCAGGGAAGTAATAGATTTAATATACATTAGTGCTGGAAGGGACCTCGTAAGATCATCATGTCCAGCCCCCTGCCCAAAGGACAGGAAGTCAGTTAGGGTCAAAGGATTCTTGCAAGATAAGCATCCAAATGTTTTTTTAAAGTATCCAGAGTAGGTGCTTGCACCACCTCTGGGTGTAGTCTAGTCCTGGCCTTGGGGCCTTGGACAATAAAGAAGTTTTTCTGTATGTCCAGCCTAAAACGGTCTTGCAGGAGTTTGTGACAGTTGGACCTTGTCATCCCCTGGGGTGTTCTGGTGAACAGGTGTTCCCCCAGATCCTGAAGCACACCCCTTATGTACTTATAGGCTGCCACTAAGTCATCCCTGAGCCTGTACTTCTCCAGGCTTAAGAGTCCCATAGCTCACAGCCTCTCTTCATAAGGCCTGTTCTCTTGACCTCTGATCATGCATGTGGCTCTCCTCTGGACTCTCTCAAGCTTCTCCACATCCTTCTTGAATTGTAGAGCCCAGAATTGGATGCAGTACTCCAGCTGTGGCCTCACCAAGGCTGAGTACAGGGGGAAGATGATATCCTGGGTCTTGCTTAAGATGCATCAGTAGATGCAAGCCAGAGTTTTGTTTGCTTTGCCAGCTGCAGTACTACATTGGTGGCTCATGTTCATCTTGTGGTCAGTCATGACCCCTAAGTGTCTCTTTTAGTCATGGTGCTAGCGAGTGTAGCATTGCCCAGCATAAAAGTGTGATGTGGGTTTTTTTTTTCCTGAAGTGAAGCACCTTGCATTTCTCTGTATTGAATGCAATCAGGTTTTCATCCGCCCACCTTGCAAGCCTATCGAGGTTGGCCTGGATCACCAGGCTATCCTCAAGTGTAGATACTCTTCCCCAAAGTTTGGTGTCATCAGCGAACTTGGCCTGTCCACTTCTGATACCAGAGTTCAGATCATTTATAAAGATATTAAAGAGTACAAATCTGAAAACAGAGCCTTGGGAGACAACACTGGTCACTGACTGCCATTTTGATTCAGTTCCGTCAACTACCACTCTCTGGGTCTGACCTCAGAACTAGTTCCCCAGCCATTGGACTGTGGTATAGTCAAGGCTGCAGTTGCCCAATGTTTTCATGAGGACATCATGGGACCTTCTTGAGACAGGTAGAGTTCATCCATGCATGTGAGGAAGGTTTGATACTGATCAGATTTGGATTGTGAGCAGCAGGTTGCAAAGAGCACAACCCCTAGTTGGCCTCTCCAATACTTCTTTACTTAGGGCCCTAGGCACGTGCCTAGTTTACCTATGCATTAATCTAGCCCTGCCTGCCTGTTCTTCCTGAAGAGTTTATATCCATCCATGACAGTGCTCCAGTCTTGTGAGCTGTCCCACCAAGTCTCTGTTATTCCCATCATGTCATAGTTCCATTACCTGTGCAATGACTTACAATTCTTCCTACTTCTTTCTCAGGCTCTGTGCATTTGTGTACAGACACCTGAGGTAACCAGATGATTGCCCTATTTTCTCAGGAAGAATAAGAAGGCCTCCCCTATCACTCCATCCTGCTTTTGCCTCCGCCAGGCCACCTGGTTCCCCACTTGCCTCAGGGCTTTGGTCTCCACCCCTCTGGCAAACTCGTACTTCCCTTCTGAAAGTGTTTTGCATATTACCCTTGGGGTGAAGATTATGAGGTCCGAAGGGAAGTACTAGGTCTATGAAAAGTGTTCATTTGCCTCTGTCCTTTATCGTTTCCTGTGGTTGTTCATTCTGAAGCACACTTTTGTCTTGTTTTACTTTTATGGTTTCTGTGAGGGTATTTGGTGCACTGAATGAAAGAGACATTCTGGGATAAAGGTGTGTAGGACCCATGGATTCAGATGGGAACAGCTATAGGCCCAAAGATGCCACCCCCAAATATGCCAACCTGAGGTTTACACAAACAGTGGTTCTATCAGCTACTTAGCTTGAACTGTGGCTACTTCTTTTCCAGACCTAAGGAAGGATAGCTTGGGCCCAAGAGCTTGCCTAAGATCTCTCCCAACTATACAGTTGGTCCAATAGAAGAAATCACCAAAAAAATCCTTGCCCATTTACTGTCTAAAATAATTTGTAGAGATAACCAGAGTAGAATTGGTGACATCAAAGTCTGCTGGTTGTCATTTTACCAGTCACAGTTAGTTTTGCTCATTAATCCTTTATCATAGTCAGAAACTGCCATAATAATGCAGTAATTAACATCAAGCTGTGCTAGCCATCTTGGTACTGCTGCATGATTTGCAGGTGAAGAAGATTTTATTTAGTGATTTCTGTTTTGGAAAAAAAGTTTTGTAAAGAAAAAGAAAATAGTGATGTATAAAAAGTTAATACATTTATAAATCTCTTATCTTCCTGTTGAGAGAGAATGTAATTTAAATTTATTTTCCTTTAACCATGCTCCCAAAGATTTGGTTTTGTTTGATTTGTTTTTGGGTTTTTTTTCCTGGTAAGTAAGATTAGGACTATTTAGTACATGGATGGAATTCTTGTAAGGAAAACATGGGCGCTACAAGAAGTGGTATTAGTAGACAATCTAGACTTTCAAGTTAATATAAACTCCAAATTACTCCACAGTGTGTTACAGGGTATTGCTTTGATGGAAGAAATGGCTTCTGGATGAGAACAGCAAATGAGATCTCATCCAATCATAATAGCTCTCAGGGTCAGTGGGTCATTTAAAATGTCTTCTCCCCCTCTCCCTCCCCCCACCCCAAATCAAGAGTTTCTTGCATATCAATAGTGCCATTCACTTCTTTTCCTTAATTTATACCACTGATGGCACCACTTGAGTATAAGCTGTGCCATCCCTTTTTAAGCATAGTCATTATGGAACATTCCCTTACATGTACAGAATATTCTGGTACACTGTAATTCACTAAATTTTTTGGAAATTCATTAAAGGTGGTTATCTTCAAAAATGTATTAGACAGACTATTAGTAGGAGTAACAAAAGTTGTATTTCACTAATGGAAATTTCGGGATTTGTCACAAGTGGCAACCTGGATACATTAATGCTTCCATGACTGCCAATGGACATATAATCCAATTTCTTGTTCTGCTTTTTGTACTTTATTAAGTCTGTTCTTAGTGGTCTGAGGCAATCTCATGTGTGGGTTGTATAATTTCTGTGAAATTGCTCCCAAAGAGCAATGCAGGGTTTTAATGCAAAAGATCCATACTTATGGGGCAATTTATATTTAGGAAGGCTCCTAAGCCAGGTACTTTTTACTGCATCTGTGGCAGAGGGGAAGGCAGCCCTTGGATTTTTTAACAGCTATAAGACAGGTTTCTGTAAATCACTTGTGAAAAGTCAATCTGTATCTAATCACATTTTTTACCATTAACTTGCATGGGTTCTTCCTTCTTTCTTTTTTGTATTTCAGGTGTTCTGTAGAGAAAAAAGGAAAAATTGGGAGGGGGGGGTGGCATTTGATGGCAGTATGGCCTTAAAGCACGCATTGATTACAATCCTTTCACTCAGACGTGATTTAAAAATAGGAAAACATTAAGTTAGAAGAACATTGACTCAGAAGAAAGAAGGAAACTTTCACCCCAAAAGTGGATTGCATGTGCACATGTGTATAAAAGGACTGTGAAGACACTCCTGTTAGCTAACCATGTAGCTGAAAGGGAGTCCCCATTATGAAGGGGAAAAGTTGTGCTCCTCCAACTGAGGTCTCTTTGCCTACATCATTGCTGTGATGAATCAGTGTCCATGCATATTGTTATGATGCCCTTAATTTATTAATTTTATCCTTTTGATCTCTTTAGAGTAATCTGTAATGTCTAATCTGTAACTTCTATAGCCTATTCAGGTTATCAAAATTGTGATACTGGTCAACACTGGGACATTCTCAAGAGCAAGTTATACTTGGTTGAGATGGTTTAGTCAGGGATGATCTTGCGCACACAAGTTGTTCAGGGTAACAGTCTAAGTCTTATATTTATTAACAGTTAAATGGCAAAGTACGCAATGCTTTGAGCCAAAGTATGGTAGAAACTTGGTTGTTAAGAACTGTGACAAGCAGCTTTTAAGAGTCCTACTCAAGTCATTATAAATGGTAGGACAATGAAATAAAACAGGATTATCCAACTATTGGCCTTGGGGCTGCATACAGCCTAACAGAAGTTAATTTGCAGCCCCTGGGTTCCCACCTGGTCACCATTCCTCTCTTCTATCACTCCAGCTGCAGCAATAGCTAGGGATATCCACCCTGTAGTTCCCAGGTTCTTCCCCTGTCCTAGGGGGCAAGGTGATGCAGCATGGCCCAGGGGTCTTGCATGATGTGGTATAACAGGGGAACCCTTGGCTGGGGAGATAAGGATGAGGCTGGGGCACCTGCATGACATGTGGCCCAGGAGGCCCATGACTTGTGCTTGTGTGGCCTCCAGGGTACATGGCCACCAGGGTGTGCTGTCCCTAGCCATTTAGGGACTGACATTACACATAAACCAGTTTAAGTGATCAGAAATTGGTTTAAACCTGTAACAGAACAGACATTCAGTGCATATAAACCAGTTTCAAATGTCTGAAATCAGTTTGAGATAAACCTGGTTGAATGTAGTATCAGACTTAATTGATTTGGCTCAAACCAGTTTATGCAATGTCTGTCCCAGACTCCTTGCTGGTTTAAGATAAACTAGAGACCCCCAGCATCCCGGCATGCTCTGGGCTGGGCAGGGCTCTCTGCTCCACAGCAGAGCTGACCCTGCCCCTCTGCTCTCTAGCCAGAGCAGGGACCAACCCTAGCAGAGACACTGGCCGGTATGGCTCCATTAAGGTAAAGTGGGCAGGGAGGGGGTTAATCCTTCCCTCCTTCCCCTCTTCCTCCACTGCAGCCAGGGGCAGCAGAGGGGAGGGGCAGCAGTGGTGGCTCCTGCCTCTGGCATAACCCAGCTACAGGGTGGAGAGGAGGGAGGAATTAATCCTTCTCTCTGCCCCCTTCACCTTAATGGGCTCATGCTGGGGAGGATTCTTCCCCCTCCTTCTCCTCCCAGGGTGGGCAGGGAGAAACAGTGAGGCACTAAATGGGGCCTCCTCCTCCTCCTCCTCTTCCCCCCCTGCCCCACCACCGCAGGGCTGGGGGGAGGGGGAGAATGCTCCATGCAATGCTGCTTGGCCCTGGGTGGGGACAGGGGGAGGCTCTGTTCCATGCTTGGGGGAACCCTTCCCCCTTCTCCTCCTCCCAGAGGGGCAGCCCCAAGCATGGAGCTCAGCTGGGCATGGTGTGGGTGGGGCATGTAGGGGACTCCCCCCATGGCTGCAGCCCTGAACAGGGAGCTCAGCTGGGCAGGGTGGGGGTGGGGGTATAGGGGACTCCCCCCATGGCTGCACACATTCCCCCCAGGGGTGTGTTCCTCACCCCCAGTGCAGCGCTGACTCCCCCTATCCCCAGGGGAGCCTCTATCCCCAGTGTGGAGCTGAAGGCATGGCACAGAGCTACAGGGATAGAGGCAGCCAGCACTGTGCTGGGGATGAGGAGTGCTGCCTGCCCAACTGCTTCTATCCCTGCAGCTCCGTGCCATGCCTGCAGCTCACTCTGATGGAGAATCCCTTCACAGTGCTTTGCAGGGAAGTAGGGGTGGGGCTTGCTCCAGTCCCAGCAGAGTGCAAGCATGAGACTGCACAGTGGGGAGTGGGGGAAGCGCCTCGCTCCAGTGCTGGAGCTGCAATCTCAGGCTCAGAGCCCCAGTGGGGGATAAGGCAGGCTCTGCTCTCTCCCCCAGCACAGCACTGCCTGGAGCCCTTGCACCAGGCATGAGCGCCCAGACCTCCCTGCCTGCTGCTTCTGCTAGGCAGTGGGGTCTGCAGCCATGAGGGGAGTCCCCTAGACCCCCCACCCTGCCCATCTGAGCTCCCAGTGTCAGGCAGGCAGCTCTGTGTGCCCATTTTGCTCCCAGCTATCAGGGAGCCACTGGGGCCCGGTCACACCTCCCTCCTCAGCTCAGCTTCCCTGTCGAAGGGAAGGGAGGGCTGCTGTAGCGCCCCCGGGCTTCTGGCTTAAGCCACTGCAGGCATGTGCCAAACATCTATCCATTTGTAAACTGGTTCACTCTCTGCAGGTTAGACTAACCTGCAAAGACTGAATCAGTTCAGGTTTGGGCTTTTTGAATGTCTGTCCCTAGCCTTAAAAGTTGTACACCTCTGAGGTAAAAGATTTTAGAAATGGGCAGAAAGGGCAACTTCACCTTTGCAATAGTTCTGTGAGTCTGGCAAGCAAAACCAGCCATGCATTGAACAGTTGGATGCTGATACAAGTTTGCCAGGTTGTAGAGTGGCTGTTAAGACAATTTGATTATGCCTGTATCTCTCTGGGGGTAGAGCTTGTATTGACAGTCAGCATCAGAGCCAGAAGTTGCATTTTCTACCTTTAGCTTTTTCTTTCCTCTCCCTTTTTTTGTATGCTCAGGACTCAAACAACAAGGACAGCTCAAAACCATCTAAATTCACTTTTGTTCTTGAGGCAAGAATGGGAGCTAATATTAGTTTTATTGTTTTATTACCACCTAAAAATGATACTATCACACTGGGGGGGGAGTGTTCCACATAAGATTGTTCAACTAAAAGAAACAGAGTTATGGAAGTTATTAAAAAGAAAACTGTAGTGAATGGTTTATGTTTCAAATGCTTTAACAGTTGTTTTCTTCATTTCTTTGCCTTTAATAAAAGATAAGAGATTTCTAACGACAGTTGTTATGAGACTAGTAACCCAGCAATAACATGACATAAATGAGGGACCACGCTTAACTGCTTAATATTGTAACAAATAAAGCAGGGTATATCAGCATCTTATACCTCATTGGATTCAAAAAATCTCCTTATCACCACAGCAATCTTCTAATACTGTGTATTTGCAAAGGACTTTCGCCACCTAGACTGAACATCTTTTCCTATGTAAACTTTTTTTGCAACAGAGAAACGTAAAGACCCTTTGTCTCTGATCAAGCTTTAAAGATAGCCATTAAATAAGCAGTAGTACTGTAAAGCAAGAGTGGAAAAAGAAAACCATCCTGTTTTGAAAGAGGAATGGGGTAAAAATGTACAATTTTGAAAGCCAGATATAAGAAAAGCTTGATCACTTATCTCCTCTTTTTAAGCATAATGGAGGCTTTAGTAGATTTAATCTTCATTATGGACTGTCAGGTTCAACAGATGCAGTTTAAAAGACTGAACCTCTCTAAAATCAACATGCATGAGGTGTCCTGTTATTGAACTCTCCTGATGAATGCTGTCTAAGTATAAAGAAAAAATATTACTAATCATCACAAGCTAAAGCTCTCAACCACATCAGTACCATCTTTTCTATGTTTGACCTCTCTTCTCAGTGGCATAACTAGGCAGGGTGACAGGACAACCGCCCTAGGTGCCCATGGGGATGGGGGATGAAAAAAAAAAGAGTTTATGCCACAGCTGTGTAATTGCAATTATGGCAGCAGTGATAGCAGGGAGTCTCCACTGGCCCCAAGTGCAGCATCTTCCCTGGGTCCCTGACTCTGTTCTTATGCTGCTGCCTCCCCTATAAATAAATGCCAGGATTGCTGGTTACTGCTATTGTGAACACTCTATGAACTGATCTGTAATAAGGATATTGCAGACCACATTGATGCCACTTGCTTTTGAGGTTTAAAACATAGTTGTTATAGTTGTTATAACAATTTGTTTAAGACTGCTACTGCAGTTCTTATTAGTTCAGGGGTGGGCAAAATATGGTCTGTGGGCCTGATCCAGCCCATGGTTGGGTGCCTATCAGTTGAACGTATCCAGCCCATGGCTGCCCCCACAGTGCCCTGCATAGAGCTGTGCCCTGCCCATTTCCACCTAGGGCAGCCCTATAAATGGCCCCAGCCAGCATGCACAGCCTACTAGCAGGGCTGCTCCCAGGGCTGCCTGGCTACTACTTGGCTCCCCCTGCCCCCCTCCTGCCTTCAGCAGCTCCTCTTCCTCCTGCCCCTGCTGTGCTGCTCCAGGCAGCAGGTAATGCAAAGAAGGGCAGTGGACATGGGGACATATGTTGAGCACCACAGACCCAACCAGGCAGTGGGGAAAACTGCAGCCAGGCATGCTTGGGGCTCCAGCTCCTGGCCACCTTCTACCTACTCAGTTTCACACAGGTGGCTGCTCATCACACTGGACAGGCAGAGAGGATGGAAAGCAACTGGGAGCTGGAGTTGGAGCCCTGCATGCTGAGGCAGGAGCCACCTAGCTGCAACTTCCCTCTTGCCTGGTTGGGCCTGCCGTGCTCATACTCCTGGGCATCTGCTGCTGGCATGCTTCCCCATGGCTTCCCTACATTACCTGTTGCCCAGAATGGCACAGCAGGGGCAGTTGGAGCCATTGGAGGTGAAAGAAGCGAAGCACTACTCAGGCTGCTGTGGTAGCAGCCCCACCAAGAAGCTGTGCTCGCTGGCCAGGGCTGGGACTGGGGCAGTGTTGTCTGGCTAGTACAGGGTGAATGTGGGTGTGCCAAGAGTAATCATGGCCACTGCCACACATAAAAGGCGGAGCTAGAAATCAAGCGGTTGCCCTCAGGGCACTGAAGTGAAGGAAAGCGGTTGCTGTGGAGCTGACTGAGCAAAAAGGACACTGCAGGCAAGGCCAGCACCGGTGAGACAAGGGATACTTACCCCAGGGGGCGGTGGCCCCTGGGCAGCTGGCTGGATCCCAGGGAGGTTGGGAATGTGGCCCTCAGAGACCGAGCTCCAGGAAACAACTGGCTCTCGAATGAAGGAGCAGAGAGACAGCCGCAATTGGGAAAGGAGCTACAGGGAAAGCCTACTTAAGGCACAGGAGCTGACAGGTGGCTGGCAAGACCCGGGGAAGGCTGAGGAACCAGACTCCAGAGGAGGTTGCCTCAGGCAACCACCTCTCAGTGGGAGCAGCAGAGAGACAGCCACAGCTGGGAATAGAGCTGCAGGGAAGCTGCAATCAACTAAGTGGTGATACAGCTGGTTCCACGTTAATGAGGCAATTGGCGCGGTCAGCTGCATTGTATCCACTTCAATAAAGATAGGCACTTGGTGAAACTAACACCTGGGTGGTCTGGTATTTCTCACCCTCTCCCATCAGGAATTAACATCTAAATCATTTTACCATCTTCTTAATCGTGGCAGGCAATTCCTGGGGAGGAGCAGGGACATACAGCTGACCCACGCCTACAAAGTGGTGCATTGGCTGGGAAACAGAAGCCGCACAGGGAGCACCAGAAAACCATTGAGTCCATAGACATTCAGACCCCACCAGACTGGCAACAGGCCCATAATATTACTCTACAGCTGTTACAGGGCTAGCAGGCACAATTGAAAGATATAGTCCGATTACAGGCACAAGAAGCAGAGGCCAGGATTGGACTGTTCGCTCAGCAGCAGGATCTAAGCAAGAAGATTGAAGCCCAACAAGCGTCCCTGGGGAGAGATGGACAAGGCTCCCAGTTCCCTAGGATGACACCCCAGGATGATGTGGATGCCTATCTAGAAGCTTTTGGGAGAACAGCCACCACTTGTAAGTGGGACCCAAGCAGCTGGGCAATGTGCATAGGTCCCCTTCTCATTGGCCCTTTGCAAGCAGCCTAATGGGCTCTCACATGAACAGAGGAGGCCAGAGACTATGGGAAGGTGAAAGAGGCCATACTCTACCAGCTTGAGACATCCCCAGAGATGTATCAGCAGAAGTTCTGAACCTGGAAAGGGATGGAGGGGCTACACCCATGCCTGCTTGCACAAACTCTGAGAGATCTGGTGGAAGGATAGCTACAGCCAGAGACCAGGTCCATAAGGGAGGTAGTGGACCGCATTGTACTGGAACAGTTCCTGACTGATCTAGGGGGCAGCACTCAATGCTGGGTCAGGCAACATCAGCCAAAGATGGTAGAAGAAGCCTTGCACCTAGCCAAAGACTACGTTGCAGCCGAAGCAGAAGGCAAGGGCCCTAAGAAGGAGCGTTCAGAGGGAACTGGGATGATGCAATGCTTGGAAGGCTCTAGCAAATGAAGAGGAGAGGGGACCCAACTCTGAGGCCAAGAACCCAGGGGCTGGGATGCCAGGGACATAATCTGCTATAGCTGCGGAGAAAAGGGACATGTGTTGCGATTCTGTCCACACAGACCCCAAGTTGAGGTGATGGTAGAGAGTCCCCATGAAGAGAAAATAGACTGTAGTTTGGGTGACACAAGGGGCCCAGACATCAGAATAAGCCGGTAGTTGAGGTTCAAGTGGGAGACACCATCATCCCTGCAGTCATCAACACTGGCTACTCCCAGTCCATGATAAGGGTAGACCTAGTACCTGCACAGCTAGGAAGCCCAGAGTTGCCTGTGAGTATGGTCTGCATCCATGGGGCCTCATACACTTACAAGAGTAGACGGCTCTGGCTGTCAGTGATGGGCTGCACAGAAGAGATAGTGGTGGGGTTAGCAGAGACTCTCCCCTGCCTCATGCTCCTGGGAGTTGATTGGCCACACTTGAAGGAAATAGTCTCCCAGGTACTAAGAAGAAGTGGGGGGGGAATGGCAGAGTGATCCAGAGGCAGTATGCTTTGGAACCCCCAAAGAGGAAGAAGGGGGTGACCTAGACCTGGAGCAGATTATTGGCAATGGATGCTTCTGGGAAGAATGAGAACAAGAACCATTGTTCCAGAATATCTGGCAGACCCAGCTGGCCAGGTGAGAGAGAGTGGTGGTAGACCCTGAGAAGGTGAAGCTGAGTCCCCGCTTTGAGGTAAGAATGGGCATCCTGTACCAGGTGGAGGACAAGGAAGAGGAGTACGAAAAAAACAGATCCTAGTCCTACAGAAATATTGGGATGACTTGCTTTGGGTAGCCATAACCTTCCAATGGGAGGACACCTGGGGAGGGACAAGACAGAAGTCGGGTTGAAGTGACGGGTCTCATGGCCAGGCCTCAACAAAATGATGGAGTGATTTTGTGCTGAATGTCCTGAGTGTCAAAGAACAGAGGGGCTAAGCCTGGCCAAGTCCCCACTGATACCACTGCCATTGGGTGGGTAACCATTTGATAGGATAGCCATGGACATGGCAGGACCTTTCCCCTACAGCTGGACAGGCTGCCAGTTCATCCTGGTAATCATCGATTATGCCACCCAGTTTCCCGAAGCTATATCCCTACATTCAGTGACCGCCCCCACAATAGCTAATGCCCTCATGAGATGGATCGCGTGGGTTGGAATCCCTCAGGAAATTGTCACTAGCCAAGGCAAAAACTTCATGTCCAAAATCCTGAAGGGGATATGTAACACGCTGAAAATCAAACAACTCATGACCTCCGTCTATTATCCCCCAAAAGGCGGACTGGTAGAGAGCCTCAATCAGACACTAAAAGGGATGATATGGGCCTGCATATGAGGTGACCCTCGGGGGTGGGATGCGATGACCACTCCCCACTTCTGTTCTCAATCAGGGAAGTCCCCCAAGCATCCACCAGTTATGCCCCGTTTAAGTTGGTTTTTGGTCATGACCCAAGGGAACTCCTGGATGTGATCCATGAGGGTGGGAAACCAGGCCTGAGGGGACAACACCACCACAGGCCATGACCAACTTTCAGGACAGATTAAAGAAGGCCCTGACGACAGCTCAAGAGAATCTGGGACAGAGGCAAAAGAGACTGAAACAGCACTATGACGCACATACCGTGGAAAGGGAGCTGAAGGCAGGAGACTGGGTGCTAGTGCTATTACCTGATAGTCCACACAAGTTATTAGCTCAAGGGCATGGTCCGTTTCAAGTAACTAGGCATGCAGGGCCTGTCAACTATGAGGTGCTTCGGACGGAGTCCACAAGGAGAAAACAAATCTATCACGTTAACTTATTGAAGAAGTGGTGTCAAAGGGAGGGGTGGATGATACAGGATCCAGTTGAATGTGAAGAACTAGAAGGGGATAGGGAATCTTCAAGGTTAACCTGAGATAGGTGACCAACTTGACCTCAAACAGCAAATACTTTGGGAGCCTTAATAACTCAATATCATGATGTGTTGTGTGAGATCCTGGGGGAAGCCTGGGGAGTAGTATATCATATCCAGACCCCACCTGGACAGATCATACACAATTATTGAAGGAAGTTACCCTGGCACCTATGGCGCACGATCAAGCAGGAGGTTGATGTGATGAAGAAGTTGGGCATCACTGAGGAATATAAGAGCCCCTGGAGAAGCCCAGTGGTGGTGGTCCTGAAGGCAGATGGCTCCATAAGGTTGTGCATCGATCATCACAAGGTAAACGAAATAACAACGTTCAATGCCTTTCCGATGCCCCAGGTAGAGGATATGCTGGAAAAGGTAGGCCAAGCCAAATACATCTCAACCTTGAATCTCACAAAGGGCTATTGACAGATCCTGATGGCACTGACCAACAAGGAAAAAACTGCCTTTGGAACCCCATGGGGCTTATTTCAATTCAGGAGGATGCCATTTGGACTTCATGGGGCGGCAGCTTTGTTCCAGCATCTGATGGACCAACTGTTAGCACACCATCAAGAATATGTAGCCGTGTATGTTGACATCATCGTCTTCTCCAGCGACTGGGAAACACACTGCCACCACCTACAGGAGATCCTCAATGACCTCCAATGGGCCAGGCTGACCACGAATCCCCAGAAGTGCGCACTGGGAAAAAGAGAGACCAAGTTCCTCAGCTTCATGGTCGGACAGGAAAAAATAAAGCCCATAGCTGACAAAGTGGCAGTCGTACGATGACACCCCTTGCCTCAAACAGCCAGCTACAGTCTTTCCTGGGTTTCGCCAATTACTACAGGCACTTTATCAAGGATTTTTCAGAGAAGGCGGCACCCCTGACAGAGATGACCAGAGGACGGAGGAACCGGATACAATGCAACTCATCCTAGCCTTCAAACAAGTTAAGGCAGTCCTATGCCAGCACCCGGTGCTTTATACCTCAGATTTTGAAAAGATGCTTTGTTTGTTTTTTATAAATGGATGCCTCTGGCACTGCATTAGAAGTTATCCTCTTCCAAGAAGAGGGGGGAGAAGAGAGACCAATAGCCTTTGCTAGCACAAAACTGACACCCAGAGAAACCCGATATTCCACAATTGAGAGAGAATGCCTGGCTATCCAGTGTGGGGTGGAACTCTTTTGTTATTACTTACTAGGCTGGAACTTTGTATGAATCACAGACCATGTACCCCTACACTGGCTACAAACAGCCAAGCTAGATAACGCTAGGCTAATAAGATGGTCTCTCGCTTTACAATCCTTTTATTTTACAGTGAAGCACCAGTTGGGAAAGAAGAGTGGGAATGTTGACTTTCTGTCACGCACTGAAGACACGGCAGATACCAGTGAAAGGGTGAAGGGTCTGACCGACTGTGCTGAGGATTACGAAGACTTGGCAACTTTAAGTTTATTTGAACAAAAGGGGGGAAGTGTGTAACAGGGGCTCGGGCAGAACCCCTGTTACTCAGGAAACCCGGGGCACGAGTGATTAAGAGAACTAAAACACAGTGGTGGGGGGCTTAGCACACTGGGCAAGGATTAGGGTAATCATGGCCACTGCCACCCATAAAAGGCGGGGCTAGAAATCAAGCAGTTGCCCTTGGGGCACTGGAGTGAAGGAGAGCATTTCCTGTGGAGCTGACAGAGCAAGAAGGATGCTACGGGCAAGGCCAGCAAGTTGGACGTTGGACCGGTGAGACGGCGGATACTTACCCCAGGGGGTAGTGGCCAGTGGTCAGGTGGCAGAATCCCAGGGAGGTTGGGAATGTGGCCCTCGGAGACCGAGCTCCAGGAAACAACCGGCTTTTGAACAAAGTGGCAGAGAGACAGCCGCAATTGGGAAAGGAGCTACAGGAAAAGCTCACTCAGGGCACAGGAGCTGACAGGTGGCTGGCAAGACCGCAGGAAGGCTGGGGAACCAGACCCCAGAGAAGGATCCCCAGAGGCAACTACCTCTCAGTGGGAGTGCCAGAGAGGCAGCCATGGCTGGGAGCAAAGCAGCAGGGAAGCTGCAATCAACTAAGTGGTGATGTAGCTGCTTCCACGTTAATGAGGCAATTAGCGCGGTCAGATGCATTGTCCCCACTTCAATAAAGATAGGTACTTGGTGAATCTAACACTTGGGTGGCCTGGTGTTTCTCACCCTCTCCCCTCAGGAATTAACATCTAAATCTTTTTATCATCTTCTTAATCGTGGCAGGCAAGTCCTGGGGAAGAGAGGGGACATACATGTGATCCACCCCTACACTCACTTAAATCCATTCAGTGCCCCTCTAGTCAAAATAATTGCTCACCCCTGTATTAATTACTGAGCTGATTGTCAGCACCCATCTAGGGGCAGCTCCCGGCCAGGTGGAGACTGGGGCTGCCCCCGGCCAGTGACAACAATATTGTCAGCATGCAGTTTGGAGACCTGGGCTGGCCACAGTTGATTCTGACAATCAACTGATTGTGAGGCATCAGCCCCAGAGGGCCCTTGTGTATGGGCATGCCACACATTCAATTTAAGGCACCATACAAACTAGCTATAAAAATGTTCTACGTTATATGTGGAACAGTTATATGGCTGGTTTGCCATTTTATGGCACCTTAAATTGTATACACCTGTAGCACCCCTACCGTTTATGCCATGAGTAGCATGTAAATTGTGGCATAAATGCAACATGAAAAGGGACCCTGAAACATCTGGGGCTGGTTGCTGTTAGAAACAGGATATTGGGCTAGACAGGTGAATTATGAGTCTGTTCTTCCAAGCAACTACACCCCTTTCAGATGCCCTATGAATTATGATTTTAATCTGTTTGTAATGCATCTGTTGTCAAGGCTTGATTTTTTTCCCTCTGCAGGTCAAACATTAAAATTGGTTTTTCTGGTTATTATAGAAGTTTTCTTGATTTGTGAGAGTCTGAAACCTAAAATTTAATGAAGACTTTGCTTTAAGCATAAGGAAAAGGCATGGTGTATTGCTGATATATGCTGCAGGGAATTCAGTAAGCATTATTCTAAGGCTCTGATCATGACTACTTTTACTTGTACATTAATACAGGATCTAAAGGCATTTTATGAATGTCATTCAACCTTACAATAGCCCAGTGAAGAAGGTGGCATTGCACGCATTTTACACATAAGTACAGAGAGAGACAGCAAGTCAGACTCACCCTTGCAAAAAGCTTTGGGGATTTCAAAGAGGATTTCCTTATTCTCATTTGAACATTCTATACAAGGGTCAGTGATAATCTGCAGCATAGATAAAGGTGTAATGAAATCATGGGGCAGAGCTTATCGATTCATTGATGTTAGGGTCAGAAGGGACCTCAATAGATCATTGAGTCCGACCCCCTGCATAGGCAGGAAAGAG
>NW_005842356.1:43794-53235 GCF_000455745.1 Alligator sinensis
GGGAAGTATCACTTCCTTGGATCTATTCGTCATGCATCTGCTGATGCATGATAAAGTGCCATTGGCTTTTCTGATGGCTTCGTCACACTGCCGACTCATGTTCATCTTGGAGTCCACTAGGACTCCAAGATCCCTTTCCACTTCCGTGCCACGCAGCAGGTCATTTCCTAGGCAGTAGGTATGCCTCCCTAGGTGCAGCACTTTGCATTTCTCCTTGTTGAACTGCATTCTGTTGTTTTCTGCCCACTTGTCCAACCTGTCCAGGTCTGCTTGCAGCTGTTCCCTGCCCTCCGGCGCGTCCACTTCTCCCCATAGCTTTGTGTCATCCGCAAACTTGGACAGAGTACACTTCACTCCCTCGTCCAAGTCGCTGATGAAGACATTAAAGAGTATCAGTCCAAGGACCGAGCCCTGCGGGACCCCACTGCCCACACCCTTCCAGGTCGAAACCGACCCATCCACCACGACTCTCTGCCTCATACCTGGAGTATTGTATGTGGTTGTTCCACAGGTATGGCCTGTGGAAAATATTTGAAAGGGAGCTGCTTGGCAGCCCACAGTAATCACTGTGACTTTAAGGACAATCAGTCTCTCCTTGCACATGCAGGTATCAGGCTACACTGGGAACACATTATTTTAAAAGCTTCTATCATAGATTTACATGCATGCTATCACCTGAGTTAATCAATAACAAGGATTGTTAGAGTGAGAGTTGACTAGCTATTTACACATTACAACAGTTAGAGATGGTTAGAGCAACTGGATATGCTAGTCATTTATTTAGCCAAAATTGCACACACTTAAGAGAATGTGGAAAAAGAAAAAATGAGAGAGAGATTGAAAAATAAAATAACTGTATTTGCATCTCTCTTTGGCATTTCATTTGTATATTACGCAAGGCTGGCGCATCCAGTGTGTGTGTGTGTGTGTGTGTGTGTGTGTGTGTGTGTGTATATATATATATATATATATATATATATCTCCTTTATAAGAGCTGGTGTGCAGAAAATGATATCCCACCCCAAGGAGAACAGGTATTTAGCTAGAAAGCCATGAACTAGATGAGTTGCTCCCCCTATACAATGAAGTTTGCTTCAACACAAAGCTTCAGGTGGTTTTAATTTCAAACTGAATTTCTAATCTTCTTTTCCAGACTCTCAGAGCAAAAGAGAAGATTCTTATGGTTTTATCGTTCCTATTGCAATAATGAAAATTGCTCCCTTCCTTTGGTCTTGGGCAGTGCACCCAGCTGGGATCGAAAGGCCATCTCGGAAATGTATGCAGTGTTAAAGAATTGGAGATTTTCTAACCCTTTGGAGGCACTCGGGCTTCTGACTTTCAGGTAAGTGAAAATTAAGGAAGTCAGAGAATAATAATAAATAGAAGGAAAGCCTGCTGATTAATTCAGCAGTTCGATGTGTGCAGCATAATACCAAGATTTGGTTCATTGACTGTCTGCTTTCAGCTATGCTTCTGTGTCAAAGTAAAGACGTAATTGGAACTCTTCTGCTGACCTTGAGCTGAATATGCCAGCCCTGCCTTCTTGGCTGAGAAGGTTAACTGTTTTTCAGGATAATGAAAAGTGTATTTCATTCTATATAACAGATTCAGTCCATTTCTAGGAACAGGTGATTAGTCAAATACTTAACACTTATATAGCATATCTTCAAATTGCTGTGCAGAAACAAAATAACAGACATGAGACTGAACTATGCTCCCAGGTCAAGTTACCATATAAAACTACATCTGGACCTAACCTCTGTCACTGGCCCTTTCTTCTAAAACAGAATGAGCCAAAACTTTGGTTTCAAACACCTCAGATTTTAGAGAAATTCAGATCCTAATATTGCAAGTTCATTTCATTCAATGGGATGTGGGTTCCTTTATGCCTATTAAAATTTTCCCTATTACTTGGGATATATTTTACCTGTGATCTCATCTTCAGAAAAAATAACTTGTGGCAGAAGTGCATTTCCCCTGATATCTTAGGGCTGGGGATAGAAGCAGAAATGGGTTCATCGGAATCTACATGTGAAAATGCCAAATCACTGAATAAAACAGTTGTGCAAATGATGTCCTGGTAAGCCTTCGCTTGCCTAGGCATAGAGTTTTTTCTGTTTAAATCTGCCAATCCTGCTTTGCAAACCAATTGATATATACCACACATCTGAGTAAAAAAGGGAATGTTTTTTCAAGAGGCCAACTAATCCCTTTGTCCAGTGAGAACCTTGAGCGATAACTGCCCAGTTCTGTGATGGGAGCCCTTGCTGCTACTCATCAGGCAGAGGCACAAGGTTCCAGGTCCTCCTACCCCTCTTGCGTAGGGTCAGGACCCTTATCCTGCAAGGCCCCTGTTGTCTCCCCTTCCAAGGGTTCACTCCCCTGCTGAAGACCCTCTCCCCTACAACTCACAACTCCTATCATCACTGGGGTGGCCTTTCACTGCTTGGGCTCTCTCTCTCGCTGTGCAGCAGTCCACTGCAGCCGCCTCCTTCTGCCCAGATAGGTTGGAGGCCCTGGCCACCTCGTGCTGCACCAGGGCTCAATCAGCTCTTGGACCCTGTGGCCTGACGTGGCCTGCATCAGTTACCTGGCCATGTGCCAGGGAATGGGGCTCGAGCCACCCAAAGCGGCTTCCAGAGCCCTGATCTGCTTCTGGATCTTCCACACAGTGACTTCTGCACTGTGCCCTTTGGCCGCTTGCCAAGGGTTATGGACCCGAGCTGCCCCGAGCAGCTCCCAGGGTCTGAGCTCCGTGCAGTGATCTCTGCACCATGCCCCGGCTGCCTGCCAGAGGTTGAAGACCCAAGCTGCCTCAAGCAGCTCCCAGGGTCTGAGCTGCATGCAGCGATCTCTGCACCGTGCCCCAGCTGCCTGCCAGAGGTTGAAGACCCAAGCTGCCTCAAACAGCTCCCAGGGTCTGAGCTCCATGCAGTGATCTCTGCATTGCACCCTGGCTGCCTGCCAGGGAATGCAGACCTGGACTGCCTCAAGCAGCCTCTAGGTCTATGTCCTGTGCGCTGACCACACCAATGTGGCTGTGACATCAGTCCCGGTGAGGGGAGTCTTCAGGGATATTCTGGGTGCTGCTTCACCCACTGGGCAGCTTTTCCCCAGCTCTTGGCCCCTTCTTCCTTCTCCATTCCCCCAACGGGTCTGCTGCATGCTGAGCATGCAGTTTCTTTTACTCACTTTGGAGGTTCTGCCCCCGAAGCCTTGCCAGACCTGCAGAATGCAGGCTTCAATCAAGTCCAGGAGGCTCCTTGCCCCTCCCCACCCTGTGTAGGGGGCAGGGTGGGGCCAGCCTCACCCAACCCTTACCTGATTGGTGGGCAGTAGGGCTGTGCGAAGTTTTGGTCACTGATTCAATTCAGCAGAGATTTGGCCCAATTCAGCAACCAAATCTCTGAGTCTGAATCAAATCAGAAGCCTCCAATTTGATTCAGAGAGATTTGATGATTCAGACTTAGATACAGCATTATTTGTTTTTTCAACATAGCTTAGGTACCAGGTGGCACATGAACACTGAGAAGGTGGGACAGATGGAGCATCCCACAGGAGCGTGGGGGGGGGTCCCAAGCATGCTTGGTGGCCGACCCAAAAGTGGACCAGAAGGACTTCTGGTCCACTTCCAGGTCCACCACAGAGTGCGCAGGGGACCCCCCCCCCCCAGTCCCTGGCTTGGCAACTGGTGCCTCCTGGGTCGGGGGGGGACCCAGGGTACCCCCACAGCTAATTGCCAAGCAGGAAGGGCACGGGGGTTCTGCCACAGAGCACGCAGGGGGCTCCCCCTGCGCTCCGGCGGGACACTGCATCCGCCCCACCATCTCAGTGTTTACAAGCCACATCTGGTACCTTGATGTATGTAGAAAAAGCATATAAAGCTGTGTCTATGGCCGAATCGCTGATTCTCTGAATCAGAATTGAATCTGCAGATTCAGATTTGGCCAAATTGAAGTTGGGACAGTGATCCAAATCAACTAATCAAATCACTGCCCCCTGAATTGGGCCAAATCTGAATCGAATACGGCCAGCTTTGTGCACCCCTAATAGATGGGCTCCACCAATCAAAACGAAGATTCCTGAAGCCCGTTCGAGCTGGGCTAAGTTGGTAAGTCTGCCACACTATAAGATAAAGCTACGATATACCATGTTTGGATTTTCTAATTTAAGGGTTTCTTTATAAAGTCTTCTTTCAGGCTTTGTGCTCTGATTTATCTGATCTGGTTTGGCTGGATACGTTACTTACTTTTCTTTGCTGATCAAGCTAGTTGTCACATCTGCAAAGGTTCACTTTGTGGCCACTCAGGCAGGCTTTTGGGGCCTTCTGCTTTACCCACACTTTTTAGCTTGGCATAGGTCCCTTGAAAGTGATCAAGGTTGGCAACAAGTAATTATACATCTCCACCTTGCCATGTTCGTTCAACAAAAACATATTATCATTTCATAGGATTCTAACTAGATGTATGTAAGTCAATTCTTCTTATCAAAAGATAAAAATTAATTTGTTACAGCTGTTACCTCTATTATTGCAAAAAGCCATTATGTGCACCTGGCCTCGCCCAATACTAGTGGCTTTGACCAACAGACTTTATCTACTTTCCCATGCCACTGCTTGCAGCAACATGGGAGCTTAAGCACATACTGTCTTAATTTAGTCTGCATTTGTCATTGTGGTGTTTCAGTTATTGACCATGTCTGAGGCCACTGCCACATGTGGGCAGCTCAGTTGGCTGATGCGGAAAAGTAGAAGTCTGTCTTTATTTTTTCTCCCTTTAATTGTTCTATCCTTCAACTATCCCAACCACTTTTTTATGGCTATTTAAGTGCAACTAGGATTTCATAGATTTCATAGACATTAGGGCTGGAAGGGACCTCGAAAGATCATCGAGTCCAGCCCCCTGCCCAAAGGGCAGGAAGTCAGCTGGGGTCATAGGATCCCAGCAAGATAAGCATCCAGTTTCATCTTGAAGGTGTTCAATGAAGGCGCTTGAACCACCTCTGGTGGCAGGCTGTTCCAGACCTTGGGGGCTTGGACAGTAAAGAAATTCTTCCTTATGTCCAGCCTGAAACGATCTTGAAGTAGTTTGTGACCATTCGACCTCGTCATCCCTTGGGGCGCTCTGGTGAACAAATGTTCCCCCAGATACTGGTGGTCACCCCTGATAAACTTGTAGGTGGCCATCAGATCACCCCTGAGCCTGCGCTTTTTCAGGCTAAAGAGCCCCAGGGCTCTCAGCCTGGCATCGTAGGGTCTGCTTCCCTGACCTCTGATCATGCATGTGGCTCTTCTCTGGACTCTCTCAAGCTTCTCCACATCCTTTTTGAATTGTGGAGCCCAAAACTGGACACAGTACTCCAGCTGCGGCCTCACTAAGGCCGAGTACAGGGGGAGAATGACGTCCCGGGATTTGCTTGAGAAGCATCTATGGATGCAAGCCAGCGTTTTGGTCGCTTTACTAGCCGCCGCATCGCATTTCAGGCTCATGTTCATCTTGTGGTCAATGATGACCCCCAAGTCTCTTTCTTCCATAGTGCTAGCCAACATAGCACTGCCGAGCCTATAAGGATGCTGTGGGGTTTTTTTCCCAAGGTGGAGAACCTTGCATTTATTGGCGTTGAACACCATCAGATTCACGTCCGCCCACTTGCTGAGCCTGTCCACATTCTGAATCTGACCTTAGAAATGTGAGGGCTACATTTATCTCAATATTAATTTTTAAAGGTATGTTTCAAAGACATCTATCCCCTGTGAATGAGCTAACAGGGAGTAGGCTTCCAACTGGCTAGAATGGATATATTTTTAAACCATTAAATAATTTTCATCACTTGTGTGCTTGTGTTGCTAATTTAGCTTTGCATTGTCACTATTGACCTTCAATTAGTTTAGACTATATGGGCTTTGGCTAAGCTGTTTAGGAAGGCTTGTTCAGCTTGGGTCTGAATTATGTTTGGCTCTCACAGCTTTTACTCCTCTGTTCCTGATTTCTGTGAGCAACAAAATGTTGCCCTAATTTTTCATTTCAAGAGTTAAAGTTTCAACAGGATGCTGTGCTTAAAGAAAGTTTGACAAAGAACTAAAGCAAAGGTGGGCAAAGTACAGCCCACAAGCCAGATTTGGCCCACCAAGTAATTCCATCTGGCCTGCGGTGGGTTCCTCAGTCCCACCCAGCCAAGGCGTAGGGGGCAACCTGGGCCGTGGTGCATGTGGCTAGTCCTGCCATCCCTGGATGCAAAGGGGATGCCTGGCATGAAGTACAGCCATCCCTATCCCTGTGTGTAGCTCTCAGGCGCACCAGGACCTGGGTAGCACAGTGGTGAGGCAGGGCAAGGGCAGTACGGAGCGTGAATTCAGCTTCCTAGAAGCCCCCACAGCAGTAACTCCTTCCAGCCACTGCTAGTCTTTGCTGCCACCACCACCAGACCCAGTTTTGTTGCCCAGGCACCCTAGTCCATCTGACCCCTGTGGACAGGGTCCACTCAGTTAGATGAGAAGGGGCTGTGGGTCAGCCGTGGGAGGGAGGAACTGGGGCCAGGGCCAGGATTATGGGGCAGTGACAATGTGGGGTTTGGGCCCAAGGCAGAGCCACAATCCACTCCCCATACTTCCCTACGATGGGCTGCACATCCTTGCATGGACTGGCCATTGCCCATAGAACCAGTGCCTATCGTAGAAATGTGGTGAGTGGATCATGGCTTGGACCTGCACTGTCACTACCCCATGATCCTGGCCCTGGCCCTAGTCCTGGCCCCACCCATGCCACTCCCCATCCATCTCTGGCCCCTTCCCATCTGCCCAGCCAGGTGCACCTTGCCCACAGGGGTTCCAGGTCAACCTCCATAGAGACCTTGCCTCCTTCTCCATGGGGCACCATGGACCATGAGTGTGGGGTGGACAGTCCTGGGGCCAGATAGCATAAATTGGCATCTCCCTGCCCTCCTCCCCCCCTCCCCCGCATGCCAGGCAATGTAAACAGCTGTGACTGGGGACTGAGGATGGGTCAGCAAACCTCCTCACCCAGCCCTTAACAGCTCTTCAAAGCTCCTTAAGTGGCCCTGCAGCCCAAATAATTTCCCACCCCTGATCTAAAGGAAATTCTTTTTTCTTAGCCTGAGTGCAACTGTGTAATCCACTAAGAAATGCTTTCCATTTAATTAAATGAGGATCAAGGGTGCCTATACACACAAAGCTCTGTAATTACAGTGCATCAGAGCAGACTTGATTAATCAAGTCTTCTGGCACTCCAGCAGATTCCAGCATCACATGTATCAGTGTACCCATACTGAAATATGGTGGGCGGGGATACTTTAACTAAAGCTTATCAAATGTCCTTTAGTTAAAGCACCCCTGCCAACATTTCTCAGCATGGGGACACTGATAGAAATGACACTCGGGGCACTTTAATTAAAGTGGCTCTCGGAGCTGCTCTAATTAAAGCACTTCTCCCCCCTTCCCCCCCCCACCCACCTCCTGGAACACATCTATAAATGCCCCCTATGTCTTTGGGGCATGATAATGGGGAGTTGTGTTCCTAGGCTGTTCATGTTTAGTCCAATGTGATGGTAATCAAGGGTCATAACAACTGGTCATATAGTGGCTTAGGTAAGTTCAGTAAATTGGCTGGTTGTCTGGACAAGAAATTGCCACTGTACTTGACACTGGTAAAAAATGTTTGCTATCAGTTTAATAAAGGACACCACTGGCAAAGATTTTTAGAAGTGATCCGTGATCTTTCGGTGCATCAGTTGTGAGCTGCTCAATTTGAGATATCTTGAAGGGACCTTGTGTTCAAAGTCTGGTACACACCACTTTG
This sequence comes from Alligator sinensis, assembly GCF_000455745.1. Lineage (NCBI taxonomy): Eukaryota > Metazoa > Chordata > Crocodylia > Alligatoridae > Alligator > Alligator sinensis. The sequence continues at coordinate 51,609 of NW_005842356.1, forward strand.
TGAAACTCAGTCAAGGCACAGAAAAAAATTGCTAGTGGCTTTTGAAAGCTTTGCACTGAGGAGACTGAACTGCCTTTAGGGTGTAGCCTTCTAAAAATGAGGCATCTTGCTTTACTATTAACCTCACTTTCATAAAAGGAAAGGGAGAGAAAAGAAGTCACAGGAGACAACATGTCATTGCCTTGGTCCCAAGCAGGGATGCCTAAAATCAGCCCTGAAGTCTCATGCAATTTAGTAGGAGTTTCAGGAGCTTTTCTCTTCTCAAGATTAAGCCCTGTTACCCAGAGCACAAGTTAGAGCTGTCTTTGCAGTTTGGTGTAACTTAAACTTGCTGCTCACAAGCTATTTAAGAGTACATTTTAATAGATACACCATGTTCTTCTGGCATATCTCTGCCTATGCTGTTTCTCTTCCACTTTGCAAGCATATCTCCAGGCTGCCTAAAGATAACCTACTAATTTATGAGAAGGAGAACTTTCAATTGAAAATATCTTCATACTACATTTCACAGATAAATGTGGTAGCAATCTTGCATCCAATATATGCATCAAGTGTTGACTCTAAAACCCCCTGGAGCAAATTCTTAAAAACCAATTAAAAAAACAATGAAGGTCTCTTTTAATGAAGAAAGACAGGGGGCAAGGGAAGTGTGGGGGGGTAAAGTGCAAAATAAGATTTTACACTCTTAGCTTTACCTCTAATTTCAGGGAAGGGTGATTACAAACCACTGCCTGAAAATATGAATTTTCTCAAGGTAAATGTTAGACAGCTGGTCCTTCCTACCCTGTACCGCTCACTGCTGCCATATGGATTTTCACCTCCACTTTTATTCTTGACTTCTTTTTCTTAACTTTCTTGCAAGAAAAACCAAGATGTTAGTTGAACCCTAACTTCTCCACCTGCTACGGTAACCAGAAAACTGGCATTGACACATTTATTTACTCAAGGAGTTTTTCAGGTAATGGAGAAATGCCAAATACAGAGTTACAAATACCATCATTTTATATTGTAAGAACACTTACATACTATACATTAGGCCTGTGTGAAGCGGCTAGTATTCGCTTCGGATTTGGCCGATTTGGGGGACAGTGATTCAATTCAGTGATTTGAATCACTGTCCTAATTTGATTCAGCTGAATGTCCAAATCAGCCAGGCCAGGCCCATCCCCTGCCCACTCTCCCAGCCCAGCAATGGCTTCCCCACCTGCCCCAGCTCCCAGCACTTTAAAAAAAAAAAAAAGCCCCAGTTCAGCAGATGCTGCCAGGCCGGGGGTGATCCCTGCTGCCCCCCACTGCCCCACACTGCACGGGGGGCTCTGCACAAGCCTCCCAACACCCCTCTCTCCCAGCCCCCACACGGGTGCCCCACATGGGCCAGCTCCAGCCCTTTTAAGAAAAAAAAACCCCAAAAAACCCTGGGACTCACCGCTCCTGCCAGGCGAGGGAGTGATCCCTGTTGCCCCCCACTGCCCACGCTACATGGGGGGCTCTGCACAAGCCCCTGTTGCTCCCAAAGCTGCTGCAGGTGTGGTTAATCCCGGGGCTTTTTTTGGCTTTTTTTTTTTTTCTTAAAGGGCCAGAGCTGGCCTGGGTGGGGCACCCATGGGGGAGCAGGGGGGGTGGGGGG
>NW_005842356.1:53245-55755 GCF_000455745.1 Alligator sinensis
GGGCAGGGGTCAGGGGGCTGGGCAGGGGTCAGGAGGTCTAGTGGAGTGGGGAGGTTGGGGGGCTGACAGGTGTCTCCCCATGGTCTCCTCCCCCAGCCCACCCTCCCCCGCCCCTAGTACTTACCAGTTCGGAGTCAGCTGCAGCTCCCTGCTGCAGCCACCAGAGACTGTCTGAATCATCAGAGGTCTCCAAATCTTTGCCAAAGATTCAGGGAGCTTTGAATCAATTTGGACCTTTAAATTGGTTCTTTGATTCGATTCAGATTCAGAGATTCAGCCACCGAATCGGGCCGAATCTCCTCTGAATCGAATCACCACCCAAAGCTTTGCACAGCCCTATTATATATGTATACTACACTTAAAATTCTCATCAGGCTTTTTGCTTCTTCTGTTATTTAATGCATTTTTCACTATTTTTGGTAACTGAAAAGCTTTCCAAGTTATTTAAAATACAGAGAAAAAGGCATTAAATAACCTGAGCTTAAGAAGATTTATAAAAAAAAAAACAACCTAAAGAGTATTTGGCATGTACCTCAAACATCAGAGCTTTGTGCCATCCAACAAGAACTCCCTCAAAAAGCTACCCATTTTTCACTATATACATACAGCATAATTCCAGCATAGTAAAGTGTCACAACTAGTAAGCCCTGATGTTGTGTTTAAATTAGAAAAAGGCATCAGTCCTGGTTCTGCAGTGTAGAGCATCAGTCCTGGTTCTGCAGTGTAATCTAAGTTTTGTGAAAATAGTACCAGAGAACTTTGGTCAGCAGCTGTTAGGGTCAAATGAAAAATTAGAAAAATGATGATAAATTAAAATATAATTTTCCAGAAAATATGAAATATATTCTGATTTGGATACTCAGCTGCACAGGGGATAAATCTCCCTTGTATCCCCCGTGTAGTGAAGAGGACCAGGATTTCAGACACATGGGAATAAGAGTGATTTATTTTTAGTCTGCTTGCACAAAATATAGTCTGCATAGAGGAACTGTCAACAAAGATGTTTCTCTTCTAGCACCAAATCTGAACCATTTAGCTAAGTACTTTCAATTCCTTTATGCCGTAATGAGGATGTCTGCAACTGGAACAGAGCATTCCCTTTCTAATTCTGAGAGTCATCCAACATCCAAGTTCTGAAATGCAGGGAGTGTACATTTGATTGAAGCACTTTTCCTCCATCCTGATTCAGAAGGGCCAAAACTCCAGGCAGAGTTTTCTAGTCATTCACTCACACAAGCAGAAAGTCCTAGTATCAATAATGTAGTTATAGTTACTGACCTAATATCACAGGATTTAGCTGATGAGTAAGCACCTGATTAAACTTAACATTCAAGTTAAGCATGTACATAAATGCTTTGTGGAATCTAAATCAACACCAGCTAACATCAAATTTAACTTTATTATTGCACAGGTAAGCAGAAAAAGTGATGAGGAATGGAGAGTCTTGGCTCTGTCCACCCACTTTCTGGCTGGAGAGGCGAGGGGTGTTGTTATAGGGTTACATTTAAACCATCATAAAGGCACTAAAAAGGAGAGCATTCACCAATTAAAGGGTGTTAATCCAAGATAAGTACCCTCTAAATGTTTTAAAGTTACATCACTGAAGGCACAGTTTTTTTGTTCAACCATTTTACCCACGTTGTTTCAGGATATTGTTAGAATGCTCCAAAGCATTAAAACACTCTACTTGCATTCCTACAGCATCCCAGGATTCACCATTTTCAACTTTCAGCCCTCCTGAACTCTACTGATCAGGGTGTGGTGCTGGCCACAAGCCAACACTCTCTCCCATCCTCAAGGGTGTGACCCTGACCATTATGAGCACCCAGATTCAGTTCTCAGTTTGCTGCTTGCTTGACTGTTGCCCTGAGGGGTCAGACCAATGCTCAGGATCTCAATATTGTGCTGTTAGACAGGAGGATGTGACACAATTGCACATATACAAACACACGCATACTACCAGCTCAGGAACATACACATCCAAACCAGCCTAGGCACATGCATACCTATCACCAATTCAAGCACATACACTATACACCCCAAAACTTAGACACAGAGCACTAATTCGTATATCATGCACACAATGCCATATATATATATATCCCAAGTACACCAACCACATACATACATACATACATACATATCATAACACCCAACTTAGGAACTCACCCGTGTGTATGTGTAGGTGGCTTGTATGTGTGTGAACTGGTGAGTGTGTGTGTGTGTGTGTGTGTGTATACACACACACACACACACACACACACACCAGTTCACACACATACAAGCCACCTACACATACACACGGGTGAGTTCCTAAGTTGGGTGTTGTGATATGTATGTATGTGGTTGGTGTACTTGGGATATCTGGGGACATGTTAAGGTAAGAAAGTAGAAGTGTAGGGAGTTAAAGTTACCAGGACTGGGATTAGAACTAGTACACTACAGGGGCCTGGGCTGAAGAACAGAGGCTCAGGGGTAACTTTAGGTTAATTGATCTTAATTGATTAAAA
>NW_005842356.1:56513-84926 GCF_000455745.1 Alligator sinensis
AGACCTTGTGTGACCCTAGTGACAGGAGGCATGCCCAGGCAAGGGTCAGCCCCTGGCGTACTGAGCATGTGTGCTCCATTCAGGGATGTGCAGTTTCGGGTGTCTGTAATGAGGGGGTACAATGGTAGAGTTGCTGTTTCTGCAGGGTGTTTTGTCTTTCAAATGCTGGGTTCTTATCTCTGTTCCTGGGTGAGGTCTGTGGTTCCTGAATGAATCAATGCAAGGTGGCCCAGTCATTACAGGCCATTCAGTAGAGGCCTGCTACCATTGTATTTCAATCATTCCCAATCATTCTCATTCATCCGGGAACCAATTTACATGGGAGGGGTACATGACTCATACAGTTGCAACATGGGATGCCCAGGCAGAGGACAGAAGATGGAGACTTGACATATAAAAAGGAAACTTGACATGACTTTGGTTCACTTACAAACACAGGCCTAAACCTTACAATATCCATATTAAACAATAAAAATCAATACGAAAATGATAATAATACAATATACAACAATAAGAATCAATACAAACCTAATAATAATACAGTATAAAACAGTGGATATCCAAAACCAAAAACTTGCTCCCAAAATAAAAATGTTAAAGCTTATCCTAAGTCTGAGCTTGCTTATACTTATCTATAGAGAATAGAGAGGGAGAGAAAAAGTCAGAAATGGCTGGGGGAGGGGAGAGAATGCATTTTAAAATAAATAAATAAAAGAAAAACTGGGGGTTTTGCTACATGACCACCTAGGTGTAGCTCAACTCATGTTGCTCTATCGCCTCTATGCAGATAGCACCAGCAATCAGTCCAACTACCCACTACCTCCTTAGTACTGCATCTCAACTCTGCCCTGGTGTCATATGTGGTGAGCCCACTGGGTCTCAGCTCAGTCCTGGTGTGGCATGCAATGAGTCTGCTGGGTCTCAGATCTGCCCTGGTGTGAGTACTAACCCAATTGCACCATTCCAATCCCAATTCAATGAAACACATGCAATATTTTGGTCCTTCATATATTTTTACATTCTCTTCTTTTTTTCTTCTTTTTCTTTAGTTCTCTTTACTGTCTCTCTCCCCCCGCCCCTCCCCCCCAGTTCATTTCAAACAGTGTTGTTGGGTGTTTTTAGAGACTTTTCTCCTCCCAAGCCCCATGCTGGTTTCTCTGCCTCTGAGCAACATGCCACCTGTTCTGTACCCCAGAGTCCAAACAATAGGCTTAGTGTTGTTCAGCTTAGTGGACCAGCCACAACTTAAGGTGAAACACCATCTCTGACTGTCCCAAACCTGCACAGCCAATACTGACATGTAGGGGGTGCACGTGCACCCCCTGAGAGTGCTGCTGCACCCCGTCACAGCCAGTGTTCCCTGCTTAGGTGGCAGCCGGGGGGGGTGCAGATGGGAGCGCTGCTGGCCCCCCTGAGAGGAACCAGCCGAGGAGTGGGGGTACCAGGAGAAGTGCCATTGGCACTTCCAGGTGTGTCCCTGGCCCTTCTTGGCATGCTGCTGGCACTTCTGGACAGTGTTCACTCTTAGAGCGAGCTTAGAAGGAATGCTGCTTCCACGTCAGTGCACGTGATAGGACACGGTGGGGGAGCTCCCCCGGTCGCTGACTGGATGCTGGGAGGAAGTGCACCCCCCAACTCAGAAGGTACCAGTTGCCCATGTGCACAGCTGTGCTGTGCCACAAGAGACTTGGTGAGAAGGGGCAGGACTAAGAGCAAGGGGTCAGAACCATTCCCACCAGGCAGAGCATGTACTGCAGCCCCAGAGTGCCCAGTGGGCACAGTGCCCCCTACTAGCACCAAGGAGCCCATTCCTTTTTTTCTCTGGATCTGGCCCCTGTCCCACACTAACCCTGCCCAGGCTTCTGGCCAGCCAGACACCACCTGGAACTCAGGCAGTGCCTCCCTAGCAATGGTGCAAGGGAGCTAGTTTTGAAGGGAAAAAAAAATTGGGCCCACAGGACCCAGATGCATGCTCCAACAGGACTAGGTGGTTGGAGCAGGGCAGAGTTCAGCAGCGGCAGTTGCAGCAACCCAAGTTTGGTTCCCACTGACCACACATGCTGCTGTGCTGTGCAGGGTCTGACCACTGTCAGCACACCCCTCGCTCACCTGGCAGTGTCCATGGTTGCCAGGTGCCTGGGGTCCCTGAACCCTGATAGCATTCAAGCAGCTCTGGGCGTGGAGTGCAGGGCTCAGCTTTGCCATCCAGGCTAGGGCTGCAGAGAACAGGCAGGGAGGCTGTGCCACTCTCAGCCATCTCCCAAACACAGTGGGAGAAGTAAGTCCTGTCCCTATAACCCCAGTAGACATGTTCCCCAATCTCTGGGCCCAAGCAGAGCAAGCAAGCTCCAGGCTTCAGCACTGGTTCTCTTTGGTGGGAGCAGGCGGGGAACAGGGACAGGATGCTGCCCCCACCCGGCTTAGGAGGTGGCTTTGAACAGCACAGCCTCCCCACCGGCTCTGTGGAGTCCCAGCCTGGACAGGTAGTGCTGAGCCCTGCACCCATGGCCAGAGCCACCTGACTGCTATGGGGGATTCAGAGGCATCAGGAGCTTTACAACCACAGTTGCTGCTGGGCAAGCCTGGCAGAGGGAAGCGGCAGCTTGACCCTGCACAACCTGGCAGAGCACAGGGTCACCTCCACCCCGCCAGCCAGCCACTGAGTTCCAGTCTGCTCCAGCTGCCTGGCCCTGCTTGGACACGTGTTTAGGTTCTAGGGGCTCAGGTACGAGGTGGGGGGCACACTGCATCAGAGTGTGAGGCTGGGCATACATTCAGCTGTGGGTCAGCGGGAGGAGTGAGCACCAGCCTTATGCCCCCCAAAGACATCACAGCCCACTCACCCTAACTTAGGAGAGGCCATTAAATCCTGGGATGCTGTAGGACTTCAGCTTGAACAGAATAGCTGTGGACAGTGGTCACATCTTAATGGAACAGGAGAAAAATTAGGCAGGCTAAAGATAATCCTGTCCTGAAGTGATATAACTTTAAAATGAATAACAAGTGCTTTAAGCCACTTAAAGGTGCTGTTGTGCAGCCAGTCTAGGGGTTAAGACAGGCATGGGCAATTATTTGGGCCCAAAGGCCACATAGGGAGTTTTGTTGAACTGTTGCAGGCCAGGTCAGCACCCCTTTCCCTCCCCCCCCCCCCATGCACTAAAATTCCCTGTGTGGGATGGGCATGCAGGGAACAGATCACAGCTCTGGCCCTGCGCTGTCACTGCCCCTCGATCCCAGACTCGGCCCTGGATCCTGCTCCCTGCCCACCCGTAGCCCCATCCCATCTGCCTGACTGTTTGCCCTGCCTACACAGCTCCTGGCTGGTGTCCATGAAGATCCCATGATCACGGGGCAGTGGCAGTGCAGGCAAAACTACAATCCACACACCCCTGCCCCCAGAACCAAGGCTCTGCCCCAGCCCTGGCCACATGCTGTCACCACCCTGTGATCCTGGGGTCTCCATGGACACCAGCCAGGAACTGCATGGGCAGGGCACATGGCTAGGCAGACAGGGAGCTGGGATCTTGGCATGGTGACAAAGTGGGGCAGGGCCTAGGATAGAGCCACGATCTGCTCCCTGCAGACCCCTGCCTGCAGAATCTGAGTGCATCAAAGCTCTGCCCTAGGCCTCAGCCACACACTGTCACCATCCCAAAGTCCCAGGGTCTCCCCAGCGTTGCCCACCCATCTCGCTCTTGGACACCTCTCCCCTCCAGGCCATAGCCCCATCCCATCTGCCCAGCCAAGTGCCCTTCCCTCACGTGTCTCATCCCTGGTGGTGGGTGCAGGGCAGATGGGCAGGTCTGGATGAGGGTTCCTCGGGTAGCAGGGCCAGGTTTGGCAGCTATAGCAGCTGGAAGGAGATGCCACTGCTGGAGCTGCCAGGAAATGGAGTCCAGCCGCATGCTGCCCCAGCCCTGCTGTGCATGCACGGGTGACAGGACCTGCTGCACACACCAAAGCCTGGGCTGCCCTCCATGCCTGGGCTGGGCAGAACCAAGGGACCTGCTGTGGGCTGGACAAAATCCATCTGCAGGTGGATCCAGCCCTCAAGCCAAATATTGCTCACCTCTGGGTTAAGGGCTCTATGTAACAAGGTCCTCACAGTGGTACAGGTCTGAGATGGCTTAAAGCCTTAACCTGTGACTGCTCTGAAACCCTAATAACTTTATTATGGCATAGCATTCCACACAATTAACATGTTTTAAACATAACTTGTAACAGCACCCTAAGTCAGCACTAGTTCTAAAACAGATCCAGCAAATAAAAATAAATTGTTACCTCCAAGGAATAAGCAGGAAGCAGGAGTATAAGTCGATAGGTTTAACAGTCTTCTCTGCTATTTGCTCGCAATATCATTCTTAAATTCCTGATTGAAACCCAATTGCTTATCACATTTCTAAGTATTATGTTTCTATGTTTAGGACTTACTAAAGTGTGTTAAGGCTTGTGAAAGTCACTTTCAACACAATAATATTAACGTGGTGACTTGAGGACAAATCCTGACATACTATAACAGTGTTGACTGATTTCAGTGGAGTTGCTTCAGAATGTCACCAGTGTAACTGAGAGTAGAGTTTTGACTGTCCCCTCCAAATCCACTTGGAATGCTTAAAGGAAAATATATGAGGCTGATGTAGTTAGAAAGCATCTTGTCTATTGAATTTATTATATCAAACTACAACCTATAAGAGCAAATATATGAGGAGTAGAGCAAATATATGTGCCATGTAATGCTTCAAAGAGATCAGCAATTTACATATCATTTGGGATTTAGATTTACAGAATACTAACTATAAAGCTATGAATCTGCTATGCCACGATGTTGTATTTGAAATTTAGTGACCAAATTAACTACATGGGAATTCAAAGAAATAGCCGGAACTCTACCATAAGCAACAGATCATCATTAATAGCTTCAGCAGTCTTTTCAAATACCTCTAATCTTGATTAACACACTCTTGGTGGCAAACAGATAGTTAGAATGGGCATGAGTTTAGTTATTTGTGCTGCTGCTTGTGGATAGATGTGCAAGGTAAGCAGAATATAGAACAACCACGAGCTAAAGGTGGAGGCGTCATGAACGACAAAATTTATCTCTGGGGAAGATATAAGATCACGGACCATAGAAGCTTCAAATGGAAAATCTTCTTCAGCCCTCCCCTTCATCTCTCTCAGTGCAGGGTATGGGCTGGAGTAGTAGCTGTATGCCATGTTAAACTCATTTATATTTGATCTTAGTCAAATCGTTGGTAAAAAGAATCAAAGTATAAATGCTTTTAGTAAATTTGTCAGCCCTATTAATAACCTGGACATGAATTTTGCACTGCTGGCTTAACTTGCAAATGCTGGATCACACATACTGGTTCATCTATGGCAGACTGGCCATGTAAAAAGCATTTGACACATTTGATGATTGTCTGGCTGATCTCTGCCAAGCGTGGAAATGTCCAGTACATACTGCAGCATCATGCTGACATCTCATGTTCTCCAGCATATTAGCTTTTAGTTGTTTTTTTTTTAAAGTCACTCATTTTTATAACTGTAAAGGAAACCTCAGAAAATTGTGAACCAAATGTAATTGATATATGAGTTTGCAGAGAGCCTGAAACACTAGCTGTAAGAGATGCAAACTACTACCCCATTCATTACTTTTTTGATTCTTCTATTTCATATACAAGTAGCCATAAAGCATTCCACAGCATAATCTCTTGAGCTGGATCTGGACATGCAGGCACTTGCCATTTGTGGTGCCACATACCTCTTTGCGGTGCCACAAATCACATGCGTTGCACATTAAACCATGCACAGCACTGCTAATTTGCAGTGCCAGGGCAAAATTTGCTACTGGGATTTCCTGGTAGCAAAAAAATACCCCCTGAAAACAAGAGCAGTGCACAATATGCCAGAGTGCCATGTGGCAGGACAAAACGCTGAGATGGGGGAGCAGGCAATCCAAGGCTGCCTGCTTTGCCGCCTCTGCTCTACAGACCTCACTGAGGCACCCTGCGCCCCAGGCAGCCGCTCCCCTGGTGGCTGGGGCGCAGTATACCTCAAGGCAGGGGTTCCACAGTGGGGCTCCTGCATTGAGATGCATAGAAACAGGGGAGCAGCCAGATTAGGGCTGCCTGCTCCCCTATCTCAAGGCACACTGCTCCTGAGACAGCCAGGAAGCAACTGACTGGGGCTCAGGGTGCCTCAGCACAGGGACTCCGCAGCGTGCTGAGATGGGAGAAGCAGGCAGCTCTGGGCTGCCTGCTCCCCCATCTCCACATGCCACTACTTAGCTGGCTGGGGCATAGGGTGCCTCAGCATGGGGGCTGCCTGCTGGCTAGCCCTGCACTGAAGCACCCTGTACCCCAGGCAGCCCCACCGCAAAGCTGATGAGCAGGGGTGTGCATTGCAGCACAACATAGCGGCACGGATTTGGGCCACTACTATTTGTGCTGCTGCAAATGCACACGCCTGCCCGTGTGGACTCAGCCTCAGAGTCCTTCGAGTCTAGGAATAAAAACTATGATTACACTGATCTGGAAGCTGTGCGGGCTGGGAGCGACCCGAGCCCTTTTCCGTGCTGCACGCGGGCTGTGGCCAGCAGCCCGGGCACGCCGGGTCAGAGAGGGAAGGCCGTCAAGCTGGAATTAGGCACAAACACTTAGCGGTAGTTTAAAAGATTGTTTACTTACACCGAGATGGCAGTGGTGTAGGCTGGAAAACTTGCTTGAGTTGCGGTTACAGACAGACAACACAGACGGTCTCGTGGAGGTTGCTAGGCTCCACGGAACAGAGCTCCGGATGCTCTGGGTGAACGAGCCACCAAAATCAGAATCGTAGGTACGTCTTATAAAAGTTGCGCTCGAAGACGGGAAGAGGTGGGCGATGGATCAGGTCGCCAAACTCCTCTGAATCTCACACAGGGTTTCTATTACCCTGCCATGTATCCAGAGTCCCCACAAGATGGATGTGGAGTCCTCTTCAGCTTGGGCGGAAACTGCTCAAGCCTCTTATACGGCTAACAGGCCAATCGTTAGCCGCCACGTGTGAATAATTTAGAACTAGCCAATAGCGGGGAACGAATTTGTATACCGGTGGCGGGAACTCTTTTGCACCGTGCATTCCTCTTGCAACATGAGCAATGCACTCTGCAAAAGAAGCTGCAAAAAAGGTGGGAAACTCGTCCCTGCACCGGGGTTTTCCTCTGCAACAGGAAACTCTCCCGTGCAATGAAGCTGCAACTTGGCGGGGATAATTCTGGTGCCGAAGCACACACAAAATCATGCCTTTGGGTCATGACAGAAGCATAGCGTTCTTTATTTCTAACATTATATCCTTTTATCTATGGGATTGATTCCCAGCACTTTATGGAAGATAATAGCAGAAGGTAATCTATTTACAAAAAATAACGGTGAGGGATTTCAGAACTGTGCATCATACTGTTACTCTCTCAGTAAGTGACATTCCTCATCCAAAAAGCTTGGATATGAAATGTAGCGAAATGTTCTCTCCACTTACAGAACATAATAGTTCTGTTCCATTTACCTGACTAGGAGGTGAGTTATTTAATGCAGGGTTGCCTGAGACTATTCAGTAAATTAAGACTATTAGACTAGTTAAAAATGAAAACTACATTTATGCCTCATTTGTTATCAAGTTAACTATTTATGGCTGCAAAGATATCTAGGTAATGTCACAAATTCACATGAAGTTTCACCAGTTTTCTACTTTGAACTGATTTAACTATAACAGTTCCCTGCCGACTACACATTTGAAGGCAATCAAGACCAGAAGTTGTTCTCGCTTTCCAAATTAAATTTAAATGTATGGTTTCTTCAGATGCTGGCATAAGTCTGAGGGGAGATATAATAATCTACAACTATGCTTAGAGGTGATTTTAAAAACCGTGTAGTCAGTTATTATTAGCCAATCAAGAAAGCATAAAGCAGCAACAAAAGCATTTCTGTGGCTATTTAAGTTAAATATCAAGCAAAATTTATGTTGTTACTTAAATTATAACAGAATAAGCTACAGAGGGAAGATTTTTGGGGTCCCTCTTACTAAGAAATGTCATCATTATTGAATTGACTTCACCCCCATTGTTTGGTTTCAGTAACACGCCTGGTGTATATGCCCAAAACACATGTATGGAAAAGCACAGTTCTTGCTCTGAAGAACTCTGTGTAAACAGATGACAAACAAAACAACTAAAGAAGACAGAGGTTCAAATGCCTTTACTGCAGGAGACAGAATTTTAATTTGGTTCTCCCTCAGACACTGTCATGTCCATTTTGCTATGGGTGAATAGTGCCTATCTCCCCCTGTTATTTTAGCCACTCATTTCCAAATTTCCTTTGCTGTTATTAAAAATATGCTAAAATAAGTAGAACTCTTTGAGCACAATGAGGTCTTGCATTAATTTGTATAAAAAAATAAAGAACAAAATTGTTTTGGGGTCCAATCAAAGTGATTTCTCCCACTTGCTCTTGAGCACTAGCCCCAAAAGTTAATATTTTGCCCAGTCCTAATAAGAAACTCTGTGTGTGTGTGTGTGTGTGTGTGTGTGTGTGTGAATACAAACCTAAGAGAGTACTGGGACATCCACATAGGGGTATTCCTACCTGGCACAAGACAGTGTGTGCGCCTTCAGAGACTTCCCAATCTAGCTGGGAACTGGCTAGGTTGTGTCTACATTACTATAAGCCAGCACTGTACCTGAGCTAGCTCTCTTTGGCTAAGTACAGACAATCAAAAAAGGATGAGGCTGAATTGAGTCAGTCTTTGCAGGTTAGTCTAAACTGCAGAGATTAAACTGAAACAGAAGTGACAGTTATTTACTTACCTGTGTTTCAGGAAATGTAGCCACATGCCTGCAGTGGCTCAGGCCAGAAACCAGGGGGCACTACAGCATGTGCTGTGTTTGCTTCTTCTTCCTGCTGCCCCAAGGTCTCTGGGATTTGCAGTCCAGAATTACAGCAGCAGGATTCTGCTGGGTTTCTCATCACTTCTTTTCCTGCCTCTAGATGCCTCTGGAATTTGTAGTCCACAGTAGCAGGTGACATTAAGTTTGAGCAGGGAAAGGGGTGTTTAAACCCCCTCCTTGGCCCCAGACCCCAGCCAGGATTTGCCTGGGAGGGGCAGTCTCCACCCCGTAGATTGGCCTGCATCCCCAGCTGGGTTTTCCCTGCCCCCTTGTCAGCCAGCCCAGCTAGGGAGTAGAGAGGCAGAGCCAGCTCTGCTCTCTGGAGCAGATGGCACAGGACAGCCCAGGGCTGCAAAACATGCTGGGTTGCTGGGGGACTGTGATTAAACTTGAACCAGGAAGGGGTCTGAGATGGAAGTTTCATAAACTGGTTTGGCCCAAATCAGTTAAGTCTGATACTACATTCAACCAGGTTTATCTTAAACCAGTTTCAGCCATTTTGAAACTAGTTTACGTGAACTGAACTTCTGTTCTGTTATAGGTTTAAACCAGTTTCTGATCACTTAAACTGGTTTATGTGTAGCTTCTGCCCCTAGCCTTTGTGGCAGTTCCAAAATCAAAAGCATCACAGCCTCATTAACTAAATAATAGCAGAGTTAATTAGCTTGGGCCCTGTACTAACAAGGCTATGGTGGTTCCAGTTCTGGAGCTAATATGCAGCTTGAATATCTCTACCTGGTCCTGCCTTACACTGTATAAACATAATTGAAGCACCCCTATAGTGTCATAGATATATGAATCAGGGAACTTCCTATTGTCAAAAGAGTAGTTTGGGTTTTTTTAATTCCAATTAGTTTTAAAATCATAAATTTGTTCAAATAAAATTCTAAGGATGTATTATAAGGTCTATGTAATCCTAGTTGACTATTTAAATAATTCTTTCAGTTCTAAAATGTTTAAGGATGCTAGACATAAATCCTAGTGAAAGTAATCTTAAAATGCAAATACATAAGAAAAAAGAAAAAAAACTAATAAAAATTCAAAGCAGTGATGAGCTCTGCATTTAGGTCTAACAAGTTGTCAATTGGTTAACAAGATTTGTCTATTACTCATTCCTTCAGAAAGGTCCATCTTGACTTCAAGATGACCTTGATATTTACAAGCCAAAGAAGCAGTATTGTAACCAAGAGCAATAAATTAAACATAATCTTATCCAAAAGCAGAGCAGCAAGAGCCATGTTTTCTGAAAGAATTTGACCTCTTTGGACTTTTCAGTATGCTTTTCATATGCATTTCAATGCACTTTTAACTGAAAATGTCACCCAAAATATGCTGAAAACCTGAGTGTATTTCACATTATGATTATTGGAAAATTAATTTAGAGCATTGGTTCTCAACCTATTTGCCATAATGGGCCACACTTGCAGGTCTCCTGTAGGCCGCAGGTTGAGAACCACTGGTTTAGAGGAATCAAGTGTTACCAGTTGAATTTTCTGGAAATATTGGGACTAAAAAGCTTTGTCATCCTTTGGCTGAGGAAAACGCAGAATTTTGTTTCATCATAACATTTCACTTCTTCAAACGTTGGCTGCTACCAAGGACAAGCAGTAACTGAGTAATAACATTTTCTGCATGACTTGGTGCCTGTCTAGAGCATATTTCACTCTCCAGTAACCTGTTGAACTAGGAGAGAAGGGAAAGGAGGTGCTAATTTACTTATTATCTGTACACATTGGCATGCAAGTCTTTGGGGCACTTGCTTAATGAGATGATAGGATTATATGGGTATTGTGTGTGTGTGTGTGTGTGTGTGTGTGTGTGTGTGTGTGTGTGTGTCTGAATTTGAAGTCTTCATGAAAATACATTTTGTTCTCCACAGCCATGGACAAATTTAAAAGCTTCTCATTTCTAATGGCTTATCTGGAAGTAAAATAATAATAATACTTAACTCTTGCAAAATAGGCTAATTGGGTAGTAAAATGATAATTTATATTTAAAGCATCCCCTCATTCCCCATCAAGGAGCCTGAAGCACTATACAAGCAATTATAAACAATATTAAAATATCATCAACTATGCACTATACAGACAGACAGACTATTAAAAAATCTGAGTACAGAAGAACCATTAAAAGAACACTTGGAAGAAGTGTGACAGATGACCCATGTTTGCAATGCAGAAGCCAGGACTTTGGAACAGGTCCAAAATACTGTTAATCCATTATCAAAATTAAAACACTTTTATTTAAATTAGAAATAGCTAATTTGATTATCATGCCCATTCCCTGCCATTGCAGTGGCAGGGCATTGACATGCCTTTGTTTCCGTTGTTCTTATCTGTGGCACATTTTTTTCCCTTAGGATGGTTTGTGGACATGGTGTGGGTAAGGAGTCAGAGGGGCTCTGGTGGGCCCTTTGAAGAAATGGTTCCATGACTCTGGACTCTGGCTCTTCCAAAGCTGTGTTCCTATGTGCTGTGTGTGGAGCACTCTTTGAATTATGCTTAAAAGCACCTATCTAGAACTTCTGGACACAAGTATCCACGCTAGCTCTTCAACTTCTCTTGATAGTCCAAGTGAATTATTTTTCTGTGGTTATTACTACCATTTCTGTTCTCTTTCATATTTTAGTTTTCATTTATCATATTTACTCAAATATAAGACAAGGTTTTATTCCCCAATCTGCATGGGGGGAAAAACTCCTTGTCTTACATTTGTATACAAGGAAACCTCATTAAATACCTAAATATCTATCGTTAAACTGTTGCCAAAAGCAGTATGTGCTCAGTAATTGAAACCAACTATGAAGTTCATTTAAATGCAACCAACACTGTGCATGACTGTAAAATAAATGGCCCATATGGGGCAAATGGACTGATGAAAACCTTTTTTTTGTGTGTATGTGGCCCTTAAAAAATGGTCAGTTTTTCCCCCAGGAGGGAACAAGCACTGGGCCTAAATGTGCTGCAATGTAGGCCAGCACTTGGAGAGGCTGGAGCAAGCTGCAGCATGCTCCCTTGGTGCAAAAAATGCTAATGAGAACCTGTGTGTGTGTGTCCCTTATAATAAAAGCAGGCTGTTGCTCCCTCAGGAGGGAACTGGCACTAGGTCTGGAAGTTCTGCAATACCAGGCAAGTATTAGGAGGGCCAGAGCTAGCCCTGACACCCTCCCCTTGGTGCCAAAAAGGCCAAGATACTGATAGGACTGTACCACAAGAATAGAATAAGATGCTTGGTAGTGCCCATTGCACTCAGTTCCCTCAGCACTGATTCTTTTACAAGTCATGGTGAGCCATTCAACTGAATACATTTTAACTTTCTCTTCACTCCCACAGCTGAGCTATGCCTTTCTTTCCCATTGCCACTGATTCCTGTTTCTTCTCCAGCCTTAACTGTCTAGCAGAAGTCAACAAACAGGGCCCCAAAATGTTCTCTGAAAATCCGTTTCCCCCTCTCTCAACCTGTCGCATAAGATTAGGGACCTACTTAAATAATGCCAGAAGTGTGCTGTACAGCAGCTCCTTTAATCTTGCTCTTTTTGCCTCATCTGCTAATTGGCCAAGGGACCCCAGCAGCCCCAACACTCACTGCTTGCTTCTGATGAGCCAGGAGGCAAAAACTGTGGTTTTAAATATGCTGTGGTTTTTGCCTCCCAGCCAGCAATCAGTGGCAAGTGGTGGTGCTGCCTGGGCCCTTCAGGCAGGCATTCAGCAGCAGGAGGAAAAAACCACAGCATATTTAAACCCACAGTGTTTGCCTCCTAGCAGATCAAGAACAAGCAGAAGGGTTGCTGGGGCCCCTCCTCCAATCAATGGCTGGGGAGATGTGGCAAAAAGAGCAAGATTAAAGAAGTCACTGCACAGTGCACTTCTGGTGCAATTTAGGTACATCCATGCAGTTTAGGTACACTACATATGATTAGTATGACCCTGCCCTCCATGGGGTGAACCCAGACCAGGTTGCCCTGCATCTCATCTGCATATACATTTTTGGAGGATCCTAGGACTCATGTCAAGAACACCTGGTTCCAGTCAAGTGTGGAGGGAGGGGGTCTAATTAGCACATGGATCCTTTGTGGGCAGTATATGGAGTACACAAACAAACTGAGCAGTGCTGAGTTGTGGGATCACCATGGCTTGAAATACTGTTGACTGCTGGGTCCCACCTCAGTGAATGTATATGGTAAATCATGAGCCTTTTGGCTTTGGACTAACATCATGCATGTTCTGTACTATATATAAGTAGGTACAGAAGTGCTGCATTGTTCATGGAGTATCTGTACTAAAACATGCAACAGTTTCAAAAAGGTTAAATGCATCAGTTCTGGATGAATTAATCTATGGGTTCCCATAGTAATTTGCCTATATAGGTATGTTTATTTCAAAGATAATAGGCATATCTACACAAGATGTTTACAGTGCTGTAGAGTTGTAGAAATTAAGGGCTTGAGGGGACTTCAAAATATCAAGTCCAACCCCCCTGCTCTGGGCAGGAATACTGCTGAGATCAAATGGTCCCAGCAAGGTGTCTGTCCAGTCTCCTCTTGAAGACTTCCAAGGTTGGGGAATGTATCACCAAGTCTATTCCAGATTCTGGTGACCCTTGTCACAAAGAAGTTCTTCCTTGCATCCAACTTGAAACCATCTTCCAGCTGGGGTCTCACTAGCACTGAGTAGAGAGGAAGCATCACTTCCTTAACCCGTCTCGTGATGCAATGGCTAATGCTTCCCAGTATGCTATTCGCTCTGTTGACTACAGCATAACACTGGCATCTCATGTTCTTCCTGTGATCAGTCATAACCCCAAGGTCCCTTTCAGCCATTGTGCTGGCCAGGATATTTCCTCCTAACCTATATTAATGTTGCTGGCTACTTCTCCCCAGACGAAGTACTCTGCATTTATCCCTATTGAACTATGTCCAGTTCTGCTCTGCCCACCTTTCCAGCTTGCCCATGTCCACTTGGTCCCTAATCTTATGTGACAGGCTGAGAGAGGGGGAAACAGAGGGATTCTCAGTGAACAGTTTGGGGCCCTGTTTCTTGACTTCTGCCAGACATTTAAGGCTGGTGAAGAAACAGGAATCAGTGGAAATGGGAAAGAAAGGGATAGCTCAGTTGTGGGAGTGAAGAGAAAGTTGAAATGTATTCAGTTGAATGGCTCACCATGACTTGTAAAAGAATCAGTGCTGAGGGAACTGAGTGCAATGGGCACTACCAAGCATCTTATTCTATTCTTGTGGCACAGTCCCATCAGTATCTTGGCCTTCTAGGGCTGCTCCACCCTAGCTCAACATGCTGCAGTCCTGGGTATATGTGAAGCTTGGGGAGCAATAAACTCTACAGTGATAAGCCCTGGAGTTTATTCATATGCATTAATATGCATGTATAGATTCATCCAGTGTTTTCAAATTTGCTTCTCTTCCATCTACTCAGGGAAAGCACGGTCTGAAAGTAGGTGGGGGTGGGGAATGGGCTTTTGGAGAAAGATGTTGGGGAAGCAGAGGGCAACAGGGCTACCTAACTCCCTCAGATTTATTTTCCCTGCTTTAGCAGTGGGAGGGGGACAAATTCAAGGCAAACCTCCATATGAAAATTTTATAAAGTTGTTATGATTTTCCAGGTATAGAATCTAATTACTGGGGCTCATCTTATATTCAGGGTCATTTTATAGTCAAGTAAATGTGGTACTTTCATATAAAGTTTTATGTTGGCAAGAAGTGATTGATAATTTGAAGGCCACTTGCTGATGTACAAAAAAAGATGTAGCATGGACATCAGCAAAACCATTTTCTCTATGCTGCCTTCTGACACCTGTTCTGATCCAAAAGAACCCCCCCTAGGGTAAGCAGACACTGAAATCTCCGGTCCCCACCTTATCTCTTGGTATTTATGTGCAAACTACCAAATTAGTGATACTTAAGCTAAGATTTTCAAAATCTACAGGAGTTTGGCCTAAAACAGCACTGGAATTCAATGAAAGTTATCAACCAAGTTCTCTTAGACTTCTTTGATAATCCTAAGTATAGCATCAATTTGGAAGTAGTACACTGTTGTTGTTTTCTGTATAGGGTGTGTACAACATTTAGAATGGTTTAAATATGGCTTAAAACAGAAATGGACAGGCATACCAGCCTGGTAAACTAGTTTAAATACACCTGGAACAGTTAAAAAATATACCTGAAAAATAAAGTACTGTTTTGAACATTTCACCATGAACTGGTTCAGTGCTCTGTGTGGACACTAAGTGTTTTGTGACACATGTCTGGTCAGTCTTCCAGGCATTCCACACTGCATTGTTCCTCACACTCCACACACACACTGCTGCAACTGGCTGCCCTGGTACACAGCCAGAATGCTGCTACTACCTTTTTTCCCTCTTTTGTTGGCCCTTTTTTATCAATGATTTCCCTTGCACTGCTTATTCAATAAAAGCTATCTTTCTAAGAACCAGCTGTGTCCTCACACTACCTTGACCACAGCCTCTCATCATGTCTTCCCCCCGACCCTCCTTAACCCCCTGGGAATGACAAAGCACAGGTCCAAGCATTTCCCTTACCTGCAAGTCAAGCAAGCACATTGCAGACTTTGGCCATTTACATGCTATTAAAGATTATTGAACACATGATTAGGACAGAAGGGAAAGCAGAGAAGTAAAAAAGCCCCCAGCCACAGGTCACCCACTCCCTGGAATCTCCAAACCATGGGTGCAAGAACTGCCTCCTCCTCCCCACACTTGCCCACTGAAAGGTATGGTAGGCTGGGTGTTCACTTCCATCTGCAAGTCAGAGCTACAACACTTCACACAATTGTCAATCAGTTCCCAAACAGTGACATTTTGAAATGGTCCAACTGTTATCAGAGTCTGCACCCAAATAACTCATTTCTATTTGTGCCCTGATCATGTTTTGTAACATTGCTGCTTTCTTGATAAAATGTTGAATGCTTCTGAATGCAAAATACTGCATAGATCATTATCAAGGTCTTCAGTCGATGTTGTCAAAAATGGAAATTATTTTTTTCAAGATATTTCAAAAGTGGAGTTTTGCTGCTGCTGGTGGTGGTTTGGATAGGAGGAGTGGTTTGTTATGTTTGGCGGTTTTTATGCCCTGTAGAGACTTTTCAGTTCTCAAAAATGAAAAACAAATTTATAAATTAAAGTCAAAATAAGACTGAAATAATCCTAAAAGAAATATTTTGACTGTCCTAATCCTAAACAAAAACAAATTTTGAAGTGTTGAAATTTTCCATGGAATTGAAATTCTGCATTTTAAGAAGTTTTGTCCTAAATAACTGCAGATTAACGCATATAATTTGCTTTATATTATGATATATAACTAAAGGCAATGAATGACTCCTGAGACCTCAACTTACAAAGATGCCCCTGGGAATCATAATGTTTGTTCATTGTAAGGAATAATCATTCTAGTTAAGTTATCTGCTACATGTTCTTTTATTCCTATTACTGTAAAGCAGATGGATTTGATTTTCCTGTCCCATTTTGAGTACAAACCTGTTTGTTTAGCATATTGTTTAGTTAAAAAGTCTTGAGAATTGCAGTGCGCCAGTAGTATCTCTGTAGTGCCTAATGATCTTTGTTTGTTTTGCACTAGTTTTCCAGATCAAAACATTCGCAGAACTGCAGTCCAACAAATAGAAAATCTGTCAAATGATGAATTGCTAGAATACCTCCCACAGCTAGTTCAGGTAAGGAAACAATTGATAGCCAAGGAAGTCCTGTAGTCAGATCAATAACTTCATTAAATACTTTTGATCCTTCCAGTTTGATTGATACATTATTGTAAGAATAAGCAAAGAAAACAGATTAGCTGATGTGATGATTGAGTTAACTATAGGGGTGAATTATAGATTGTGTTCCATTTAAGAGAATGTAGTTCACCTTTTCTGGCATTGCTGAATGGATACTGTAGAAAAAAAAATCTGAAAAAGGAAATGCAGCTGTGACCAATAGCAGGCAGCATCAAATCTATGGCTGACAGAACAAGGTTTCGGAGTTTCTTGCATTCAGATATCAGTGTTAAATACCATAATGTATTTAGAGCCACGGTGTTGAAAAGGCATCACCAGTGCAGCCTATGCCAAGCAGTCTCTCTGGAGAATAATCTCTTTCATTATCTATTTTGCCTTTCACTACAAATAGTCTCTGGCTATTGGTCCAAACTTGATTTTACAAGAGATGGCAATTGTATGCTTGAAAGTATTCTGTCTTCAGGTCAAGGAAGAGATGACTGGCTGCAAAGCTTTTATCCTCTTTTTCTGGGACACTTTGAACAGCCTCTCTCCCACAGATCTAGGTTGTCAGATTTCTCACGTTCCAGTGGAGTGGATGCTTTCTTATGATGGGGATGGGGAAGGGAGACCAATGAAGTAGACATTTCCAGTAGCCAGCAGTGATTCAATAACTAAATGTCTAGATGATAGATTGTGTAGGTGTGTATATCAACAATAGTAGCCTGTGTGGCTTAGAATTATTCTTAACACACTGGTGAAGGGCAGAAGAATCATTTTTAAGCAAGTATTAGTCCAAAATTAGCCTACTTCACAACTGAAACAAAATGGCCTTGTGGATACAGTGCTGAATATATGTGAAAGATCTGGGTTCCATATCCCTGAATTGCCATAGCGCCTTGGACTAGTCTCTTCAGCGCTCTTTTCCTGTCTACCCCTTGTCTGGTCTCCATACATCATAACTTACAGTGTATCTGTGCAACTCATGGCATAATAATTGGTCCCTGCTGTTGATTGGTGCTTCTCTAGGCCACCTGCAGATCATTTTTTAAAAACTGTAATTAATTTTTAATTTCAGGTTGATCAAGTAAAGGAATTTGAAGGTTCTGTATTCAATTTGCAGAGTGGGGAGGAGGTTGGGAACTGATTTGGAGCACATTTTTAATGGATGTATTTAATTGCTGCCAAAATGAGGATGAACTCTGCAAGTGTCCAAATGAGGGGGTATGTTTACACCCTGACTTTGTTCCTTCCATTTTCTGAGCATTCCACATCTCTTGAATTCAAGTAACCACACAAATAAAATCTTTTCCTATCTATTTTTGAAAAAAATGCAGTAGAACTAGCCTGTAACTGAATGTTTTTTCTATATCTGCTTAGGTAATTAAGTTTGAATGGAGTCTTGAAAGCCCTCTAGTGCAGTTCCTTCTAAATCGCTGTCTTCAAAGCATTCAAGTAACCCACCAACTTTACTGGTAAGATTATTTAATATTACAGAATCATGCTTTTTAAGTGATTTTAAGCATGTGTAGTG
This sequence comes from Alligator sinensis, assembly GCF_000455745.1. NCBI lineage: Eukaryota > Metazoa > Chordata > Crocodylia > Alligatoridae > Alligator > Alligator sinensis. The sequence continues at coordinate 74,707 of NW_005842356.1, forward strand.
ACTGATGACAACATTTTAAAACCAGTTACAAGGTTAAGAGCAGGATATATACTATGATATTTTCTGCTAATAAAGAAGTCAGGCTTGTGAAACAGAAATTGTCTGAAGTAAAATACTTTTTAGCATTCTGAATGCATATAAGGAGAAGCAAAGTGGCCAACATTTTCTATTATTGATTATGAAAATAGACTACATACCGGGGCTGTACGAAGCTTTCGTCCCTGATTCAATTCAGCAGAAATTCAGCCCGATTCGGTGGCCGAATCTCCAAATCCAAATCAAATCAGAGGACCCTTTAATCTCTCCAAATCGAATAGGAGCCCTCTGAATAGATTCGGAGAGATTCGGCGATTCAGACATAGAAACAGCTTTAAATGTTTTTTCTACATACCTCTGCATAGCAGGGACTCATGAATGCTGTGATGCTGAGGTGCATGGAGTGTCCCACAGAAGCACAGGGTGCTCCCCAGTGCGCTCGGCAGCAGACTGGGAAGTGGACCAGAAGTGCTGGGGAGCATGCTGGGGGAGCCTCCCCATACTCCCCCAGCTCAGTGACTGGTGTCTTCTGGGTTTGGGGGGGCACCCAGGGTCTCCCTGCAGCTGATCGCTGAGCTGGGCATGGGGGGGGGGGGAGCCAGCATGCTCACTGCCAAGCATGTGGAGGGCCCTCCATGCACCCCAGCATCGCAGCTTTCACAAGCCACACTGGTACCTTGACATATGTAAAAAAAACTTTTAAAGCTGTGTCTATGTCTGAATCGCTGATTCTCCAAATCAGCATCAAATCTTCAGATTTGGATTCAGCCTAATTGAATCAGGAACAGTGATCTGAATCACCAAATTGAATCTCTGTCCCTGATTCAGGTCGAATCCAAATCCCGCTTCACACACCCCTACTACATAGACTGAAAGTAGCTGACTTTCACGGTTAGCTGTTCTATGTAAGGACCTTTGAAAATATATTATCTTGTGCCATGATTATTTGATGTGCTATATTGTTTATTTTGAGACCACGAGCTAAAAATATGCTTTCTGTCCCCTTAGCAAACTTATCCTAGGATCTGAAAGTCAAGCCTGCACAGTAATTCTGACTATCCTACAGTGTATGTCATTTAGAAGTTCAGTTGAATTACACACCTCAAGGCAAAGACTGAAACATAATGACTTTGTTGATAGTGTGCCTGACAGAATAGACTTCAGGCCTTTCTTTCGTGCCTATAGGAACTCTGCAAGTGGTAATCAGAATAAGCATGCAATTAAGATATTTTTGTTGCTGACACAACAAGATACAAATAACATGGATAAGGAGCAGATCTGTCAAATAAAGAAGTATCTATTCTACATAATCATCTTCTTTACAATACCTGCAGTTTAATTGAAGCTGTCACCATCGTATTGGGTAACTTAGCAACATCAGAGAGAGTATAATTTAATTCTTATGTATAATGAATCCCTAAGGTTGCCCTATAAACTTAGGTCCAAATCTTACTTTACCTATTAGGTTCTCAAGTGTGATCCTGTTCTGTCCTGCTCAAGTCCCTAAAGCTCCAGTAATGCATCTGTTTCTGTAATATGCTGTAATTCTAAGGAAGACAAAGCTGATTCACCCATCTTTTATATTAACATTTTTTTCAGGGATTCAAACAGAGTAGAATAAGATCACATTTGGGTGCTAAAGTCTGCTTAAGCATCTAAAAGGTAGAGCAGAATGTGTTGCTCTATCAAGCTAGATCTCATTTCCAGAGAGAGTAGGCTCAACAACAGCGCAGCTGAGCAGATTGTCATCTTGTATCAATTGGCATATCTCCCCTGAAGTCAGCAGAACCATAAGACTTTACCTTCCCCTGATGATCTTCCCCAGTATAGTGTTTTCCTCTAAGCATTTGCCATGTAGATATATGGATCTACATTTTGCAATGTAGATCTTTGGAGAACTTTTTCTGCCCACCTCTTAAGCAACCAGAATTTCTTCAGCTCTCATGCAATATGCAATAGATGATCCATTTATGTGAGGCTAATCAATTCATGAAGACAACACATTACCTGTCCTTTCTCTGGAACAGTGGAGTTCTGTGTAGTCAGATTCAATGCCAAAAAAAAATAAAATCCATAGTGAATGAAAGATTTTGAAATGTTTATAGCTCTCCTTGCATTCCAAAATGGTAGCAGCCCTGATTGCTTTTCAAGCACGTTTTATCTATGAGTACCTTCAAAGTACTAAGAGCAAAGCCTTTGAATATTTTCTTTGTCCATTCATCCTTTATGTTGGGAAGTTATCCTGGTTCCTTTATTTTGGGAGGTTATCCTGGTTTTGCACACAGCTGGCATATTTGTAAGTGAGATGTTACTGAACGTTTAACCCTACACTCTGTCTTCTCTCCCTTCAGAGCTTGAGGGGATCTATATTGCCACTATACAAAGTTACTCACACTTGCATTAACCTCAGTAGCATTTTGGGTATGTGCACATAGACAAGGTATTGTAAGCTAAAAGGGGACAGGAAATTACTGTGTGTTAGGTGCTGCACAGTAGGGGTCTTATTACACCTTATGCTGTAAACTGAACAAATGTTAATCAGCATAGTATTGTTTGGCTTAGTGGAACAGCTGCTCCTTAAGGCAGAAAACCATCTCTGATGAGACTGTGACTGTCCCTCACCTGCACAGTTGTGACTTGCCACTATAGGCTTGGTGAGAAGGCGCAGGACTAGGACCCTATAAGTAGAATGTTTCGTAGTTTAAAATATTACTGTTTCTGAACAAAAAGTTGTAGTTTTCCAAGTAATAAGTTTTGTTCAGAAATTTTTACAGTATATTAATGCTGTTTATTAATGAAAACCTTCCTCTCCTTGGCAAATTGAATTTCAGTCCCAGTAAAAGTAATTAAAAACAAAGTTCCGCTTCCATTTATCTCTAAAAGTTAGAGAAGCTGAGTGATTCAGTAATTTCCATATATACATGCCCATAAAAAATTGATATTTTTATAATGAATGGAAATAGATACTTTCTTACTGTCTGAAATGTTTAATTCTAGTTCTTTCAACTGATTCCTAAATTTGCAATCCACACTGTGTATGAAAATCAAAATCATTTTCATGCACAACTGCTATTCACTGTCTTAAAAGCAAAAACTGATAAAAACAAACTTAGAAGCCAAATAATACCTGTCTTTCTTTCACAATGAATGGCATTAACATTCCACTGCGATCTAACATTTTTTTAAAAATCAGCTTTTTAGGTTGGAGGAGACTTTACAGAAATCTAGTGATGTTCTTTCATGACCAAACAAAATCATCTGATCAAAACTGTCATGTTTCACAACTTTCTTCTGGATTCAGGAACTTATTGTAGGCACCAGGTCACTGATGGTGCTATTAAGTAATGGCAAGCTACCCAAACCTCCACTCAGTTGTGCATATTTAAAATAATATTTGAGCTATTTAAAGTCAAGCTGACTTTATTTGCTGCCACTCCAGAAAGATAAGTAGCTGACATCCAATGATAATGTGCCAACTCATCCTCTGGAATAACAACGTTGATCAGCAAAACACTGTACTTTTTTGAAAAAATATCCAGTGATCTTTTTGAAAAATACTATGAGCAAAATAATTGACAAAGGCTGACAACACTTTGCTAGTAAATCTCTTTTACGTTCATAAGCAAAGTTCCCAGCTGTTATAAATCACTATAATATCATTGACAGCAGTGGTTTTTCTGCCAGTTTATGGCAATTAGTGTTAAGGATCTCACCCAGTGGCATGAATGTACACCTCCCCAACTCTTCTTACTCTGAGTAATTATCTTTTTAATTTTTCAGGAATTTAGGTTATGAGTTTGGTCATTTCTCTATATCCCTGAGTATTTGAACATTTTGCTACAGGACAATAAGACCTATGTGCTACTTCAGTTCTGATTATGCATTATTTTAAGGGTTTAAAGCTGGGGCAGACAAAATATGGCCCATGGGACAGATTCAGTCTGCCAAGCACTTTCATCCAGCCCGCAGCACCTCGAAATGAATTGCATCCTATACAGCCCTTCCACCTACAAGGGTGGGAGTGAGGCTCTCACATATACCCACACCCCCAAACATACCCTGTTGTGCCTCGCTCCTAACCTTGTGGGCAGAAGGGCGCAGCCCAGCCAGCATGCAGCTCCTGGACAGGGCTGCTGCTGCCGGTGCTACAGCCCCCATGGACCTGCTCAGCTTTCCTGGGCTCCTCCCAGATCTGGGCACCAGGCAGGGAAGCAGTGGGGGCTGAGCTGCAGCTGGGCAGGAGCGTGAAGCATGGGACTGGGGCTTGTGGCAGCACAGAGCCTGTGCCCAGTTGGCAGCAGCAGTGCAGAGTTCAGGTGGGTAGCATGTGGGTATGAGGGAGGATGGGGTGGTGTGGGGACTCCCCCACATGCCTCCCATGGTATGCAGCCCCAGCAGGCAGTGGCAGCAGCAGCAGGTAGAGCACTTAGAGAGCAGGCACCTGGTGTCTCGCTGTGCATCACAGCGAGGGGCACATCTTCCGTCAGGCCATCTGTATCACCGGTGCTCCGTGCCACTCACGCACAGCCTCTGCACTCTGGGCATGGAGAGAAGCCCTGCACGCTAAAGCCAGCTGCCCTCCCCACCAGGGCTGCACAGCAGTGGAGTGAAGCCCCAGCCACCTTCCCCTGGAAGCTGAGGAAGGCAGCCAGCTCCAGCACCTGGGGCTTCCCTCCTATGCCCGGTGAGTGTGGGGGCTGCGCATGAGTGGTAGGGAACACCAGTGATACAGACTGCCCGGTGGAGGGCTGCACTTCTCACTGCAATGTGCAGCGCTGGCCAGGGCTGTGCCCCACCGGGCACCTGCACCTTTAGTGCCCTGCCTGCTGCTGCTGCTGCACCATGGGGGGAGTGATGGGGTCCCCACACCCCCACTCCCCCTCACACCCCACACACGCACACTCTGCCCCCACAACCCCCCACATATACACAACCCACAACATACCCTATGCCCCCTCACAAACAGTGGCTGCACTCTGACCAGGTCCGCCAGCCCCACAGAGCTCAGCCCAGCAGCGGGAGGCAGAGTGCAGCCCTGCCTCCCCTGCTCCCCGTCACCAGGGTGCGCTCCAAGCAGCTCTGCCAGCACCACGGAACTCAGCCTGGCAGTGGGAGGTGGAGCGCAGCCCTGGCTCTCCTTCACCTCCCACCACTGGGCTGCACTCTGAACAGCTCCACCAGCTCCACGGATCTGAACCTGGTGGCAGGAGGTGGGGGAGAGTTACTGGTCAGTGCTGCTCTCCAAGGGGTTCCACCACTGACTCTCCCACCACTTCCCACTGCTAGGCTCAGCTCCATGGGGCTGCCAGAGCCAGTCAGAGTGCAGCCCAGTTGCAGGAGGCAGGGAGAGCCAGGGCTACACTCCAAGTGGCTCCACCAGCCCCACAGAGCTCAACCTGCCCTTCCAGCACTGCCGGACTCCTCCCAGGTGTGCGGGCCCCCAGATCTGCACATGGAATGACAGGAGGGTGTGGCTTCTGCCTGGAACCAGCAGCAGCACCAGTCTTCCTGGCGCTGGGTACAGGCTGCACCCAGCACCAGTCCCAGGCAGCAGCGGCAGCCTCCTGTCATCCCAAGTGCAGAACTGGGGGCCTGCACATCCAGGAGGATTCCAGCACAGCCCCACAGCCCTCCCAGGGGTGCAGGGCCCAGATCTGCATGTGGGATGACAGGAGGCTGCTGCTGCTGGCAAGTGACACATGTTTTGCTTGTCAGCAGCTTAAGGTACAGTTTCCCAGAAACCCTTGCACCTATCTCCTTGAAACTTGGCAGGCTTCATGCCCTCAGAACAGGCTATCAGCCCTGATTTTCATCCAAATCATACAAGAAATGACAAAGTTATAGGCATTTTCATGATATCCCATTATAGCCTATGGGCAAAACGTCAAAACAGTGTTGAAACAGTGAAACAGTTTCGGCCAATGAAATGGAACAGCACTTTGAAACTAAATGAAATGTCAAACTGAAACACTGTCCCATCGAAATGAAATGAAATGTCAAACTGAAACACTGTCCCATCGAAACTGAGAAATGGAAGTTGAAACAAAATGGGTGCTGTTTCTCACAGCCCTACTCACTGGTGTAAGAGCCTGTCTGATTAAATTCCTAGTTGAAGCCTACGCCTGCATCCAGATGAGAACAGATGTGTGGTATGTGGTGCCACAGTCCCATCTGTGGTGCCACACAGCACATGCAGTCATTCCCTGAACTACTACCTTGCAGCATGTGGGTGGGAGTTGGCCCCAGAAAATCCCAGGGTCAAAGAACCTATGCCAAAAAAAAAAAGCAGGGCAGCTCACATGGCAGCAGCGTGCACTGCCCAAAATGGGAGCCTGTCCAGCCAGAGCCACACTTCAGCTGCCAGCCAGGCTCCCAGTTGCAGGAGCACCACAGCTGCTCCCTGAGGCTCCTAGGATCCCAGGTAGGATTGCTGGGGCCAGCATAATTGCTGGCTCCAGCCTCTCCTCCCTCACCTGGGGGAACCTGCCACATGCCAGAGAGCATGTGGCATGGGCATTCCTTGGGGACAAGGAGCAGCAGCACAAGGTGTACCACTGCTACTTGTCCTTGGGGAAACAAATGGCTCCACTTGTCTGGACATGGCCTATGGGTTAATCTTGCCAATTGTGTTTCCCACCTAACAGTGCTAGCAGTGCATGGCACCCAGTAGCACCCTGGAAAGGATCTCAGGGGATCCAGAGTGCCATGGTTGAGAATCACTGATTTTTTTCTCTCTCTCTTTCACTGTCTTTCTGTTGACCTCCTGAAAATGATTTCCATAAATTTAATTTTGGAGTATCATTTGTAGTCTCTTTACCAGTTATTTTAAACTATAATTTAAAGTTGGTTTTGTATAAATAGATTGACAAGACCTAAGCTGTGAAGGATTCTACCCTTGTTAGAGAAGAATGGAAATTCTAGCTTCTCTATAGGTCATATGCTCCAATCTACCCCTCTCAAGTTCCTCTGAATAAACCTTCATCGTAAAAGAGATTAATTTAGTATTAAATACCTTTCTAAATTCTACTGGGGAGCTATCTGGCTCCAGATTTTTCTTCCTTTCATTTCAGAAACTGCATCCAATATTTCATTTTCTGTTGTCTGCTTGAAAAAAGATTCCCATCTGCTGGTTTTAATTAAAGAATTCTTAGTTTCAAAATCTTCCTTAGCTATTTCTGCCAGATACACAATTTTACACTGTATCAAGTTCTTTCCCTTGTACTGTCAGTAAGTTCTAAAGCAGCTGCGACATGCACATGAAGGACATCTGGGAAGCTCCTGGATGCTTGGCCACAGATTTCTTTGCAATGTATTAGGCTTTCTGATAAATGCAACAAGCTCTTACTGATAATAGAGGTAACCTCACCTGCCACATTAACCCATTGATTTGCCCAGTATCTTTTAAAGTTTTTCTCTAGTTTCAGTTTTATTTACTCCATGAGGGGAGGGCAACAGAGGATGAAATAACAAATTGTGCTTAGAAAATAGTAAGGGCACTTAAAATGTGAGTGCCTGCACATTAAAGCTTGTTAACTTGTGCTGAGTGCTCTCTGAGCATCTCAAAGTTGTGCCACTTCATGCAAGGGTAAACTCTGTGCCATGCTACACAAATCATATTAGGGTAACTACAGTCTGCTCCACAGAGATAAAATGAGCAATTTGTAATCTTCCAGCATCCCAGGATGCACTGCTTCCAACTCCCCTCCCCCTTCACTCCTACTCCATGGATGTACTTACCATCTTCCAAACTCAAGAGCAGGCAGGGCCCTGCCAGTGCCAGGATGGGGCTGCAGTGGTGGGAGGATGGAGCTGGAAGGTAGAGAGACATGGAAGCATGAGGGCTGTGGCATCCTTCTGCAGGGAGCTACCTCCCTGTCTTGGGATAGGGGATGGTGGGAGAGGGCTGTGCTGTAGGTAGCTCTCCACCAACCTCTGCTGACCTAATCCCAGCCCTCTAACCCAGTCTTAGCCCCCCACCAGCCTTCCCCAGAGGGGGCTGTGCCTTAGGCTCAGAGCTAAACAAAAGCTAAAGAAACATTCAATTAACCTTGGTTACTTGAGTCACAACCCCTGTGCCTCTTCATCCATTCTCCCACACACCTCCCCTCCCGGAAGTGGGATGGAGCCCCAGTGTCCTGGCTCCTAGCCATACCCCTGTTCACCAGTGGCAAGTCAGACCTGTGCAGGCAAGAAACAGTGACTGCTCACAATGGGCACGTCCCTATGAGTGGAAACGTGCATTTCCCAAGGGATGAAAAGCAGCGGCACATATATTATAGGCCCCTCACAGCCTCCCCTAGCCCTGCTGGTGCCCCTCACTCCCCCCACACCCTCCCTGGCCATGCTTTTGCCCCTCACTACCCCCTACAGCTCCCCCAGCCCTGCTGGTCCCCTTCACTTCCCCACCACACAGCTCCCACAGCCCTGCTAGTGCCCCTCCCTCCCCCCCACTACCCCCACAGCCCTGCTCAAGCAACTTGCCCTCCAACCATAGCCCCTGCCCCCCCAGCCCTGCCAGATGGAGCTCCAAGCTGCCAGGGCTCTGTGGCCAGGGACCCGGTTATGCAGCCCCTTGCCCCTGAAGAAGGCAGCAACTGCTGCAGTTGAGTGGAGCCTGTCTCCCCCTGCTGCTGCCTGCTGTGGACTTGGGTGGGGAGGGGGTGGATCCCCACCACTGCACACACTCCTGGGAGGGCGGGGGGACCCATGCCCCCCAGATCTGTGTGTGGGACAGGGGCAGGTTCAGGCTGCCCACTGTGGGCTTGGGCTTCTGCCCTGCTGCCCTCCCCTTGGGCCTCCTCAGCCCAGAAGATGCAACCTGGCAGTGCAGGGAACAGTGGGACCATACAGGGAAGCTGCCTGCTACTGCAAGCTCCACACTGCCCTGCTGATGCGTCCCCTGCACACGGCAGCAGCAGGGGCAGTGGCACGGGACTGTGCTCCTCACTGCTGCCGCATGCACAGAGAACACCTCACCAGGGCAGCGCAGGACTCGCAGCAGCAAGGAGATCCAAGAGCGGCCCCACTGTTCTCTGCAGTGCTCGGTCACACCCACTGGGCTGCAGAGGCCCTAAGGGAGAGCAACAGGGTGAGAGTCTGTGCCCACAGCGGGCAGCCTGCCTCTGCACCAGACACAAATCTGGGGACCACAGGTGCCCACTGGCCCTCAGGAGTGCACACCGCAGTGGGGAGCTGGCCCCATCCCCTAGACAAACTGCCTATGGTCCTGTCCCACTCCTTGCCGGGGCCTTGCAGCCATGCATTCAAGCCCCAGGCCCCACGCACCACCCAGGTGGGCAGCAGCCCCAGCCCCAGCCTTGTCCAAATCCCTCTCTCCCTCCCTATGGGGGCCTCAATCCCCTCCCCCCACCCCCACTTACCTCCAGGAGTTGCTCTCCAAGCTGCCTGGTGGCCATGTGCCTATACGTGCGCATGGTGCCCCCCTGCCTGACCACCCTCTTCCCGCTCCCTCCCAGCCCCTTGCAGGCTGGCATTCTGCCAGCCTGCAGAGAGCTCTTTCCAAACTACAAAATCCATGGGTTTCTCCACTAAAATGAGAAATCGGCATTTTTGTCTGGTAAAGGGGGAAATCCACGTTTTACCCTGTTTTTCTGTAGGAAACAGAAAACCCAGATCCCTACTCATAAATGAGCTTTTCTGCATCCTGGGGCTGCATTGAGAGAAAAAGGAGGTGCTCAACCGACTCATGCAGGAGAGTCATGAACTCATGCTAGTTCATAGGCTCTTCCTGTTCATGCAGTGAGCCCCACTGGGCCCACTGCTGCCTGCAGAAAATCTTCCTGTTCACATTCCTATGACACTATTACATGTGTCATTTTCATACACAACTGCTATCTGCTTTCACACTCTGGCTTTATCCAGGCATTTGTCTGGCAACCTGCTGCTCAATTTCCCACTTGCCTAAAGCATTTTTGCTTCTGGCTTCTTTCGCAGGTGGCAGCTACACCATATGATTGAAACAGCTGGCTGGGTCAGCATGTGGCTGGAAATATGTTTCACGGATGGTTGTTTTCCACAGGGAATTGAATAACGGGGAGAAATGTTGTGGTGTCTAAGATATGATTGCTGTGTGGAGGTGACTGTGAGCAGTTTCACTGTAATGGCACATTATGAATTTAAGGCAAAGGCAGAAGGATCCTGATGAAAGCTGAATGCAGCTTCGT
>NW_005842356.1:84957-85873 GCF_000455745.1 Alligator sinensis
CCACCCTGAATTTTATTTATTATCAACAAATATCTTAGAATTTTTTTAGCATTTTCTGTCCGGTAACATTTCTTAACTAGATCATGATACCAGGGCACAGAAAAGGAGCGTGTCACCTCCTTTATCGTGCATATCCCACAGATAGAGATGTGGCACTGCATGAAGAAAAGAGGGATTGTGAGTAAAATCCAGTCCATTGAAGTAAATGGGAATCAGACTTTATATAAAAGGAGAAGCCCAGTAGTAGAAGTAAAAAAGCAGAATATCTAGGGCATTACTACAGTGTAATAGAGCCTTCTGGTATAGAATCAATAGGGAGTTTTAAAAAACTCTTAGCTAAATTCTCTGCCAGCAGGGAATTTGGCCCTCAATACTTTATTCTCCAAAATCATTAGCTTACTATTTCATTCAGTTCTTTAACTTTGGAGTGATAGATTATCATTTCATATTTTGTCAAGGAAAATGTTTTTTTCACTGTCACTTAATATTGATCTATACTAATCATATTTTGCCTCCAGTATTCACAGGAAGGAATAAGTCAGAGTCCTCGTTTTTCAATACCTCAAGTATTTGTACTCCACCTCCTATTCCCCAAATCTCTCTCCTTTTTTCTCCCACAGGCTCTGTTGCACATACACACAGTCAAAGGCTGTCAAATGTGCTAATTGTAAGTCATTTTTTCAAGTATTCTGTGTTCTTAGGCAGAGATATGCATGTACTACTGCAAATTCAGAAAATGACAATGTTCTTTTTCATTAGATTTCTCTTCAGGACCATAGTCTGGCAATGCCAATACTCACAGGAGTAGCCCTTAAAATTATATGTGTATGTAATAGCTTTTCTAGAGCAATATTAAAGATAGAACCCCCCCCCCCCCAAAAAAAAAAAAGGTTTTAATTTATTTAAAGTTTCATTT
>NW_005842356.1:85904-92328 GCF_000455745.1 Alligator sinensis
AAAAAAGCAGTGTTTGATTGATTCAAGGTTTCATTTAAGCTTGAATTAATGGTCAAAGCCTAATTGTATTTAGGGCCTTAGTTCAAGTTTAGATTTGGTGATGCCAAAACCTCATTAACTGGTCTTGCAAGATACCACATTCATCTGAGCTGAGAGCACTTTATATAGCAGTCTTCATTTAAAGACAGATTCTAATCTAGGGATTTGGTTGTATATCACCTCTAATTAGATTACCAACAATAATATTATCCTGCTATTTTTGAGAGGCAATAATCCCTGTCCTCATTTGTATACTGAATAATTCAAGTCCTTCATTATTATCCACTTGGGACTTAGATTATTATCTTAGAAAATAGAAGGTTCATTTTCATTTTATTTAGTTGTTTTACATTTTTTCAAACTCCAGCTTTCACCAGAAAAAGAGCATCTAAAAACAAAGCGATTTTATTGTTAATATTCCTAAACTACTCTTTTTGCTTGCTTCTGACTTTCAATGGCCACAAGATGAATGGGCAAACAATGCTGTTATGTCCTCAAAGTTATGACTCAAAATAATATACTAAAACATAGATGTAAAAAATAAAGTCCTTCCTTCTTTCTTTTGGGCTTGCTTTCTTTCAAGTTTGCTGCATGTAGGAATTGAAAGCAGGCTATAGAAAGTTTGCCTATAGATGGGTGGTGTGAGTTCAATGCAATATGTCAGTGACTGAAAGAGAATCCAAAAGCCAAAGTGTCTTTCACGAACTAGAGATGTTCCTCCCAAACAAAGTTATAATCATATCATAGTAGCATGAAATTCTTGTTGCATATGCTGTTCCTATTCTATAAGCAGAGGACTAAGGACCCACTGAAATAAATGGGTATCCTTCCATTGAATTCAATGTTCTTTGTATCAGTTGTTTACTTTCTTGCAAACAATACTACGCTTTTCACCAGCTTTGTATTCACTTGTTAAGTATTGATACTTGGCAGGGGGTGGAAGGAAAGCTTATGAATGCTGCCATTTTCTCTTTTCAAATTAAACTCTTCTGAGTAAAAAAACAACTTTTAATTACTTGACATTACATGGAAATGGAAAAAACCTAAAAACAATATCCTAAAGAAACAACAAAAATAAAATAGTAATGGTAAAAAGTTACTGCAGCTTTTAACAAAGGCACCTTAAAAGTCCCTTGCTAACATCCATATTTTTAATAGTTCCGGTTTTTTGCATCATTAATTCAAGGTTTGTCTCTCAGACTGTATCATCTGTGATTGTCCAATAATAGGTGTGTTTCATAGTCCCAAAATAAATTGTATTCTATAGTCTACTTAAAAAAAACTTGTAGGTTGCTTCCTGGAAACACAAGATACAATGGAATATTGAATTCTTCTCTGTGGTATGTAATGGTTGCTCATTAAATTTCTACCAATGTAATGAGCAGTAACTTTTTCTTGTCCTCCCTTTTTTCTCTCCTTTACTTGAGAAGCTTGAGCGGCCAATAATGAGTGGGCAGATGGATTTACAGTTACAGTTTTCTTTGTGCTAAACAGCATCTGCTAGCTTGGGGGTTGGTCTCAAAGGCATACTTTCATTGCTTTGTTTTTCTTATGAAGGTGAGAATGTGGTCCTATTTTAAAAGAAAAACTGTTTATAGTTGCTAGAAAAGAAAAATAAAACTAATAATGGATTGTTCCAACATGTTATTTTAGTTGATATCATACAACCATGGTAGAGCTCTCCTGGTAGGTCACTCACTGGACATGCTGTGTTTGGATGCAAACATATTTGGTGCATATGTTTTCCCAGATTCTGACCACTATTTCTGGCTCCATCCTTTCAGCAAAATGTGTTGCTTCTGATATTTCATGCAATTGGAGTCTGTGGCCCATTTGCCCTAGGCTACCAAGACCAGTGCTGCATTGAGTAGCTTTCCCAGATGTCCCACTTTGGGACCTGGTTTTATGAGTTACCTTTTTAGAGACACTTTAATAGTTGAAGACACAGACATTGTAAATGTTCACAAGTCAATCGTTTGTTAGTCAGCAAGAGATACAAATACATCGATTAACAAATAAATGCCTATGCATATTTCCCAGACTTGACTTCCTAACACCTTTTGATTTTTTTTTTTTTTTTTGGGGGGGGGGGGGGGGTTAAAGCTGTGGCAAGGAGTCCATGATCCCTCTCCCATGGCTCACAACTTCTCTTCCAAACCACAGAAGTTCTCTCATTCCCGTTGCTAGCTTTCCACTTCTGCTTCTTAGTCTTTTCTTCCCCTTTCTCCCTCCCTCCAAGATGGCTAGCGAGAGATCATTTCACTTATAACCACCAATCCCCTTTATCAAGTAAGTCCTTTGTCAGCCTCACTTGTCAGTCACTGATTGAAGTCCTCAATCAGGTGATCTTTTTTTTAGTTACTACCACTCCTAGCCCAATGGCTTTGACTGGGGTAGAGGGGACAAGCTTACCATCAGACTAGGCATCTTTGCTTAACTGTGCTCTATGGATGAAGGTCACATTTTAATGGCTCTCTATTATTGTTCTTCAGTTGAATGCAAAATTGTCTGCAGCCACCTCCTAAGTATCCTGTCTCAGTACAGAGGCAAAAAAACCAGCAACTAAACCCTGCATTCAAACTAGCATTTGCAATCTGGCATGGATTGGTAGAATTACTCAACTGCCAAGAATTTAAAAAGTGATTAGCTGGTGATTGGGTAGTAAGACTGTGTTGTTATACATGCACCACAAGAGGAGAGTTGAGAACATTATCTTAAAATTGGGTTTCCAATGTCTTGCTGCATTATAAGATGTTGAGATGTTTTATTTTCTTTTGTTGTAATTGTGAGCTTTTTAAAAAAATCTGTTTTTTACATTAAAGATGGTGGGAATAACAATTATTATTTTCTAGTGTTTTACTGGAAAATGTTTTAGTAGTTTCAAGACATATCTATTATTTAATGCCTGATCCCTCTTGAGATTTTATTTTTCAAGTTTTATCCATAGAGTCCATCTTCTGTAGCTCAGGCTTCTCTTCCAAATCACAGAATTTCTCTCACTCCTGTTGCTAACTTTAACTATAGGGAGGGATCTGGGATTGCCTTTTGATGTCCTTTATGCAACATATTAATTGGTGTACGTACAAGCATTTTCTGCACCCCATTTTAGGTTTAGGCAAACACATGGATGACCAAGCATTTAAATTGACCTAAGCTTGGTTAGCTAGATATAACTGTAACACTTGTACATATGCTTAGTCATCAAAGTTAACTTCTCCTTGGCAAGATACAGTCAAGTTCTTTCCCTTCTGTTCTAGCAGTGAGTACAGGGATAATTGCATGTTATCAGCAATACACCAGACTAAATTAACTAGCTGGTTCATTGTGTGGAGCAGCTCTGAAAGCTGTTGTGACTGAAGACTAAGGAGATTCTGCTTTTCTTTTTCTTTAGTTGCTGTGCTGCCTTAACCCTGAAAAAGGCGCTAGTACTTTTGGGAGAGGGATTCAGAGAGGAACTTGTGTTCAGCATTCTAGGTCTGCCTCCTACAAATTTCATCATTTCCTTATAAAACATTACTCTTGTGTCACATAGGAGTAAAGGCTACAGTCAAATTCTGTTGCGATTTATATACGCCACACAAAAACTCCAACATTTCCACGGGACTATTTGGGATGTAAAAAATGATAAGAGGTTTAAGTCTTGAAAGCTTTCCATAGAATATTTATCATGTCCTTTGATGGCATAATTTTCAAAGATTTGATAGATAAGATGTTTTCTGATAGTTTGTTTCATATAAGAGACATTGCTGGAAAATGATGAGCAAGCAGAGTCCAAATAACTACTTTTTGTGTTGTGCTTCTTAGACTCTGTGGGTTTGAAAAACATCTCTGTTAACTCATCTATAGTTTTAATTACATAAAGCTTATATATCTGAAATTGTAAAGGTACTGAAAAACAAATGGTTATGTGAACTTCATTACTAGAACTAGGCCATATGGTCCAGGGGAATGGAATTATAAATAGGAGAACTAACAACATGAAAGACCTCTTGAGAACTCTGAATTTTCGAATCTTCAGTCTCCCAGCTGGTGCTGAATTTCACTAGTTAAATATTGCATTCTACATTATTTATCTAGTGGACCTGAAAATGATAGCCCACAGAGCTTCTTTTCCTTTGTAAGAATATAATGCTGCAAAACAAAATCTGTGCTAGAGTTCCAGTGACAGTCAACCATCAATATCAGTTGGAGCTGAAACTTGTGGGTAGCCCAGTTGAGAATATTGCTGGAGGAACTTTTATTTGCAAATTGTCAGGAACAATATCTAATTGGTTTATCTCCTTATTACTATTTTGTGTTGCATATACTATCAATTTTATTTGTTTAACTATTTATAAATCATTTCACTATAATGGCCTTTGCATGATAATTTTATTCACAAATGACAATTGTAAATAAAATGATTCATTAATATCAGCAGGTTTTTTGCTATTTATAAACGTTAGGGAAATTTATGTTGTTGTGGAATAAGGATCTCTGTAACTGGTCAATTCTCCATAAGAATCCCTCACCAGGTTTTTGTATTTTAACTATAGTTCTTTTTACTCTTTCTTATTGATTAAATTTGCTATTAATTTACGTTAGAGAATTATTTTCAGTCTGATCCTGATTTTTCTTTTAATGTATTTGTAAGTCCTCTCAAAGTAATTTGCACATACATTGCAGATTCTGAGTCCTTTGCAAGTTATAAGCCTAAGTTTCCTGTCTGGTTAGTCACCCAAATCTCACATGATTCAGTTTAGGAAAGCCTTTAGATTCAGGACTACACTCAAGCTCATACTTAAGTAACACATGAGTGAAGAGGAATGGACTTAAGTGTATATTTGATGGAGCATACTTGATCCTGCTTCAGTGTAGGTGTTTGGATGACCTTCCATTCCTATGTTTTCATGATTCTTTGTTTAATAGAATTCCCTTTTTGGGACCAAAGTATGATTATGTGTCTTTTGATGGATGACTGAAGCATTTTGAAGAGGTAAATAGTGATTTTTCTTCTGATTTTTCTTCTTAAAAAGCTGAGTGAAATGTTTCTATCACATATTCTGTACAGAAAATTACTTTTTTAATTAAACAGATTTTTTTCTTGCCAATAATTTTTCCCCCATAGAAAACTTGAAGAAAGGTGAGGCCTTCTGCATAGTTGTAATGTAAGAACATAAGAAATGCCATGCTGCATCAGATCAATGGTCCCTCTAGCCTAGTATCCTATCCCTATGAATAAGACTAATAAAAATAAGGCCTTACTAATCTGGTTTCATTTTATGACCAAGTCACAAAATGCTTAGACAGAGAAATAGAGGTGGCTATTGTTTTCTTGGATTTTAGGAAGGCCTTCGATATGGTATCTCACCCCATTCTCACAAATAAATTAAGGCTGTGACTTAGATGTTTACATGGTCCAGTGGGTGAAAAATTGGCTTAAGGCTCACACCCAAAGAGTGGTAGTAGATGGGTTGGTATCAACCCAGAAGGAGGTGGATAGTGGAGTCCCACAGAGCTCAGTCCTTGGACCTCTACTCTTCAATGTCTTCATCAGTGACTTGGATGTGGGTGTGAAGTGTACTCTGTCCAAGTTTGCGGATGATAGTAAATTGTGGGGTGAAGTGAACACTCTGGAGGGTAGAGAACGACTGCAGGCAGACCTGGACAGGTTTGAAAAATGGACAGTACACAATAGGATACAGTACAACAATGACAAACGCAGAGTGTTGCACCTCAGGCATAAAATATCCAGCACACCTACTTGCTAGGAAATGACCCTCTCAGCAACACAGAAGTGGAAACGGATCTCAGAGTCATAGTGGACTCCAAAATGAACATGAGTTGTCAGTGTGACAAAATTATCAGCAAAGCTAACTGCACTTTATCGTGCATCAGCAGATGCATAACAAATAGAACCGAGGAGGTGATTCTTCCCCTCTGTGTGGCATTGGTCACACCACAGTTGGAGTATTGCATCCAGTTTTGGGCACCGTATTTTAAGAAGGATGTGGATAGCCTCGAGAGGGTCCAGAGGAGGGCCACTCATATGGTTAAGGGTTTACAGACCAAGCCCTATGAGGACAGACTGAGGGACCTGGACCTCTTCAGCCTCTGCAAGAGAAGGCTGAGGGGTGATCTTGTGGCCGCCTATAAATTCATTAGTGGGGCACAGCAAGGATATGGAGATGTTCTGTTCACCAGGGCGCCTCTTGGAGTAACAAGGAACAATGATCACAAACTGACAGAGAGCAGATTTAAGCTAGACATCAGGAAAAACTTTTTCACAGTGAGTGTCACCAAAATTTGGAATGGGCTTCCAAGGGAAGTGGTGCTCTCCCCTACCTTGGTGGTCTTTAAGAAAAGGCTGGATAGGTATCTGGCTGGGTTCATCTGACCCCAGCAC
>NW_005842356.1:92359-94259 GCF_000455745.1 Alligator sinensis
ACTCTTTCCTGCCCAGCCAGGGGGTTGGACTTGATGATGTGCTGAGGTCCTTTCTGACCCTAGCATCTATGAATAAACAGTGAACACCAATACAGTTTTCTTAGTGATTTTCAGAAGATATTTCATTCATTGTAAAATTAATTAAATCCTTGGCATTTAGAAATATTTTTATGGCTGCCAGAAGTTTACCAAATGCTCACTGATACTAATAATCACAAGGTATTTATTTAGTGAAGAATAGAATAGAAATCATGTTGGAGGACATACTTAAGATCTTATTCAGTATGCTTTGTTTATTTTGATTTTTGAACATGAATATATGTAATATTAACAGCATGTTGTATAAATAATACTAAATGCAACATCTCACTTAAGTTTCATTCATTTTTTTCATAAATAACAAAAATTGAACAACAAGCCCAAATAGACTGAAACTATTGCAACATTGTAACTTATGACCAAGATATGTAATGGCTGTAAAATTAAGAGACAACTAGCCAGATTATTTTTTGGCTTCTGTAGCGATGTGTAGCAAGTATATAAAATGAGCCTGGAAGCTCCTAGTGACTAAAAGTCAGATAAGTTCTCAAATTGTGGGGGAGGTGTTTGAAAAAGGTTTGTTTTTCCTCTACAAAAAGTTGTTCAAAAACACGACAGTATGTTCATGCTGTCACAGGCAGACAAGGTTCTCTGTGTAAATCTGATCTCTTCTATTAGACTGATCCAAATAGTTGAAAAAAATTCTTCTTTGCAATCTTTGGGTGCAAATACCCTTCATCAGGCTGAGGAAGCATCTGCAGTTGGTGCGTGCTCTTACTGGATGGAATGAATAGTAAAAAAGCCAGAGGCTGGTATGCATGCAAGAAAGCCAGTCAATGACAATGTAAATTAATGAGTCAGTGGGTGAGAACAGGTTGGGGGAGGAGGAAAATGAATGTAGCTGGTAAATACTGGAGAGGTACCTGGGGAGTGAAATGTTAAGCAGGTTATAATGTGTCATAAATCCAATGTCTATATTTAGTCCATGATTTTTTGTATCCAGTAGGTTAATGAAGTGAAGTTCATAGGTTCATCTATGAAAGGTGTTTTGTAAATTCCCTTTGAAGATTAGAACTGAGAGATTAGAGAGAGAGTGGTTTTCTTGTACCCCTGATTCATGTTATCATAACATTCTAGCAAAAATGTCAGTAGTAGTTTGAGTGAAATAAGTATACATTATATGACAAGAATTAATGTAATTAGAGTTATGAATTTTTCATGGGAAAATGAAAACTTGAGACCTTTCACAGAAATACATGGGTTTCAAAAACACTGTTGTCAGGACAGTTTCTTGGATGTAGGATGGAATTGAAATAGAGACCTCAAAGATCAAGTCTTTGAGACCTGTAATAGCTAGGTACATAACGACACAGGTAAGAAACGAGAAGGTAAGAAACAAAGGGCCCCTTGGGACTCAGAGCGGGGGGGCAGCAAAGGCACGAGTCGCAGGGCTCAAGTGCCTATATACTAATGCTAGGAGCATGGGGAACAAGCAGGATGAACTAGCGCTCCTGCTTGCACTAAACACCTATGACTTAGTAGGGCTAACGGAAACCTGGTGGGATTCATCCCACGACTGGGCAGTACATATTGAGGGCTATAGACTGTACAGAAAGGACAGGGTGGGGAAGAAAGGGGGAGGGGTTGCGCTCTATGTCAGTGAGCAATATACGTCAACCCTCATCAAGACAGAATCCAAGGATGAGGAGGTAGAAGGATTGTGGGTTAGGCTACATGGGGGGCAAGGAGAAAGGGATTTGGTGGTAGGGGTCTGCTACAGACCCCCACATCAAGGGGAAGAAAGAGATTCGGGGCTCCTGAGGCAACTCTCGGAGACCATAAAAGCTAAAGAGGCGGTAGT
>NW_005842356.1:96548-144721 GCF_000455745.1 Alligator sinensis
GCAGGGGGTCGGACTCGATGATCTATTGAGGTCCCTTCCGACCCTAACATCTATGAATCTATGAATCTAGGAAAGGAAGGGTCTCTTGCAGTGCAGCTAACTGACATGACCATTGAGCTATTTGCACCACCTTTAATAAAAACAGGCTTAAAGGTCTTCCTTTCATTCTGGTATAGAATGCAGAGTGCAAAACATTGAAATTCTGGGAAAATGTTTTATTTTTTTGTCAAACTATTATAAAGGACTCCCATACTCTCTGGGTGAATTAAAGTAACTAATTTATGAAAACATTAAGTTTGGGTCAAGAATAAATGCTATCATTACAATATTGTCTCATTTCTGGTTCAGAAATACAGGGGTTTTTTTGTTTGCTTGTTTTAAATTTGATTGGTGCGGGGATACCACTTCTGTAGCTAAGTTAGGACAGCTTGATATCTGTCCAGTAGTGCAGTTGGTGGCTCAGGAAACAAAGAAATTTTATTACTTGTGGACTGGAGTTAAAACTTATGAGAATAACACAACAATTGGTGACATTTTGCCTAATGAGAAGTGGTGTGGTATGGTTGAAACCCAGCTTCTGTTCTTGAGTTCCAAATGCTCGTACCTCACTGATATAAGATTGGCATTTAGTTTTGCTTCTTTAATTCTTTAAAGCATTAATACAATTATCTAGACAGGAATTTAAGAAATATATATCAGTTGGGAAAGACTGCTTTTAATTTGTGTCTACTTAGTTTAGTACAAGGTCCAAAAGGAGCTATCCGTAACTGACAGCAACCAAGGAGTCAGCGAACAGGGGCTGCAAACAGGGTAAGCAGTTTGTAGGTACTTCGCAGGTCAGTTTGCAAGTCAGTCCCCACCCCCCGCCACAACCCCTCCTTTTGAGGGGAGAACCTTTCAGCTTGGTGAGAGGAAGCAGGAAAAAAGAAACCTTTGGGGGCCAATAAGCAGTAAACAGCCAGCCAGCTTCCAGGCAAGTTCACTAGGGAAAGTGTACTTGGAAGAAGGGCAGTAAGAGAGAGAAAGCAGATTAAGAGACCCAGGAAAATGGCTGGAGGCCCTGCCAATGCCAAAGCCACTGCCACTGCCTCTGCTTGCACCTGTGAGGCTTCCACTCAGGTCCAGGTTTGGTGCTGTGGGGACTGCGGCTTGCAGGTTACTTCCAGTGACGGCTAGGTCAGGGGGTGCCTGGTGGTGTCTCACAGGGAACAGGCAAGAGAAGTATAGGAGGAGATGGTGAGACTCCGAAGCATCCTCCACTGTGAGGAGTTCATTGATTCAATGCTGAAGGAGACCTCTGGGACCATGCAGGAAGAACTACCAGAGGCAGCGCTAGAGAAGAGACAGGACATGGACTCCCAGGAGGGTGGAAGCTGGAAACTTGCAGCCTCTGCCAGCAAGCAGAAATCTTCACCTCCACCTACAGCAGTTCATCTGGAGAACAGATATGCAGCCCTAGCAGCAGAGAGGGAGGAACATGTTCCATTGGTGAAGGAGGACAAGCCAGGTCTCACCAAGGTGGAAAGGATCAAGACAACCATCACCAAGAAGAAGTGATGGGTGGTGGTGACTGGAGACTCCCTTCTGAAGGTTTGAAGAAAGCCATCTGTCAGCCTGACCTGTTGTCTCAGGAAGTCTGCTGCTTGCCTGGAGCCCAGATCCAAGATGTCACAGGGGCATTACTAAGACTCATCCAGCTGGCTGACTAGTACCTATGCTGCCCATCCATGTGGGTACCAGTGATACTGCTGGGGGAGACCCTGAGCATATCAAAAGTGACTACAGGGCCCTGGGTACAAGGGTGAAGGGATTGAGGCTCAGGTGGTGTTCTCATAGGTCCTTCCATTCAAGGGAAAAGCCCTGGGCAGGAATGGGTGCATCCTGCAAATGGATACCTGGCTCTGCAGGTGGTGTTACCAGCAGGAAAAGCATCATCGCAGACAGGCTCACTAACTTAATGAGGAAGGCTTTTAAACTAGGTTCACCAGTGGATGGAGACCAAAGCCCTGAGGTAAGTGTGGAAGTGGGAGGCCTGGAGGAAGAGCAAGCAGGAGGAGGCAATACAGCAAGGGGGACTTCAATCACCCTGACATCTGCTGAGAGGGCAATACAGCAGTGTGCAGGCAATCCAGGAAGTTTTTGGAGAGTGTTGGGGACAACTTCCTGGTGCTAACGTTGGAGAGACCAACTAGGACCCATGTTCTTCGTGACCTCGTGCTCACAAATAAGGACAAATTGGTGGGGAACATAGAAGTGGATGGCAACTTGGGCAGCAGCAACCACAAGAAGATTTTGTTTAGGATCCTAACAAAAGGAAAGACAGAGAGCAGCAGAGTAAGGACCCTGAACTTCAGAAATGCAGACTTTGACTCATGCCAGGAACTTATAGGCAGGATCTCCTGGAGGCCAGTCTGAGGGGGGAAGGAGTCCAGGAGAGCTGCTTGTATTTTAAAGAAATCTTACTGAGGGTGCAGAAACAAACCATCCCGATGTGCAGAAAGACTAGCAAGTAAGGCAGAAGACCAACATGACTTAGCAGAAAACTCTTCAGTGAGCTAAATCACAAAAAATAAAATATAGTGCCCAATTTTTAAGAAAGGGAAGAAGGAGGATCTGGGGAACTACAACCCTGTCAGCCTCACCTCAGTCCCTGGAAAAATCATGGAGCAGGTCCTCAAGGAATCCATTTCTATGCACTTGGAGGAGAAGAAAGTTATTAGGAAGAGTCAGCATGGATTCACCAAAGGCAAGTCATACATGAACAACCTGATTGCCTTCTATGATGAGATGATGGGCTCTGTGGATGCAGGAATTTAGCACTGAAGTTCAAGCATATGGTGAGGAAAGCCAGGGAAACAGCAAAGATTCCCAAACAGCCTGCTGAAGGTTGCAGCTCTTGGCTGATGTTAGGACTGAGAGAAACACTGTTTTCCTGAAGGTCTTAAATGATGTTCAGTTATCACAACAATTATCAACCAGTGTCATGAGATCCTTTTAAAGGTGCCCCAGGGCATCACACAATATGTGCACTTTTAGATGTGCAAACACCTGCGTATGATTCACAAGATAAACCCAGAGATTTAAAATTAGACACCAAGCTTGGTGGAATAGTAGATATGCTGGGGGTGGGGGCAGGGGAATGGTTCATGGCTCTAAGGCAGAGGATTGGGTGGGGGCTGGTAAGTCTGTTTGGGGGAGTTGGTGAATCCATGGGGTTGGGGTAGTAATCCATTTGGGGGGATGTTGAGGGGGCTAAAAATAGCCAGGTGAAGATGGTGGGGGAGGAGGAAAAGTGCAGCCCACAGGGCTGAGGCAAGCAGCTGGGTTTTCCCAGCCCTGGGTCTGTACTCCAGACACATACAGATGTTCATTAGATCCATCTAACCCATTCCATGTCTGACTTAGTGCACCTCCTGCAGTGAACTGAATTTGATTAGGGCAGCCATCTTTTGCCTGATCCAACCTCTCCGAATGTCTGTACAGATTGGCACTTAGATCGACCTACCCCTAGTTAAGTCAATTTAAGTGTAAAATCTGTATACACCCCTTATCTCTAGGGGTGTATATAGATATTACACTTAGATTGACTTACATCTCTAAAATGTAACCTTATACCCCTCTCCTGAACTAAAGGAAAGGTGAACTCAATACACAGTACATAGTTTTTTTCATCTGTAACTTTTGTGATTTTGTAAACACTCTACACGGAAAGTACTTCCTAATATGGATGAGGATAAATTGTACTAAAGTGAGCGAGCAAATAAATGGTCTTGTTAATAAAACTAAGCACAGTAAAATCCACTGCACTAGAAATAGCTGTGATAAATAGTTTTACAATCACACTGTCCTGTTGAAGTATGCATGAAAGGGGCATTTGAGGTGAAAATTGTTGGCATATATATAGTGGATCAACTTCCAGTATAATTGTCTTCTCTCCTTTACAAACCAAGTTTTCCTCTCTCATCTCCTCCACTAAGTGGCTTGGAGAGTTGAAATCCCAGGAGAAAGAAGGTGACTTGGAGTATTTTGCTGTAAACAATAAAGCAGGCCATCGACAGCTCCCTCAATAAAATCCTGTTTTATGCTTCCCTTGCTCCATTTTTTCTAACTTGTGTTGCAGGGCTTATATCCAAGTAGATGAAAAAAATCTTTCTTCTCTTTGCATAAATGTTTGGGTTTTGTTTAGCTTCCCTCAGCAATTGTTCACAGTCTCTGCCATCCAGTGAAATTGTAGTAAAAGTTCCCCTGAGGCCCCCTTTCCCTCCATTCACCCCTGTATTGCTTCATCACAGGGATGCAGTAGTACACATAAGGACCTAATTGTGTGTGTACATGCATGTGGCATGATTAATTTTTAACCCTTGTGATGCTGGCTTATTCCCTGGTATTTATTTGAAAACTGCTTAGTTCCTGAGACCTGGCCTCAGCTACGTAAAAACACTTCATGTCTCTTGAATGCAACCAATATTGTAACACATCTATAACCAAGAAAGGTTTTTGTCTTCTGAAGCAGAATGAGGGCAAATGGCTGAACTTACTAAAGGCAATATGGGCAATGGCTTACTAAAGGCAATATGGGCAATATTGCCTTACTAAAGGCAATGAGGGCAAATGGCTGAACTTAATAAAGGCAATATAATTTTAGCAAGTATCAATCTTTTAGTTACCAAGACAAACCTAGAAATAACTACAAGATGAAAGCAAGCTGAAAGCACATTGGAAGTTTTGTTCCTTGAAATGAAGAAAATGAAGTCTATCCTTTAAATTTCACTTCAATTAAACTACAATCTTTTAATATGATATGTGTTTAAAATAAATATTATTTCTTAAGATGAAAATGAAGTCATAAGAATTAAGGCCATTAAAAAAGAAATTATTTAAGTGTTCCATTCTGCCCATATTATCATTTCATATGATTGCATGTAAAAGCCATGCCTGTAGACTGCAAACATAAAACTTGCTAATGAAATTATTTGAATAGCTACCTTGTTAAGGACCATATGTCATTCATGACACAGAATGCTTTTCGGAACAAGAATCAGTGTTTTTCAATTAATCTTAAATGGCAAATTATTTTACATCAGTTGTTATTGAATGGGTAAAACTGTACTTAATTAGAGCACAGTGTTTTGATATATTGAAAAAATCCATTAAGGGAGTTGATATTGAAAAGATTCAACTGTGTTCATGTGACAGCTACCATCTTGTCCTATGCCAAGTATAGTAGAGATTAAGTATAGTAGAGATGGGCCTACTATTTTCTGCAGGCTCTGGAGCAGGGCCTTTCAGAGCCAGAGGCTTGAGTTTTCAGCTTGAGCAAAGAGCAATAACAAACCCATATACTGAGATTAGGTCAGGACCTGCCTTTGTTCTGTATTTGTACAGAGCCTAGTAGAATAAGGCCTGATCCATGCAAGGCTTTATGAATTGTACTATATATACCCAAATCCAAGATGACTTTAAATTTAAGACTTTGAATTTGTTATAGTTTTCCATGTGTAGAATCTGCTTATTAGAGGGTAATTTTAAATCTATCTCCCCACCCCCCACCCCTGAGTACCATGGGGAAATCAGTGGTATGGGAGACAGGTAGTGGGGCAGGCAAATGACAGGGGATTCAAGTGTCCTGACTCCTGCCCTTTGCCCCCTGGCACCTACTCCTCCCTCCCACTTGCTGCTGCCCCTAATGCCCCTAGGCCCCTAATGCCTACCCTCCCTGTACCTGTGCCCCCTGACATGTCCATGGTGCCTGCACCCCCTGGCACCTGCCTCCCCCCCCCACCAATTTCACCCTCCTGCCTGGGCATCCCCAATGTCTGCCCCTGACTTAGCCCTCCCTGCTGCCTGCCTCCCACTGCTTGCCCCCTGACCTCTGCTGCTGCTTACCTACTGTCCCCACTTGTACTCAAATCCAAGACAAACAGCTTTTTCCCCATGTTAAATGAAAAAAAAATCCTTATCTTGGATTTGTGTAAATACATTAATTGCATAAGGCCATGAGCTATTAGTATGTTATTAGCATGGTTAGTATGGCTTTCTAGAAAAGGGTAGAGGCTCAGTAACAACTTTTTACCTCCAAACTATCAATATGGAAATACTTCTCCCAGATCCCTAACTTGGATTTGTAAGCATTTTGCCAAGACAAAGAATCCCCTGAACACTATGCACAGAGTGAATATGTAATGTACAGTGGGCCTGGATTTCATTTGTACTGATTAGAACTGGACATATCAAGTGTTGTGAAAACTTTCTCTTCATAGCTCTAGTCTGACCTGTAGCATCCTTTTTGCAGAAGCTTGGCCTTTTGTTACAGGTCGCTAATGACTTCCTTGCTTGTTATGATTATGTGATGATAACTCATTGGCCACCAGCGATATTTGAATAAAATTGGCTCATTCTTAGGCACTTACAAGAGAAACCAGGGCTTGACCTAGTCTCATCTGGCCTGGAGATGAGAAAGTGGATGTTAACTGTCCATACTCCTATGTGGCCCCAGTCACAATGCAATTCATGTGCATGGATCAAGAGAATGAAACTTCTGCCTATTAATTAATTTTTTTGTCTGCAAACACAAACTATCAGCAGCTGCTAAACAACCTACATAACCAACATGTTTCATGCTCAAGATTCTGTTCGCAGGCCAGTCTGTCAAAATGATTTCAAGCAGCTTTCATGAGAAATATTCTTAAGTTTGCCAGTGCTCTGTACTGTGTATCATGCATTTGGTGCCATGTTACTTAGCAAACAGTCTGCAAATGGAAAACAAAACAAAACAAAACAAAACCAGAAAAATAACCTTTGTGCGAGAGAAAATTCTAATTTCTTTTCTTGCTTTGGTTTTCAGTTCCGCACACTGCAAAGTGTACAGCTAGACCTCTGCTTTATGGACAGGAATTTGTGAAGCAGCAATTCACAGGAGGTGACTCACTTCAAACAGCTTTGCAATGCAGCCTCATAAATGCAACCCTTTCTATGCCTACCACATCTTTTCTGTTAAAGATAAAACACGATGCTATCTGTATTAATGCATGAGGTTCACAAATATGTGATCACTCAACAGAGGGTAGTACCTAGAGAGGCATGGAAAAACTATAGCAGTTCGCAGGCCATTTTTCTGGTCATTTTCCATTTACAGTCCAATGCAGGGGATAGCCACCCCATCATGGATTTGGCAGTAGCTAAGCAAGCTCAAGGTGCCCTTCTCCACTAATCCTCCTATTCAGGCAGCAACAGTAATAGGACTTCCTATGCCTCTGACCCCATGAGAGCAGAGCCAGCAGGTTTCTGTGCTCCAGAGAGAGTATGTTTAGTGCATAGGTTACAATCAATCATGGCAGACAGCTGCTCTAATGGGAGCTCACTATAGATATGTTCTTCTGATGCAGTAAATGCCATTGAGCTAAGCACTCTAACCCCCTCACCTTCTGCCTTAATGCTTTTGCAGCATCCCTAAAGGTGATTGTTCATCTTGGAGCCAGTTTGGAGTCCTTTGTCACAAGAACTAAGTCTTCACTTCACTTCTCCCTAGTGTAAAACAGTACCAATACTACACTTGCCTGTATGGGTGCAGTTCTGGTGGGGATGCCAGTTGCTATGGTATTTACTTCTGCAGTATCAGCATACCACACAAAAATATGTCAAGTGTCACAAAACTCCTTTGAGGCAGCAAATATTCTTTATTTTTTCAAATGGGGGAACTGAGGCATGGAGAAGTAAAAGACCTTGCCAGAAGCCATCAGCAGTCAGGATTTCAACCCAGATATTCTAATTCATTCCCCTACCATGGAACCATTAGACTTGAAAATCTGCAGATTTTTTTTTAAAGCACACTTTTTTTTTCCTGAATGGAGCTGTAAAAAATGTGTTGTTTGGTTTGGTATTTCATTAAGAACTCTCAAACTGAAACCAGGTTAGTCAAAAGTTTTTACTCCACCCTGGCCCCACAGCTGAGTGAAATTTGGCTAAGTCATAATTGTCTTACAAAATGCTAAGAAACTTCATCTTTAGAGTTAAGTTTAAAACCCAAAACTTAAAGCAAAACAAATTGCTTGTGCCCATCTGAGATGAGCTTTCAGATACTTCTATGAGGCAAAACTGTTGAGTTCTACATAGGCCTTAATCTACATTGAGAATGGTGAGGGTCAAGCTATCCTCCTTTCTTTTCCTTTGCTTTTGGTAAGTAAGACCAGATGCTAACCGTGATACTATCTAGGGGCTTATAAAAAAAAAAAAAAAAAATCTCTTGCACTATTTTAAGACCAGCCTTCTGTGATGCTTTGGCTTTGCTGATGATTCTCTCTTCTCTTGAACAGAGCAAATATTTAGTGACAGACGGGTGGTGAAAAGGGAGGAAGGTCAAAGCCAGGGCATTATTAAAAGAAGAAAATTAAATGCAATGTTAAAAGATACAATGGGTGAGGGGTAAGAGAAAAAAACAGAAAGGCAAGGAAAGAAGAAGGGGAAAAAAACTGGAGGGGGAGAAAGAAGAAATAGATATAGGGAGAAAGAGGATGAAGATAACAGAAACAGGGCTCTTCACAGTGTAGATGTCTGCTTTTATAATCTGCCCCTGACAGACTTGAACTGACAAGGGCTGTCTTTCATAATCTCTCCTGTTTAATTAGAAGAGAGGAGAGGACAGATATCATCTTGTTGGAAAACGGCTGCACAGTAGCTTTATGCATAAGGAGAGCTGCACTCTGCAGAGATTTCTCTCTTACAAGAGTCAGAATCATGAAGGGATGAAAAAGTGTTATTGGTACTCTAGAGACTCCCTTATTGAATAGTCTGATTCACTCTCTCTGCTGCTCCCTGCAAGTAAATGAGCTTTGCTGCTTACTTTTACATTGTAAGGAACCTTTATGCATTCTCCTGTGTAATTATATTTACGTGGTGTATGGCTTCTAAAATCTGTCCTTTTGGCAGTTGGGATCCTCCACTAACACTCATATATAGTTTCCTGTGGTTTCCCTGTCTCATCTTTTGTGTCTCTGGTAGGTTGTGTGGCTTCTGTAGTGTTAATACAGATATACTGTTAATGCTGTTCTGCACGTGAATGGCAGAGGGGCAAAAACCTGGAAAGAAGAATCTGTTCATTATAGAAAGCATAATAAATTAGCTAACAATATGGAGCACTGTTAGCCATGGTTCAGGGTCTATTCTTGCTTCTGAAATGTATTTTTGTTTTAGGAGAAGTTGGTGAGGACCCTAAACCTTTAGGACATATCCAGTTGGACATATCCAGCTTTCTCTTTATATACCAGGGATTGTGCCTTAGTGGCAGGGAAAAGCAAGGAAAAACAGGGAAACAGCTAGTGGTTGTCTCAGCATAACAGTGGGAGGAGAGGAAGTGCTTCATGGATGCTCTGCTTTCCTGTGCTGCCTAGCCCTACCCTGTCACCTACACTTGGAAAATATCATTCAGATGATAGATTTTTTCCAGGTAGATATTGTGAAAGTATGTGTTCATATAGCCATCACCATCTCATCATGGGCTTGGATAGTATTCAGACTTTCATCTAGTTCTAACTTGCTTGCAAGATCCTTCTTGTGATACTGTGAATTGTGTGTCAGTTCTGTACACATGTAATCATAAAAAATCTGTCTCTAAGATTGTAACTGAGAGACAGTAAATACTCTTAAATCTAGACTCATGACAGAGTCGAGGGAAAGTGGAAACTATGGCACCCCATCGGGAGAATTTCTGCCCTGCAAAATAATTCTTTTGATTACATCTGAGCCTCTGCTTTCTCACTAACATGTTCACACACAGCAAAGAACAAGTCGTGACAATAACAATTCGAAGGCCCTATGACTATTAATAACTTGCAGATCTTGTTCTGGCTGTATGACTGAAATCTAGTGCTGCTCCTTCGATGAGCCATCCAGTCCATAATGACCTTGTAGAAAGTTAATTTTAGCTTCTTCCCTAAAGCTAATTCTATATATAAAAAATGAATCTTTCCAAAGAAAATTTAACCAAGTGCATCTATGTAAGTCAGGTTTCATTCTGTGCAGTTTCCCTGCAGAACCTGACTGCCCCATACAAACAGAATGGTACAGAATCAGCCCTGTCACACATTTTGTTTTACAGTGTCATGAAGAATTTTTTGTTCTAGCCATGAAGCTAATGGAAAGTTACAGAGGCTATCCAAAGCCATTTGAGCAGACATGAACTACCCACATAATAGAAGGAGGAAAATATTTGTCGAAGTGTTCCTTCTCCTGATATGTTATGGGTGATGTCTGTGGCCCAAATGCAGACACTGCTTAAGGCAGTGGAACTCCATTGACTTCAGTTGAGTTATTGCCACTTACACCATGCTTGAATTTACAGTTTAATTACAGGTCTTTCGGGTAGCCTTTTAACTAACCACTCTCCAGATAAAATTCACTGCTGACATATGCAGGCCTTACTACTTCAGAATCAATGGAATTGGGCCTCCCTATTCCAGTGGCAAACTTATTCCCTCTAATCCTTTATATTGCATGTCCCCGGTACAATTACACACAGAGAAAGGACAGCAATTTCTGATATAGATGAAAGGACTGTCTCATTTTCAATTCCTGCGTCACAAATTTACAGTGGCTTATTACAAAGATTCGTGACCTGTAGCTCTCAAGCTTGCTGAGGCTGGGCTGTATGAAGCATTGTATGACATTCTCTCAGTACTATGGCAATTGCCCTGGGGAGGAAAAATAGTCATTTGAAACAGACATGGAGCCAGAAACAGGTATGTACTTAGTAACACGTCAGAAGATGTCACAGATGGAACTCAGCTTCTCAAAATTAGCACTAGTCTCATTGAACACAAAGTAATATTGCCTTAGTTATATGCTTCATTCAGCTAGTAAATGTAATAAATTTGCTGCATACATTTAGGTATTTTTAATACATTTTGTACTTTTATGTCTCTCACTGGTTCTGTTTGGTGAAGAGTGAGTTCTTCAGCTTTTAAAGTTGACTGACCTACATTTACAAATAAGTCTGAGCTAAAAAGTCATGTTACAACTGATGACATCTCAAGGTTTAGGCATACTTACCTGTGGATTTTTGTTTTGGTGCTTTATTAAAGCAGGGTGATTATCAACATTTGATTCCTGGTTCAGCTTCTGAACGCATCCAAATACAGCAGTGTTTAGATGAAGAATTTGGTTCAGAACAATTCCTAATCCAGTGGTGGTGTTTTTATTTTTTAGTATTGACTTGCTAGTGTGACAGTGACAGGCCCAGACATAGATTCAGTCATCAGGTCCTGAGAACTCTTCAGGGAGCATCAGAAAGAGGGCAGCCATTCCCCTGCCTGCCAAATAAACTGCTGGTATCTTAAGCTAATATCAATTCTGCAACAACATCTCATTATTAGAGACATTGAAATATAGGTATCTGCTCTAGCTTAAGGTTTTTAAAAAATAGAGAGATTAGAAAATCAAATAGAAATACACATTTCATGGCTGATCATACTGAGGGCTTAGATCACACACAAAACATGATGTGTCTGATCTAAATTTGCCTGAGTAGGTGCATTAAATTCAACCTTATCTAAAAAAAGGGTTAACCTGATCTCTGGAATGCCTGTACATATTCCCAGTTCAGCCCTGGGGCTCTGGGAAAGCCCAGTTGTGCACCCCAGCAACAGGGCTGTGCTATTCCCATCCCCCTCCCAACCTTGACTGGGCTATTTTTAGCTCCCTGAGCAGTCCCTCCACAAAATAGGCAACCCACATCCCATGGACCTGCCAGTCCCCCCAATCTCACCTGCCTCTCCCCCACCTCGAGTAATTTATACTGGTTTTCCTGCACAGCTCCTAGAAGTGGAGAATGCCTGTATACACTGTTCTTGGGAGCAACAAACTGCTGCATGTGCCCAGTCCCAGCCTAGGTGTAGGCAGCTTACTTTCAAGAAGAAGTTCAAGTAATTGCACAGCTGCTGTTTGGGGATGATCTAGGTGTAGCGATGCCCATGTCCTGCTACAGGTGTTTCCCATGCTTTTGGGCTTTACTGGTTGTGGCGTGAGGCTGAGAGGGAATCCCTTCCTCCTCCCACCCCTTTTCTGCTATACGTTTCAGTTGTGTTTTTCTTCTTTTTTTTTTCCTAAGCCTTCCTCAGAGGCATTGGGTGTTGGATACAAACAAGGCTGGGGATTTTGACAGG
This sequence comes from Alligator sinensis, assembly GCF_000455745.1. NCBI lineage: Eukaryota > Metazoa > Chordata > Crocodylia > Alligatoridae > Alligator > Alligator sinensis. The sequence goes on from NW_005842356.1 coordinate 108,704, forward strand.
GGTGTGCCTATTGGAGCTTAAAGCTGGAGATTCCTGGCTAGAGGATCTTGCTTCTCTGCTCAGGATCAGATCAATCATGATATTTGGGGGCAGGAGGGAATTTTTCCCCATGGTCAGATTGGTATGGACTGTAGGAGTTTTTGCTTTCTTCTGTAGTGGGAGGGTGTGGCCCTCTACTTAAGATCTCTGGAGCATATATTAACCTTTTACAGATCTTTTACAATGGCACATTGGCTGCTGTGCTTTACCTGTGGCCAGTTAGGGTGTTATGGCTTGTGTTGTCAGTGTTGACAGCAGTTTTACTAAGAGGTTAGATTATGGATTTGTATCAGCTGGTTTAGATAGGGATTATCCTGCCTCAGGCAGGGGTTTGCACTAGATGAACTCTGGAGGTCCCTTCCAGTCCCACTTCTCTGTGTTTTCTGTGACTCAACCAATTTTGTTTCACTTGTCTCCTAATGGCCCAGTACTCTGCCCATCCATAAGATCCATCTCCCTGGCTCTCTCTTTGTGCTATATATAGACCTAGAGACAGGGACCAAACATTGATGCATGGCTAATTATTATAACCGTGTTTTTAAATTGTTTTCAAATGCACATTCCTTACCGACTTATCCATGGAATACATCAAGGCACACAGAACAAGCCCCGTTCAATTGTTAATTGGGCTTCTCATGGCGTGGCCTGCTGCCAGGTCCAGAGAGCAACACATTTTTTGGAAAACAGATATATGGTAATTTCACCTTCCAGGCACACACACACAAGCTCCTGGTCCATAAAAGCCAACCTGGTTTGCAAACTTTTTGGTAAATATACTTTAAAAAGAAAACTAAGAAATACATATATGTTATATATATATATATATATAATGTATATATATATATATGTGTGTGTGTATGTGTATATATATGTGTGTATGTATTTCTTAGTTTTCTTTTATATATATAATGTATGAAAACTAGGAAACATATATATGTTTTGAAATTAGCACATGCATGTTTTCTTTTCAAATTACTATTAGCCATGCATCAATATTTTTTCCCTGTTAGCCACACATCAATATTCTTCTCCCTTTTTTCTAGCTTTCTGAAGCAGAAGGCTAGAAAAACTGTATAGAACAACATCTGTACAATAACATTTGACAAGACTCTGGTCAAAATTTGCAAGAGTGACTTCTGACCATAAGTGCTTATTTTCAAGTGTTTATCTGAGAGCACCATATAGTGGTTTGACTTGCAGGATTTTTGAGTGTCCAAAAGTGCCCCCAAAACAGGTCCTTTTATGGTATTTCATCAACCATGTGTCCGAAATCACTTGCCACTTTTGACAGTATTTGTATAACTACATCAGAGGCAGTTTATAAACTACTGACTTGTTAATATCTTTGTGATCTGTGACTACTGGTAATTGTTATACCAACTTAATGGTCCTCAACCGTCTTAGATTCAAGGCACCCCTTGTTACACTCATTGCAGCCCCCAGAAAATGCCAGAACTTTTCAGACCATGGACAAATAATAGAGCAATTCTTCTGTTGCAAGGGACTCTTAAAGAGAACTACAGGTCAGAATGTTTTGAGACTATGCATTCTTCTTTGAAATCTGTGGGTTTCTTTTGTGAATTATGTGCAGATGTTTGCACACCTAGCAGTACAAATATTATGTGATGCCCTGGGGCACCTTTAAAAGGATCTCATGACACTGGTTAAGAATCACTGTAATAACTAAACCTAATTTAAAAACTTCAGGAAAACTATGATTCTCTCGTTCCTAACATCAGCTGAGGGCTGTAACCTTCAGCAGGCTGTTTGGGAATCTTTGCTTCTCCCCTGGCTTTCCTCACCATATGCTTGAACTTCAGTGCTAAATTCCCGCATCTACAGAGCCCATCATCTCATCATAGAAGGCAATCAGGTTGGCCAGGCATGACTTCCCTTTGGTGAATCCATGCTCACTGCTCCTAATCACCTTCTTCTCCTCCAAGTGCTTAGAAATAGATTCCTTGAGGACCTGCTCCACAATTTTTCTATGGACTGAGGTGAGGCTGACAGGACCAGTTTCCCAGATCCTCCTTCTTTCCTTTCATAAAGATGGGCACTATATTTGCCATTTTCCAATTGTCTGGGACCTTTCCCAACCACCATGAGTTTTCAAAGATAATGGCAAGCAGCTCTGCAATCACATCTACCAATTTCCTGAGCACCTTTGGGTGTATTGCATCCAATCCATGGACTTGCATATGTCCAGCTTTTCTAAATAGCCCTTAACCTGTTATTTCATCACTGTCAGCTGCTCAACTCTGAGTCAAACTGTGCTGTCAGGTGCAGCAGTCTGGGAGCTGACCTTGCCTATGAAGACTGAGGTAAAAAAAGACATTGAGCACTTCAGCCTTTTACACATCATCTGTCACGAGGATGCCACTCTCATTCAGTAAGGGACCCACATTCTCCCTGGTCTTGCTCTTGTTGCTGACATACTTGTAGAAATTCTTTTTGTTGCCCCTCACAGTCCTTGCTAGCTGTAACTCCAATTGTGCTTTGGCTTTCCTGATTTCATCCCAGCATGCCCGAGCAATAACTTTATATTGCTCCGTAGTCATTTGTCCAAGTTTCCACTTCCTTTTTGTGTTTTAGTTCACTGAAGAGTTCCCTGGTAAGCCAAACTGGTCTTCTGCCATACTTGCTGGTCTCTGCCATACTTGCTAGTCTTCCTGAGCATTGGAATGGTTCATTCCTGCACCCTCAGTAAGATTTCTTTAAAATACAACCATCTCTCCTGCATGAGTCAAAGTCTGCTTTTCTGAAGTTAAGTGTCTTTACTCTGGTGTTGTCCTTCCTTTCTTTCCTCAGGATCCTAAACAAAATCATCTTGTGGTTGCTGCTGCCCAAGTTGCCATCCATTTCTATGTTCCACACCAATTTGTCCTTATTTGTGAGCAGCAGGTCATGAAGAACACAGATCCTAGTTGGTCTATCCAACATTAGCACCAGGAAGTTGCCCCCAACACTCTCCAAAAACTTCCTGGATTGTCTCCACACTGCTGTATTGCCCTCCCAGCAGATGTCAGTGAGAATCAGGCACTGTAATCTGGAAACTTCCACTAGCTGTTTGAAGAAAGCCTCATCCACGTCATCGTCCTGCTCTGGTGGTCTATAGCAGACATCCACCATGACATCACCCTTGTTGCTCTCCCCTCTGACTCTAACCCAGAGATTTTCAACAGGCCTATCTATAGTTTCATACTGGAACTCTGAGCAATCATATGGCTCTTTTACATAAAGCACAACTCCTCCTACTCTTCTCCCCTGCTTGTTCTTCCTGAACAATGCATTCCTATCAGTTCAGTATCCATTAATATGTACAGTTTTGTCTGGAAAACCCTTCTTTTCTTGATGATTTCTTTAGCCTGTGATCTCATGTAGCACAGACGCTCCTAGCTCTCCCTGCTTCTCAGACTGCCATGGGTGGATGAGGCTATGTGGGCCAGGCAATAATGAAGACAGAATTGCAACCGCTTACTTGTTCAATTGCAGAGGAAACACTACAGCAGAATCCTGAATGAGTCATCACATTAAGGTCAGAAGCTGACCTTTGATATCCTCCATGGGACCACTTTTCTGTTTTGTTGTTATAATGTGGAGATGCAAGTCAAATCTAATTAATTCCAGTCATTTTTAAAAGCCACAGAACAGACCTTAATTTGCAAAGCGCATTCAGGATGGATGGGTGGTAAAAAGTTACACTGCCTGAGCTGTAGCTGCAGGGTGTATTTTATCAGACAATGCAGTTGGACAGAACCTCACTGGTGGAAGGTGGGAGAACTGCGCAGTGGGCATGTCTACATGAGACATTTACTGTGCAGTAGCTCGTCACCGGGCATGAACCATGCCGTGACACTATTGCACAATAGTAACAAGCTACTGCACAGTAAGTGTCACTAGGCAACTGTGCTGGGATGCTACTGCACAGTAATGCTGGTTAGTGCACAATCATTTAATACTTGATTATGCAAGTACGAAATGATTGTGCAGTAATGACTGTGCAGTAACAACTGCGCGCAGTGGGCAGCTCGTGTAGATGCACTCAGTATGAACAACTGCCACGTGGTCTAAACTGGGGGTGGGGGAGCAGAGCTTTTCTTCACTGCTGTCCTGAAGCTTTTGAAGAAGAGGAAGACATGTTCCTGATGACCATTCCAACTTCCTTAAGCTAGAGAATAGAAGAAGCAAGGTTGAGACCCTCTCTTCCTTCCCCTATCCTTATGTATACACTTAATGTATGAATATCTTGAATCTGGCCTTTTTTTGATTAAAAGGAAATATCCATCTATCTGTGTTGATGCTAAGATTTATTAGAGCTCCCTCTTCGTGACTACTTGCCTGCAAGGATGTGCTAAAAATGGATCAACTCAATTGTTATGACTTTGACAAGAAACGTTTTTGTTTAAAATAGGGAGAAAGTTGGTTTTGCTATTCTGCTTGCTAAAGAAGATATTCAAAAACCTTCTTGTTTTATTAAAGAAAAAGGTATCAGAGGACTTTGTGTGTGTTTGAGAGGAACAAAGCTTGCTCAAACTCCAAAATATCTCACACAGGAATAGGTAGCCTCTATGGTTTCTTTAAATATGTACTGCAAGAATGTGAGTCAGCTGAATTAAACTTTAACACATTTATACTCGGTTTCTGAATTGTGCTCCAAGAAACCAAGAATAAATTAAAATAAAAGATTTGAACTGGTATAGTTTACAATTTTCTGACACACACACTGAACGTGTAGATTATATTGGTTTAGTCACTCTCAGACTATTCCATGGGAACTGCCTTAGTTGTTGCAAACATAGATGATTGCAACTAGGGATGTGCAAAATGTCTCTGGCTGTTTCATTTTGACTTGTTTCCAGCTCAAAACAGTGAAATCAAAATTAAATGAAGAGCTTCGAAAAAGCCTTGAAATGAAATGAGGGCAGTCGAAATGTTTGGAAAGTTCTGAAATGTTTTGAGTTTCAAAACTGAAGCTGGGCTTCCTTGCACAAAAACAGAAAGTAAGGAGAGGGAGGGGAAAGAGGGGTGGAGGACTGCTCTGATATCGACTATGTAGCTGATCAGTGACTGTGATCCTTCCCTGAGGTCCCTTCCAATCCCAGTACTCTGGGGGAGGGGTGGAAAATCAACATAAAAAGCAACATTGTTTGAAATGAGCTGCTTTCTGCCTTGGGGTCAGTTACTGAGCTGTCTTCCAGCAGCATCAGACAGCAAAGGCTACCATTCATTTCCTACTTGGTAGCCTAGCAAATGGGATTCATCAATACCTTTTGCTTTCTATACCCTTTTATTTTGTTATTATATTAATTGATTCCTTTAAATACGAAGTGCAGTTCATAGGCTCAACTGTGAAAAGTGGCTTGTAAATTCACTTTGAAGATGAAGCCTAAGAGATTGGAGACACGTAGTTGGGTGTTTTTGTCTTTGATAGATTTTCAGTGTGTGCTCATTCTGGTGCGCAGTTGTTGCTTGGTGTCTCCTGCATATTTTCTATCAGGGCACTTGGTGCCCGGATGGAGATATGTATTGTATTGTGAAGATATCTCCATACTGGAGATATTGTTGGCAGTTTTTACATGTCCTGTCATGGCATGACCTGGATCCATTCAGTGTGTTTTGGGCTGTAGGAATTTGGCTTCTGGTGATGAGGTTAGTGTGGTTCAGTGTTTGTTTGAATTTATAAACCACCTTTCACAGACAAGCCTATGAACTGCACTTCATCAACCTCCAAGGTACAGAAAGTCATGGACTCAATATAGACATTGGAATTCGGATGCACTACAACCTGCCTGACATCTGACACCCCAGGTACCTCTCCACTTTTACCTGCTACATCCTCCTTCCACCCCCCACCATCCCAGCCTGTCCCTCACCCCCTGATGCCTCCATTTCCATTTTCACTGACTGGCTGTCTTGCCTGCATTGCATGCCAGCCTCTGACTTCTTTACTATTCCTTCCATCCAGGAAGAGCACACATACCAACTGCAGGTGCTTCTTCAGCCTGATGAAGAATTTTTTAACCCAAAAGCTTGCTAAGATATATTTCTCCATCTATTTAGTTGGACTACTAAAAGATAGCAGATTGACCCAAAGAACCTTGTCTGCCAGTGCCATGTCCTTAGACCAATACCCCCAGCACCTGTCCCTGGTCAGCTAAGTGGAAGGATGCATGGCCCTGGGCACATCTAAGCCCCAGGCCTGGGGCTGGCAGGGAGAGTGCTCTGGCAGCTGCTGGAGAAGAAGCTCGTAGTGCTACTGTGCTGCTTACTTACCTGTTGTTATTTAAAGTGGTGGACCAGACTGAGGCTGTAGGGAAGAAGGAGGCCTCACTGAGGCGCACTACCATGTCATGTAGAGGCCCCAGCGATAGTGAAGGCATGCCTTAACAGACACACAGTCCCACGTGTCATGAGTTTGCTTGTCAGTCGCTTGAGGTGCAGTTTCCCAGAGACCCCTGCACCTATCTCCTTGAAACTTAACAGGCTTTGTGGCTTCAGCACAGGCTACCCTCCCTGCTATTTCATTTGAATCAAGCAAGATATGACAAAGTTATAGGTAGTTTCATGATTCCCCATTATAGCCTATGGGAGAAACTTTGAAACAGTGTTGAAACAACGAAAGAGTTTCATCAAAATGAAATAGAACAGTGCTTCGAACTGAAACAAAACTCTAAACGAAACACTGTCCCATCAAAACGGCAAAACGGACTTCGAAACAAAATGGTGTCATTTTGAACAGCCCTAATTGCAACATGAATGAGACGGGATGGCAGGAAGAGGAAAAATCACCCCAGGTTTAACACACAGGAATGTGGTGCTAGAGAATTGGATTTGATCTCTGCTCCTGACAGAATCCCTTCATGTGTGGTCCCAGGCACTTGAATCAAAATTTTCACCCCAGGCTGCTAATTGTGTGTTCCTCATTTTCGGGGGGGGGGGGGCGCTTTAACCTTAAGGACTGAATTAATGGATCTGGAATGGAAACTAATAAACAAGTAATGTGGTCATATATTTAGGAATCAATAAGGGCTTGGGAGAATGGGATGACCAGAAGAGCATGTCTCATGAAGGAAATTAAAAGTTTATTAAGCCTAGCAAAAAAATAAATAAAGCAAAGTAATCGTATCTCCTCTCAATGGATGCATCAGGGGATTAAACAAGGGGGAGGCAGAATTGCTGTTTAAGCTGAAGCATAATGTTGGTGCAAGAATAAATGTGTATAAATTGTCCACCAATACTTTTAGGCTAGTAATTAAAAGGGGGTTTCTAACTGCAATAAAAACTACCTTGCTTAATCCCAGCATCACTGTGTGCAAAAAGATTTTTTTTTCTTTTTTTTTTACACCAAACCTGCCATTAAACTTAATTCTGCCTGCACTGGGCTACAGTGAACCCACAGGCCAAAAGAGACGATAATTTTCTTTGTCCCTAATTCTTAATGTATCAGTGTGAAGACACATTCTGGAGTTCATGGCTTTGTCTCTACTTATTTTGTTCTGGCAATAGATGACACTTGCCACTGCTAAGCCTCTAGGTCATGTACATGTCCTTGCACCATGGTCAGTCCATGCCAGCAAAGCATGAAGTTCGCCCTGGAAAGGCACCAGCTGATGAACAGGTTGCTAAAGCTAGCAGAAGGTGCAAAAATGTCTGCACCAGCCCTCTGCCAACTCCTGGATGACAAGAAGAATTATTTTGCTCTGGAGAGGTGATACGACTTTGCAGGCAGAAAAGGGAGGTGTTCTGCCATCATGGAATTCTGACTATTGATGCACTCCAAGTTTTGCTGGAAGTACCGTGTAGCAGAAACTAGGCATTAAGCATTCTGTTTGAAACATGGCAACCCTTATAACACCGGCCTTTTCTGCATGAAAAGTTTTCTGTCCTCATCCTTTCTACTGAAGCTTTGCCACAAAAATCATGTGCGTCTTTGAGCACATTCCACATGACAGTGTACTGACATTCAAATTCTCTCCTAGACTAAAATGCAACTATATGCTTTTACTAGACTATGCTAAGTGTCATTTTAGATTCCTGTGAAAAGTGAGGATGAAGACTTCTCAGATCTTCTCTCTTCTGTGCCTAGACACTTGCCAGAAATGCTGTATAGACTTTCAGAGGTTGCAGCAAAAGTCCAGATTGTTTATGCTATTGGAAAGGTTTGTCAGAAACCAGCAGGTGAAAATATTCTTCGTTGAAGTGGTGGTTTGGTTACTTGGCAAAACGTGCACCAGTGAGACAAGTTTCTTCAAAAAGAGAGACAACAAAGAGACCAAAAAAGAAAAAAGTTCAGTGAAAAAATATGCAGAGTCCATCTGCTCTAACTTTATTCTTCAGTTAAGTTTGAGCATAGATTGTAATACAAAAGACAGAAATGTTTTGCCTGTAGTAGCTTTTCTGTAACATAACCAGTGCAAAAAATGAAGGTGCCCAAGGATTCTCCAACCTTCTACATTCTTATACCTCTGCAGTTAAAATCTTTTGTTTGATGGCAAGTATAATGTGTCAGTATATTTGTGAGCATGTTTTTGCCTTTAACCCTTAGGTAAATGGGTAAATTTAATGTAGATGACCTTAAGTCACCATGTCAGGGAGAGGAATCTAGTCTAGGAACAACCAGGTATATTGCAGAGGGAGGGATGGAATCCAAGTTTGGGATGTCTAGGAGGAAGGGTTGTGCAAGGTAGCTAGAAGCAGTCCATGGCTGCTTATGGAAGAGGAGGCATCTGGAGATGGAAAGACCAAGGCAGATTTCAGATGCAACTGCTGGATGTATGGTGTGTTTATGCATATGTAAATTTTCTGTAGAAGTCAGGGATAAAAATGAATATATGTTTATGTATACAACTGGACAAAGTAGAAAATATATTCCTCCCTTGCAAAAATAAGGAGAAACTTAGGAACTGTACAGTGGATGACAATAAGAAATGGCAGATTCCTATTGATTCCACACACTTGGAATCTCATTAGTTATCAGATGATACTTGAGTAGTTCTGCAAATAAACAACTTTTTTTTTTTCATTCTCTGCTGTTAAACTGCCCAGAGCCACCAAATACAGATTAGTTTGGAATGCATTTATTGTTCCTGCTAGAGGTGATATGAAAAAATCAGTTTTAGGTGCACAGATTTTTTTTTTCTTTCCTCCCTTTAGGCTGTTAAAGGATGCACAGAATGAAGCTCATTTCAAAGGCTGGTATCAGAAGCTGTTGGCTGCTCTCCAATTCTGTGCTGGCAAAACCCTGAATGATGAGTTTTCTCAGGAGAGGAAACTTATCAAAATTCTGGGAGGCATTGCTGAAAAAGTAAAGGCTGCCACCAAACCAAGAAGACAGGTTTGCTAAGACAACTCACCCCTCCCCTCTAAGTTTTGTTCAATTCACTTTTAATTTTGCTGATAGGACACATCTTCTGAAAGTGCTCTTTGTTATATAACCTAGCTTGAGATTCTGCATCAAAACTTCTCAGATTTTGTGCTAGTCTCTGTAAAAGCCTGCGTGTATGTGTGTGTAAGGAGTGGAGTGAGGAGAGACGCTGAGTCAAGAGCTCCAGTTAGTAGGTGTATTAAATGCAAGGCTGACTTAGTCACCTGTATGATGGTCATTACTATCTTTTAGTTTGCCCTGGCAATTAAATAGTTGCAATAACCCATGCACTTAACATAATGGCCACCAAGATTCACAGAATCGTGTTGCATATCTACAGAAGCAGTCATAAAACCATAATGGCCACAACTGCTAGTAAACTAATTTCTAATGAGCAGAGTTTCAAAAACTGTAGCCCCTGAGTCAAGTTGAATTGCTATACCCATAGTTTCTCAAAGCACACATCTAACAGTGACCAAGGGTGATGATTACAAAGCCCATCATTCTTTTAATTAAAGAATTAAAGTAAAACTCAAAGCCAAGTCCCCTTCTCAAAATATATTCCACCTGAAATGAGATTACTTGTAGCAGGGAGACCTCAAGTCTCTAAAGTGCAAGGTTTTTTTAAAAGTTAGTTAGTAACTCAACTAGGGAGACCTGAAAGCCAAATAAAGATGAGACCTATCACTTCAGGATGACAGAAGAGTCTGAACTCTGTTTTGCCTTTAGAAAGGACTGAAGGATTTTAAAAGAAGGCAGAAAACTTAAGCAATAGTGAGAGCGGCAAAACAAACTTTGAAGTAGAGAGACAGCAGTTTGACTTTGAGGGAGATAGGTAGCCATCTTAAAAACAAAACAGCAGTGACATATTACATGCTGCTACCTCAGAGACAAATTTAGAGGTTATGAGAGCCATGTTCAGTGTAATCCCGCAAACCTTTTACAATATGCAGTCATAGATAAAAGGGGGAGGTAGCAATGCTGAGGCAATAAACCAAAAATCAGTATTTGTTTGCATGCTTGGTCAGAGCGGGAAAAGATAACACAAGACAAAACAGCCCAAGGTGTAAGACTTAAGAGCCCCTGATGAGAGTTTCAGATCTGAACCATGACAACATGGGCATGCCATGTAAAGCAGCAAGGGCACAGATGCAGAGCACGAGCATAGTTCTTAATTACTATACAGTGGTGTAACACCTTTAGTTATTATAAAGCTGTACTACTATTACCAAGACCAGACATTTTGCAGTTTTATTAAAATACAGCAAGACAGTCAACAGTTTAAGAAACTGCTGTTATGTTGTTTCAACTTGTCATAATGATTAATATCTCACAGGAGGTGCTAAAGATGGAAATCAACAGACTTAAACAATTCTTCCAGGAGGTAAATGTTTGCCGGCTTCCCTTGAATCCTGCACTGGCTGTACAAGGCATAGATTCAAATGTAAGTCTAGCTTACTTGGTGAATCATTTTATTTTGGGGGTGATGAATAGTAAGGAGTAAACTGTAGAGCTGCACAAAATGTCACCAGCGGTTTCATTTTGACACTGTTTTGACTTGCTTGGAGCTCGAATCAGCAAATTTGAAACAAAGCGAAGGGCTTCAAAACAGCCTTGAAATGAAACAAAGGCAGTCAAAATGTTTTGAAAGTTTCAAAATGTTTCGAAGATCAAGCTGGGCTTGCTTGCAGGATAACAGAAAGTAAGGAGAGGGAGGGGGAAGTGGGGAGAAGGATTGCTCTGACATTGACTGTGTAGCTGGCCAGTGACTGGGATCCTTCCCTGAGGTCCCTTCTGATCCCAGTGCTCTGGGGGGAGGGATGGGAAAAATGCATAAAAGGCAGCATTGATTGAACTGGCCTGTTTTCTGCCTTGGGGTCTGACAGTTACTGAGATATCTTCCAGCAGCTCAGGAGCATTAAGACAACAAAGGCTACTACTACCGTTGATTCAATTTCCTGCTTGCTAGCCTAGCAAATGGGATTCCAAAATACCTTTTGCTTTCTTCTAGACCTTTTTATTGTATTATTATATTCATTGATTTATTCTTTTCAATTTCATAATTATATTGGATATTATACTATATAATTTATATAGGAAGGCAGATACATATGTTTTTAGTTCTATACATTTATATTTTGTGGCATATTACATTCTATAATGTATATAGGAACACAGATACATTTATATATATTTTTATAAACACAAGACACTATGAAACTCTGTGAAAAGTGGTTTGTAAATTCCCTTTGAGGATCAGGCCTGAGAGATTGGAGACTTGGTGCCCATATGTATTGTACTGTGAAGATATCGCCATACTGGAGATATTGTTGGCAGGTTTTGTGCATCTTGTCATGGCATGGTCTGGATCCATTCAGTGTGTTTTGGGCTGTAGGAAGTTGGCTTCTCATGATGAGGTTAGTGAGGTTCAGTGCTTGTTTGAATTTATAAACCACCTTTCACAGACGAGCCTATGAATTGCACTTCATCAACCTCCAAGGTACAGAAAGTCATGGACTCAATATAGACATTGGAATTCTGACACTACAACCTGCCTGACATCTGACTCCCCCGGTAACTCTCCACTTTTATCTGCTACATCCTCCTTCCACCCCCACATCCCAGCCTTTCCCTCACCCCCTGATGCTCCATTTCCATTTTCACTGACTGCCTTTCTTGCCTGCATTGCATGCCAGCCTCTGGCTTCTTTACTATTCCTTCCATCCAGGAACAGCACGCACACGTGCGCGTGCGCATGCACACACACACACACACACACACTCACTCTCACTCTCACTCTCACTCTCACTCTCACTCTCACTCTCTCTTTCTCCGCAAGTGCTTCCTCAGCCTGACGAAGGTTTTTTCAACCTGAAAGCTTGCTAAGATATATTTCTGTAACTATTCAGTTGGTCTACTAAAAGATACCAGATTAGTTTGACCCAAAGGAAAGCACCTTGTCTGCTAGTGCCAAGTCCTTAGACCAACACCCCTGGTACCTGACCAGAAGGACACAGCACCCTGGGCACATCTAAGCCCCAGGGCTGGGGCTGGCAGGAGAGTGCTCTGGCAGCTGCTGGAGAAGAAGCTCCTGCAGGAAAAGAAAGGCTCTGTTACAGTTTGGCTGCCTGAGATGCTGCCAATACTACGGTCCTGCTGCTCACTGTGTTATTATTTTACCTGTTATCATTTAAAGTGGTAGACTGGACTGAGGCTGTAGGGGAGGAGCCTCATTGGGGCACACTACCATGTCATGTAGAGGCCTCAGGAGCAGTGAGGATGCACCTTAAAACACATGTGGAAAAGAAACTGTCACAGTTTGGCTGCCTGAGATGCTGCTGGTGCTACTGTGCTAGTTCTCAATAAGTTATTTTATCACCTTGTCATTTAGTGGTGGACCAGACCCAGGCTGCAGGGGAGGAGGAGGCCTTATTGGGGCATACTACCATGTTGTGTAGGGGCCCCAGCACCAGTGAGGGTGCGCCTTAACACACACACAGTGTCACACATGTCACGAGTTTTGCTTGTCAGCAGCCTGAGATGCAATTTCCCACAAACTCCTGCACCTATCTCCTTGAAACCTGGCAAGTGTTATGGCCTCAGCAGGGGCTAGCCATGCCTGCAGTTTTCACCCTGCTGTGCCTTTATACATACACGTGACATGAGTTTTGCTTGTCAGCAGCTTGAGGTGTAGTTTCTCAGAAACCCCTGCAGCTATCTCCTTGAAACCTGGCAGACTTTGTGGCGTCAGCAGTGGCTACTATGCCTGCAGTTTTCACCCTGCTGTGCCTTAACACACACATGTGAAACGAGTTTTGCTTTCAAGACTTTAAGGTGCAGTTTTCCAGAAACTCCTGCACCTATTTCCTTGAAATGTAGCAGGCATCATGGCTGCAGAAGGGGCTACCATCCTTGCAAGTGTTATCTGAATCAGGCAAGAAATGGCAAAGTTATAGGCAGTTTTGTGCTTCCCCATTATAACCTATGGGCAAAACATTGAAACAGCTTCAAAACAGAGAAAGTTTCGATGAAACAAAACAGAACAGTGTTTTTGAAATTAAATGAAACACTGTCCTGTCGAAACAACATAGCAGAAGTTGAAATTAAATGGGGCTATTTCGCACAGCCCTAGTAAACTGTTAGGCAAACTAGCATGTAGTCATACAGGCAGCCTTCCCCCCACTGTCCTAGCATGGCTGGGTATTTTCTTTTGGTGGTGGTTGGTACCATGTAACTAACCTGCTCCCGAGCCAAATTCCCTGAAAGCATCATTTGAGGGGAAGAGTGTATCTACCTCTTCAAGAGTGCCCCCCTCAAGTAGAGCCTGGGTACCACAAACCAATGTATGGACAGCTGTTATATCTGTAATACAGAATATATCCTTGTTATGCTTCAGACAGTGAGTGTACAGACATTTAAGCTGTTTGTTGCATGATAAAAACCTTGGAAGTGCTGCAAGATAGAGCTTCTGCAATTTTGTAGCATTGCATGTAACATATATAGAGTTACACATAGTGTGACAGTGGTCTGCAGGACCCCCAGCATCCCAAAGTCCTCTGCTCTCCCTTCTCCATCCCTACATGGAGGAAGAGCAGATAGTTCCCTGATAGCCCACCCAGTGGTGGGCAGTCCAAGAGCCCTTCTGGGACCTTGCTGACTCCACAGCCACTGCAGGCAGCAAAGCTCCAGCTTCTGCTCCTCAGCTGATTGGCAAAACTGGGCAGGAGTGGCTCTGATGCACTGATAGGTGGAGCTCGGGCACCCGTAGCTCTGTGCAACCCATACTGCAGCTCTGCTGGCCACATGGGCTTGCTGGGCAGAGTTGATCAGTGACAGCCTACCACCTTCTCCAGCAATGAGATTAGACTCACCTAGGCACAGGGAGACTAGAGAAGCAACCCGCTATTGCCCTCTGGCTGGAGATCTCACCTTGAAGTTCACCTATACACTCCATTAGCATTACATTTTTGTAGTGCTACAAAGTGCTGATACACTTCGTAGCATTACAGATAAATGCCTGTATGTACCCTAAAGGAGCAAAATGTTTTACACTGACCTTGATCAGGTTGAAGCAAACAAAATTAAACATTGTTAGCATGATAAATATTTGCATTATCAGTCACCTGTATGTACTGATGTGAATCATCCCTTTTTAAAAACGTATGGTGAACAGGGGAAACGTTGTGTGTTACTTCATATGTTTGATATCATTGACTAGAGTGCCAGCATCATCGCTGATGGTTTAGAAATGTTTTCACACACAGCACCACACCAGTAATGAGCTGCCTCAATGTGGCTGCAGGGAAGAGGCACCAAGGAGTAAGGAAAATATGCTATGTGCTGGTGTGATTTTTTTTTTTTTTTTTTTTTTTAATTTTACTTGTACAGCTCTATCATCATTTCAGTTTGCGTCTAACTGTGCTCGCTGGCTTAGTAAACACACTGGCCCTGATCATGTGACGCACTGATTCCTTTCAACACCTTTTACCTGTGGTTCTTATTCTAATTGCTGTTTAACCCTCATCTCAGTGAGAATTGAGGACTTCTGGCACCCTACAGGGTTGGGCCAATTGTGGATGGTAAAAGGAAAATTTTGAAGCCTTCTGCTTCCTGCTGCTTTCAGACATTTTTGAAAATGATGTCTGGTGGGCAAGTCCAGTTACGCTGTTTATAAATTAGCTTGACAGATAAGAAATCTTGATATGTATTTTTTCATTTCTTGATATCATTCTACATCTTATTTTATCATCACCTATCATATTATCTGCAGCCTTTAGACTGGTGCTAGTTATATTATTTGAACTAATATTTTTAAATGCATTTTTAAATGCTTCTGAAAACCTAAATGTAATTCATTTCAGGGCTCTCTAAATGGCTAAGCTTAGGAATCCCTTAGCCACTGATGCATTACCCTGCAGGAACCTTAGGAAAAACTATTCAGTCACTCTGGCAAAAGTCTTATTTACTTCCATAGAGTGAGCATTTTACCATCTTTTCTTAAATGTATTCAGCAGTAACATTAGTATAGTATCTGTTCATCACACCTTCACATAGGTATGGTGAAACTTAAGTAATGTTTGTAACATACTTTGAACTTCTAGCATGAAAAGCAATACATGTTTTTGTCTGAAAGTAGTTTTCCTCAAATTTTCCACCAGTGCACAGTACCCTGTGCCGGCTTCAATAGCAGCTGTAGGGTGCTCATTATTTCTGAAAAGCAAGCCATTAATTTGTCTCTGTCTCAGCTTTTCTTTCCTAATAAGGGTGATGATAATACCAACCTAACTTGCAATGATTTTGCAAACTTTAGTTCATTAGCAGGTTTTTAAAGCCCTTAGAGATCTTTGGATAGAAGGTGCAGTAGAACACAGGAGGTGGGTCCCCATGTGCAGGGGCATATGCTTGTAGAGGCACAAATAACAACACAAATTTGTTCCTCTGCTTTGTGCCCCATCACAGACCCCTACACATGCACTTTGGCATGTAACAAATTGTCCTGGGTAGGGGAGGCTGGGGTCAGCACCTGTGCTGGCCCCAGCAGTATTACTTGGTGTCCTGGTGCAGCAGGGGCACAGATCTAGAATCACAGAGCCTGGCCGGCAACCAGAGCATTGCTCTGGATGGCCAGCCCCCCATTTTTTCCAGTGCACGTATGATCTGCACCGCTTTTTTCCCAGGAGGGTTGTTTTTTTTGCTACCAGGATTTCTTGGTAGCAAATTTTGCTACCTCTTGCACATTTTCACATTTCCCGTGTACAGTTTGTGGTACCGCATGCACGTGGGAACCCACCCAGGCGGTCAGACTTTAGGCTCCCTCCAAATAGGTTCCTGATAATGTAGATTACAATTATCAAAATTTTCTGTATCCAAAGTTAATGAGTAGTGCCTCCAAATGGATTGCAGGCCAGACACTGATGAAATAGATTGCAGAATTAGCAAGTGCTTGCAGATTCTGATTTGGTCTGTCAGGTATCACTTTGATCCTAGCAATGCCAGCCAAAGCTGATTCTCAGAAAGAATGAAAATTATAGTTAGAGGTACCTGATCATTTCAGACTTTTATAAGTCTCAATGTTATTGCAGAGATGGTAAAGCACCAAGGAAAGTAGAGGCTCTTATTTTTCTCAGTGAGTTTAATAGTCGCTAATATCAAGGGCTATTTATTTTTGTTACCTGTGATACTGATAAATATTTTATCAAGAGACCATGATTTCCAGTGTAAGCTGTTCTCCTGCCTTATACCATAACATACTGTATTTTGTTTTTTTCTGAAGACAAGTTCATATTTCACATCCAGTGCTTTTCCATTGAAAATCTCCTTCATCAATGCAGATACAGCAAGTAGAAATATCAATGTGATTTTTAAGGTAGGTTCACACTAATAACCCCAATTCTTTTTTCTTCTTTTTCTTTAAAACTCATTGAAATAATATTGCTTTAAACCTCATTGAAAGAAAATATTTCAGATCTAGTGTTTGAAATGTTCGGTTTAGGTGAGCTTCTCAGTTTTCAAGATGCTGTTTGATGTTAGACTTTATATAATATTTTTAGGAAATACATTGACGCATCCAAATTTTTGACTAGTAAAGAATCAAATAACTGCTGGGAAAACTGCATTTTTTATACTTTGTGGAGTGAGCCAGGATAAGTGACAAAGGACAACACAAGTTATTTTCCCTCTTGGGGTTAAAAAAACCACAGTCTAGAGCTGTGGTTTTGGGACTTGAGGCACGCATTACTGGACTCAAGACACCCCTTCATAACTTTTCTGAACTTTTCTCCCAATTTCAAAAGCTACATTGTAGATGAGAGTGCTTGTTTCCTTGCAGAGGGGTCTGGCAGTGGGGATGTGGGATCATCCAGGCAGGGACAAGTGTAAGCCTACACTTATCTTTTTAGTTTGAAAATCACTGGCCTAGAGAAATGTTCGCTCAGGCCTTCATGATATGTCTGTCTACAGCAGTCCGTCTGTAGTATAATATCCCTAGTGAACCAAAATACTATTGTGTTAGAGGCTGCTTTTGGCACTAATATCCAGATCCTATTCCTGTAGTGTAACTAGGACTGGAGTGCTGACTTAGAGAGGGCACAAGAATGTGCCCCACTCCACAGGGCCAAAGCTTTCTAGGTCTGCCGTCATCCTATTCCACAAAGCAGGTGCCTAACGGTCCCTACTAGTGATCCTATTCTACCCTACTCAGTTCCCTGAAAGTCTCTTAATGCACCTGCTTTTGTATCATGCTGTCACCCCACCCTGAAGCCTAAGTCAATAAAAAGCAATGAGGAAGAGAACTACACACCTACTGTTTGCATTGACTGTGTTTCAGGGACATGAATAGGGTAGAATAGAATTGTATTTATGCTCCTAAATCCTAACAGATAGAAAGGGTTCTGCCCTAAAGTATTGGGATTGATTTTTCCCTGTCAGTGTTGCATGAGATTGAGATAGAATGGCAAAAGAGGTGAACTGTGTGATACAAGTCCATTGCTATCTTCAGGGTTTTGGAATGAAACTCAGGCTGCCATGCTTCTATACATGCAGACAAAAAAAATACACATTTAATCTCAAATTACTTCTATTTTAGATTAAGGAAAATGGCAGAACTAAAGCATCCATGAGACTGCACAGTGTGGTTGTCTGTGTAGACCATACAAGCTGAAGAGCACCAAATTGCTGCTATCTTTAAAAATGGTGGTAGTTCTAAGAAATGTTATAGCACTATGTGCAGAAAGCTGAAGTCTACACAGTTTAAATTTCTTGTCAGTGGCATGACAGGGCAGCTGCAGTACATGGGGCAATGGCAGCTGCAAATGATGCAGCTAGCCAACAGTGACAACACCACCTAAGTGGCCACGCTGGGTTGCTACTCCGATTGACCTCTCCATAGTTATGCTGTCTTTTTGTACTATTAAGATATAATTGGCCTTTCATACAGTTTTACAATTGGCCATGGCATAGGAACACAAAAAATCTTCAAGCATGCTGGAGGAAGAACAGCTATCTTGCTTAAATACACATGTAGGAAAGCTGTGTACCACACTATATTTCCATCTCAAACCAGTACGTTAAAATGTCAGGTGTCACCTCACTTCACTCCAACACACACCCCTAGGCTAGTGGCACTAGTACGCCCCAGAAAGCTCAGGCGAGGGCATGCATGCTATGTCTACCTCCACTGCAAATGTGTAATGGAGTTTCTTACCTGCTGTCATCCAGGTACTTGCGTGTAGAGGTAATCATAATGTGTCCCAGAATACAATTCACTATTTGTTAAAAGGTAATACTTTAATAAAATAGTAACTATTGGTCTTGTTCTAGATTATACACTATGTGTGCGTGGTGAGCAAACACAGAAAGACTTCTCTTCAGGTCTGAATACTAAGCAGAATTAATTGGAATCTAGATTAGCTCTAAATTAAAGAGAAATGGATTTGAAAACAATAAAGGGAAATTTATGTCCCCTCATGTACTCATTTAGTGGCAGTAAATGTCTGTAAATTGCAATACTTCTATAAAAGGAACATAATAAAAGACCAAAGCAGCTTAATGTGACTAAAAGATAGCAATTTATGAAAGACTTTTTAGATGAAAGCTAAAAAATAGCAGTAAAACCCAGATGTACTTTAGATATAGGGGGGGAGGGGAAAAGCAGGGCTTTTATTTTCACAGGCCATTTACCCAGCTATGGTGAAAAATAATCCCTTCATTACTTCTTGTGGCTACAATTAAAACCTGATTTCTCTAAGATTATCATTTAACTGACTCTGTGGGGAGAGCAGTCAGCATTGCATCGCTGTTTGAAACTGCATATGAATCATGTCACGGATAAAATTTACATTCATAATAAGATTCCCTTTTAGCCTGTTACAAATACCAAGTTATGAAACTTAGTATCAGTTCAAATATTGTTATTTCTAAAAAAGGGATCTGGTATTAGATTGTCTTAAAATTTAAATACATAAAAATCCATTCTCCCAGATAGATTTCAAACACAAATAGATACATGTGAGTAATCAACTAAAAGATTGCAGTAGGTGAAATGACAAATGATACCATTTTTGTTGCTGTCAAAACACTTTCAGCTTGAGTATATTGTCCCAAAACACAGAGAAGAGTAGTAGCATTGAGGTAGAAAGGGGTGTGTCATTGAGATTTAAGGAGAAATTTTGTTTCCTGCCATTTTTTCACAGATGGGAGATGATCTACGTCAAGATATGCTAGTTCTGCAAATTATTCGAGTGATGGACAGGATTTGGTTTCAGGAGGGACTGGATATGCAAATGATCATTTATAGATGTTTATCTACAGGAAAAGGCCAAGGTCAGTGTATAGATTAGAAAGGGTTTGTTTATTACATTATTCATATCTCATGTAAATCAGTAATACACAGAACTCCTTCCTTCCACATTTATTTCCATGTCTACATTTTTCTCCTCTTAAAGGCAAAAGGGTGCACAGAACCTCTCATAATTGAGTCTTAGGTTTATGTTTGTTAAGTTCATTTCTTCTTGTCCCCCAACCCCAACCTCTCATTCCACTGCCCCCTAATCTGAAGAAAAGCAACTCTAGCTAGTGATATTACTTAACAGCTTAAGCAAGAATTTTCACCAAAACAAAAATTGAAAAACCTCTGTTTATTCCAATTGGTGCCAGATTTTTTTTAAAGTACTCCACTAACTTTTAGTTCTGAAGTGTGAACTTTTGGAAGTCTGGCCTTGGGAACTGCTTGATAGTGAGAGGGTCAGCAAGTTCAGCCCCTATTTAGGTGCCAGACTTGCTTGAATGGGAAGTGAAGTATTTTGGAAATCTGGCTCCACATGCTGATGGAAAGAAGCTCTTGACTAATAAAGAACCAGAAACTAGGGCTCTGTGAAATTTTGGGAGCCATTTCATTTTGGAGGTGTTTCAGGCTATTTTGGCGCTTGAAACACCAAATCCAAATCAAAACGGAAGGCTCCAAAGCAACTCCGAAATGAATTGGAAGGCTCTGAAATGTTTTGGAACTGTTTTGGAGAATTTTGGAGTTTCAGAGCTGGGCTTGCAAGGAAACAAAAACTAAGAAGAGGGAGGGGAATGAGGTGGGGAAGGATGGCTCTGATATTGACATCTAGCTCCCAGTTCAATTCTCCAGCTCTTTACCCCATCATTACCCCAACTCTTCCTGGGGGGTGCAGACCCCCGACCTGCAACCAGGGTTTCAACAGGCTGCCGCTGCAGACTGGTGCCAGCAGCAGCTGTTTGGCGCAGCCCACGCCGAATGACTGCAGTGCTGCCGCTGGCCCCAGCCTTCAGCGGCAGCCTGCTGAAACCTAGCATGCAGATCCAGGGGCCTGTACCCCCCGGGAAGAGCTGGGGGAATGATCAGAGAGCCAGGGAATTGAACCAGGGGCTGGAGAATCAAACAGGGAGTTGGGAATTGGACTTCTCCAGAGAAATTCTCCAGGGAATTCTCCAGAAGCTGGAGAATTGGACTGGGGGCTGGGCAATCCCTACCATGTAACAGCTCTGCAGGGAGCAGAGATCCACACCAGGGTCTCCTCGCCACCGCTGCCCGCCCCGTGCAGCCCCACATCACTGGGGCAGTGCAGGGCAGGCAGCGGTGGCAAGGAGACCCTGTGTGGATATCTGCTTCCTGTGGAGCCAAGTCACATGGCAGGGACCAGCAGGCTTGCTCGCTGCTCTGTGCTGCTTCCCTGCCCCATGACCTGCCATGTCAGGGATCAGAGATTTGCGCGGGGGTCTCCTTGCCTACACAGAGGGCAGTGGCTCTCCCCCTCCCTTTCCCCTGGACAAGCCACCCATGGCCCCGTCCTGCTCCCCACTGGGGCCTGCAGCCCCAGACCCCAAGCCCTGCCCAGCTGAGTAGGGCTATGCGAACCTTCCCTTGCACCGCAATCAAAACAGATTCAGAGGAGATTCGGTGGAGCTGAATCTCCAAGACAGATTCAGCCAAAACGAAACAGGACAGTGATCCGAAACACCAAAATGAATCACTGTCCTCCGAAACAGCCAAATCTGAAACCGAATCGAAACGCACCCATTTCGCAGAGCCCTACAGACAACCCCCAATGTTGATTTTGAAATACCACTTTGGATATTAATGCATCTTAGGGCAGCAAATCTTGTAGACTTTACACCTTTCCATTATGGTTTGCTATAGCAAAGCCATAGCAGGGATGCCGATTGCTGCCTGAAGAAATTTACTGACAGCAAAAGACTCGCACTATTTTTTTAATTACTTTTCAAATCTTTTACTGAATGCAATTCTAGCACAAATAAATAGATTCATAGACGTTAGGGTCAGAAGGGACCTCAGTAGGTCATCAAGTCCGACCCCTGCCCTGGACAGAAAAGAGTGCTGGGGTCAGATGACCCCAGCTAGGCATTTGTACAATCTCCTCTTGAAGACCCCCAGGGTAGGGGAGAGCACCACCTCCCTTGGAAGCCCATTCCAGATTCTGGCAACACTTACTATGAAAAAGTGCTTTCTAATATCCAACATAAATCTGCTCTCCATCAATTTGTGGCCATTGTTCCTAGTTACTCCAGGGGGTGCCCTAGTAAACAAAGCATCTCCTATTCCCTGCTGCCCTCCCCTGATGAATGTGTAGGCAGCCACAAGATCACCTCTCAGCCTTCTCTTGCAAAGGCTGAAGAGATCTAGGTCCCTCAGTCTCTCCTTGTAGGGCCTTACCTGCAGGCCTCTGACCATACAAGCGGCCTTCCTCTGAACCCTCTCAAGATTCTCCGCATCCCTTTTGAAGTGCGGCGCTCAAAACTAAATGCAGTACTCCAACTGTGGCCTGACCAGTGCCACATAGAGGGGAAGCATCACCTCCCTGGACCTGTTCGTCATGCATCTGCTAATACATGATAAAGTGCTGTTAGCTTTGTGTAATCACTTCATCACATTGACAACCCTTGTTCATCTTGGAGTCAACTATGACTCCAAGATTCCTTTCTGCTGCTGTGCTGCTGAGAAGGTCATTCCCCAGCCTGTAAGTGTGTTGGTGGTTCTTTTTGCCCAGGTGCAGCACTTTGCACTTGTCTTTGTTGAACTGCATCCTGTTTTGTTCTGCCTATTTTTCCAACCTGTCTAGATCTGCCTGGATCTGTTCCCTACCCTCTGGTGTGTTAACTTTGTCCCATAATTTGGTATAATCTGCAAACTTGGACAGGGTGCTCTCCATGCCCTAATCCAAGTCACTGATCCAAGTCCATGCCCTGATCCACCACTCCATGCCCTGATCCAAGTCACCATTGAATAGCACTGGTCCAAGGACTGAGCCTTGTGGGACTCCATTGCCCACGTCTTTCCAGGTCAATATCAACCCATCCACCACCACTCTGGGTGTGACCCCTAAGCCAGTTTGTCACCCATCTGACCATGTTAATCATGGACATCACAGCTGGTCAGTTTATTTACAAGAACAGAATGAGATACCATACCGAAGGCCTTCTTAAAGTCTAGGTGGATGACATCTACCTCAACTCCTGCATCTTGCATCTAAGCATTTTGTGATCTGGTCATAAAAAGAAACAAGGTTAGTCAGGCAGGATCTACCAGCAATGCATCCATGCTGATTTCCTTTCAGCATTATTTCCCCATTAGGGGTCCTTAATGATTTTTTCCATAGTTTTCCCGAGGATAGAGGTGGTGAGACTAACTGGCCTACAGTTTCCCGGTTCCTCCCTCCCATTCTTGAAAATAGGGACCACAATGGCCCTTTTCCAGTCTTCTGGGATCTGACTGGAGCACCATGAGTGCTTGAATAGCCATGCCAGCAGCTCTGCTATGACACTGGCCAATCAGCACCCTTAGATGAAGTTCATCCGGGCCCACTGATTTGAACACATCCAGCCCCTCCAAGTCGCCCTTCACTAAGTCTGCACTAACAGTTGGTGGTTTGGTGTCCCTCCTTTGTCTATCCATGATCCAATTGGGAGGTTTGATTTGATCTGTGTCTGGAAATACAGATGCAATGAACTCATTGAAGAGCTCAGCTTTGTCCCTCCTCTCTGTCACCAATTGCCCTAGTTTGTCCCCTAGGTGTCCTATGCTACCATGTGCCTTCCTTTTGCTCCCGACATACCTGAAGAAGGACTTTCTGTTGTCCTTAATTTTTTTTTGCCAGCTAAGTTCTAATCCTGCTTTGGCTTTCCTAACTGATTCCCAGCAAGTGCAAGCCAGGGAAGTTTACTCCTCCTTGGTGGCTACCCCGTGTTTCCACAGCCTGTATACCTCTTCCTTTGTCTTTAGGGTTTACTAGACTTCCCTGTTCAGCCAAGAGGGCCCCAAGAGGGAATTTGCCCCACTTTATGCACAATAGGATTGTCTCCTTCGGTGCCCATAGGTTCACTCTCTTGAGGAATGACCACCCTTCCTGGACCCCCATTTCACCAATGCTCTTGAGTTTTAACACCTCACTAACTAATCTCCTGAGCACAATGAAGTTAGCCTTGATGAAGTCCAGTAGTTCAGCCCTGCTGGTTAGTTTACCCACCCTTCGCCGGATAGTGAATTCAATCAATCGATGGTCATGATCCCCTAGGTTTCCTTGTACCTACCAGGTCCCAGATCCCCACCAGGTCATCCCCTGTAGCTAACACCAAGTCCAGCAAGGCATTTACCCTAGTGGGATCATATACCTCCTGCATTAGGTGGAGGTCCTGTATGCAGGTTAAGAACCTAAATGAGCGGTTAGATTAGGCTGGCTGCTGCTCCCAGCAGATGTCAGGGTAGTTTAGGTCACCCATGACAACCATATTGCTTGACATGACAGCCTCTGAAAGCTGTCTGGAGAATTCCAGGTCTAGCTCCTCCTCCTGGTGTGGCAGTCTATAGTAGACCCCCACTACCAAGTCTTTTCCACCCAACCCTATTGTATCCTGACCCACAGTACCTTGGTTTGGCCCTCCTCTGATCCCATCTTGATTATAGAGGATGTATATTGTTCCTTAACATAGAGAGCAACACCCCCTCCCTTTTTTCCCCTCTCTATCCTGTCTGTACAACCTGTAAACCTCGATGCCAACTGCCCAATCATGAGTAGGGTCCTGCCAGGTTTCAGTCAGTCCAACCAGGTCGAAGTTTTTGCTTGCAAGCAGGAGTTCAAGTTCCTCCTGCTTGTTCCCCATGCTCCTAGCATTAGTGTAGAGACATTTAAGCCTCCTACTGATGTGCCCAGATTATCTACAGCACAGGAACTGAAAATCGTTTCTGTGGCCTTTTTGTGGCCACAGAAACTAAAACCAAAATCTGTGGCCTTTTTGACCACATAGCAGAGAAACTTAGGAGAATGAGAAATGCAAGCATGCCATGGAGAAATCCCAGGTGGTTAGCAGAATCCTAAAAAGGTGTCCTGGTCATCTTTCCTTTCTTTATAGAGGAAGATTTTGCTTCAAAAGAAAATAAAATTGAAATATCATTTCTACACAAGAAAGACCAGTTGCTGTTGTATACTAACGCTCAATTTCATCTTTTTTTTAACAAAAGATTTGGGGATTGCCTGAAAACAATGCCATATTTACACACATACCATACCTTTTACTCACATACCTACCTTTTCCCAAAAGACAGCCCTCCAAAACTGGAGGACTCTTAGAGCCACTCTAATTAAAGTACCACCCTCCCCACCCCTGGAGCACCTGTAAAAGTGTCTGTAAAGCTTATTGAAAAGTATGTATGGTTTCTGTGTGGGCTGATAGGGTGATGTGTGATATGAATTAATGAACATTTTCTCTCTCTTTAAACTTGAAAGTTTTTCTTGTGGACTCTGTCTCTCTGATTAGGATTGGTACAGATGGTACCAGATGCTACAACTCTAGCCAAAATCCACAGGGAGTCCGGACTGATAGGACCATTAAAAGAAAACACCATTAAAAAATGGTTCAGTCACCATCACCCTTTGGAATCAAGTTACCAAGAGGTATATTTTAATGCAACATATTTAAAAATGGTTTATTATACAAATAAAAACAGTTGATGCAACAATATGCTCAGTCTACTGGATTCGGGATAAACAGATCACACACGCAATAGACTCCCAATTTCTCTGAGTAGGAAGGGGCTAGATTCAATGCCATTCATCTTCAACAACAGTAGGTCAGAAAGACATTAAAAATTGAAATGGGGAGATACAGATGTTAAAAACAAGAACAAACACTGAACCTACATACATTTTAACTTTTATTTTAATCCAGCTAGTGAAATAGGTTTTTGGTTTTTTTTACATATAATTACAAAAAGAATGGCTTTTCTGTATTTGAGAATGTCCACATCCATAATCACAGTTTTAGAAAGCTATATTTTCACTAGGCTCCCCTTGTAATATGATATATCAGGTCATGCTTGTCATGTTACGTTATGAGATCCTATGCAACACAGCTGGTTTTATACAACCTGGTGTTACACTTCAACCAGGAAATAAGGAAACAATATTTATAGAACCAGAGGTCTCTCTCTGAAGGAAATAAGCCATGAAGTCTCCTTTACACATTCTTGTTAGAAGGGACACATCCTAAAGTCCATGGAAAGACTTTCTGATACCTTGTATTTCTAAAACCATTTCTGAACCTCCCCTCATGCTTGCAATAGATGGGTACCAATTTTTTACCCAAGTTTAGAGTGGAGGCAGCTATCAACTATTGATTTAAAAAACCTGTGTACTTGTTTTTTAATGGTTCAAATGATCTAGAATTTTCTAAAACAAATTTGCAACACAGTGGGCATGTCTACATTAGACACGTACTGCGCATTAGCCTAAAAACACTGTGCAGTAGTGTGGCAGTTAAAAACCCATGCTAATAGCCTACTGTGCAGTGTTATTAGGCTAATGCACACTAAGCATCATGAAAAAAACATGTACCAGCACTAGTGCACAGTAACTCTAGTTACTGTGCATTTAGTTAGTACTTTTTTAAGCAAGTACTAAACTAAATGCGCAGTACCTAAGGTGCATTAATGAACGTGTAGACGCACCCAGTTACTAAAGCTAGGCAAAATTTCGGTGGTTGTTTCATTTTAGAGATGTTTTGGTGCCCAAAACATTGAACCTGAAATGAAAGGGAAGGCTCCAGAACATCTCCAAAATAAAATGAAACCATCCGAAATGTTTCAGAAAGGTTTTGGATGTTTCAGAGCTGGGCTTGCAGGGAAACAGAAACTAAGAAGAGGGAGGGGGAAGCAGGGCGAAAGGACTGCTCTGATACTGACATCTGTAGCTGGCCAGTGTCTGGAATCTGTCCCTGAGGTCTCTTCCAATCCCAGTGTTCTGGAGGATGGACAGCAGTCTGCTGTCATTCTGCATTCAGATCCAGGGGCCTGTGCCCCCCGGGAGGAGTCTGGCACAGCCCTGCAACACTCCCGGGGGGTGCGGGCCCCCAGATCGGCATGTGGAATAACAGCATGCTGCTGGCTGGGACCCACGCCAGCACCTGAGTCTGCTCGGCTTAGCTTGCAATGAGCACCGCTAGGGGAGCTGCAGGAGAAGCCCCTATCGTTGCTCTGCCCAGCCCCATCCCTCACCCAGCCCCAGCCCCCTGGCACTTTAAAATTAAAAAAAAAGAGCCCTGCAGTCATCAGTTGCAGCAGCAGTGATAGGGGCCTCTGGGTGCTCATGGCAGAGCCACCCTACACATCGTGGGGCAGTGGGGGGCAGCAGGGATTGGCCCCCCGCCCAGCAGCACCCAGTGAGTCAATGGGTGCAGCATGGCTCAGCAAGGCACTACACGCTGTCTGGGAAATGGGGCTGCTGGGTCTGAGTGCTACTGGGCTCTGGCTGACTGCTAGAGCTGCCTCAGCTCCTAGACAGCGCACACTGCTCTGCCAAGCTATCCTGCACCCACGCCATGGGGCAGCTGCTACGTGGGTGCCAGGTTGGGGGGCAATCCCCGCTGCCCCCCACTGCCCTGCACTGCCCTGTGCTGCATGGGGGGACTCTTCCACGAGCCCTCAGAGGCCGTGATCGCTGCTGCCAGAGCCAGTGACTGTAGTGTTTTTCTTTTTTCTTTTTTTTAAAGTGCCGGGACTAGGCTGGGGCTGGGCAGGGGATGGGGCCAGGCAGGGCAGTCATGGGGGCTTCTCCCATGGCTCCCCCTGCCCAGGGAGAGGCAGGCACAGCCAGCGGAGCCACGGGAGAACTTGCAGGCACCTGGCTGTGCCTGCCTCTCCCTGACTAATCCAAATCTCCGAAACAGTATCGAAACTCCGGAACAGATTCGGCCAAATTGAAACACCGAAATGAATCACTGTTCTCCAAAATGGCCAAATCCAAAATCAAAATGAGACATAGCCATTTCGCACAGCCCTACCCATTACTTTTACTTTTTAGGTAAATGAAGTACAGTCAGTTCTGACTACACAAAAATATGCAATTTTTGTATGTACTTATAATTAAATGAATTTCTACCCTCCCCTTGGTAATATTACTTTTGCTTGTATAACAGTTTTTAATCCAAGCATCTCAAAAAGTTCTGTAGGTAGTTAAGCCTTCCTATCCTTCTTTTACAAAGGCACAAAAAGTTTAGGTGACTTGTCCAAAGCTATACAGTGACAAAATGGCACAGTTTAGGAATAAAACACAGGTGTCCTGAATTCTGGTGCTGTTGTCTAACCATTCCAGAATGCTTCCCTCCAAATCTGTATCTAGATTTAGCACCACTTCATTAAGATCACTAATACTTAAGCAGTTATTTATCTTGGATTGTGTGACATAAGGATAATACAGTATTGTAAGCAATGAGATTTTGACTGCAAAATTAATAACCACGAAGTAGAATTTATTGGAGCTTTATATAAAAGACTCACATTACTCCTGAGACAAATAGTTTAGTAGGATTCACTGGAGATTCAGATTCTTCAAAGTGTCATCTGGAGTTAGGACAAATCCCTCACCCACCCCTTTTCTATGGTATAGTAATAGAGAAGTATTCTGCAGGAGTAGTTGAACAGGTTCCTTTGGGGGAAATTTCAATTAGGCACTGAAGTTCTGGTATATAAGCCACTGAAGTCAATGAGGAGTTTTGGATCAGCCCCTCAGTGAGTTTTTAGTGGTTAGAGCAAACATATCAGAATCAGGACTTGTTTTCTAAATCACTGACATATTGGGCAGTAACTTAACCTTTCTGTGTCTCATGCTCTTTCTCTGTAAAATGGGGTTGTAATCCTTATCCAGGGATGTTGTAAAGCTTAATTAATTAGTTCATGAAGTTAATTGAATTCTTGGATGAAAGATTTTGCCTATTTAAAATCAACCATTTTTAGATGGAGTAACTGGTCAGACAAATCGCTGATCTGTTATACTTTGGTAGTTGCCCCACTCTTAATTTAGTCCCTAATTCTGCAAAACTAAGGCCAAATCTAACTTTAAGCATATTTGGACGTGCTTGGTTTTAATGTTGGTACCACACACAAACACTTGTGTTCTTTCTTTTTATCAATTAGGCAGTAAGGAATTTCTTCCATTCCTGTGCTGGCTGGTGTGTTGTTACCTTCATCCTGGGTGTCTGTGACCGACATAATGACAACATCATGCTGACAAACACTGGCCATATGTTCCATATTGATTTTGGGAAATTTTTAGGTCATGCACAAAAATTTGGAAGCATTAAAAGGTTGGTCCCTATAATAAGATTACTTATAAAGTTTAAAGTAGTTCCAGTGATTATTATAAATGCTCATGAGCACTGTAAAGAAGTCCATGCCTTGTTTGTCTCCTGAAACTTTTGCAACGTCATGCACAGCAATTTTTACACTATTATCAAGATGAATGGCTGAGGTATGAAAACTTTCTTTTAGGTCAGTGGTTTGAATCTGATGCACCATAGCAGTGGCCAAAATCAGTTACCATCTAGTGTCTGGATTATGTTGAGAAGTTTCTTTGTTGTGGTTCTATTTCCAGTAGACAGGAAGTATATGACAAATCCAGACCAGAGCTGGGTATAATTGATTTCCTATTGTCACATTCAACATAGAGGCCAAACGCTGTGAATGTGTGTAAAGAATCAATATGCTCTCACGTGTAGGGTGAAACTATGGTCATGGTCATGGGCCTTTTGCCACTATGAGCCATGTTATACCTTACACTGTGAACCAAACAAATGTTGATTGGTGTTAGTGGTAGTTTCAGTTTGGAGCAGTCACACTTCAGGCTAGCAGGGGCCTGGAGGACTGAAAGGTAAGAATTGCCACCCCCCCACCCCCATTCTGGGCCTCCTCTCCTGCCCCCAGGACTCCACCAGTCCTGTCACCCCCACTCCAGGGCTCATTTCCTGCCCCTCAGGGTTCCTCCTGCCTCCTGCTTCCCCCTGCCCCTGGGGTATTACTTACTTGTGGCTGCCCCTGCTATCTGTCCCAAGGAAGCAGGCAGGGAAGAATTAATCTGCCTGCCCAGCTGCTGCTGGGCTGCTCCTCTGGCCTAGAGAGCAGCAGTAGTGACAGTGGCCAGCCAGGCAGTTTAACACTTCCATGCCTGCTTCCCCAGGATAAATAGTGCAGTAGCCCTAATCTGGACCAAGGAGGGTGGGTGGGTTGTTCACACTAAGGTGTAGCCTAAAGTGGCTACACCCTAGTATAACACGATCTGGTAACACAGATCAAAGACAATCCTGCCCTAAAGTTATGTAACTATTAGCCACATAATACTTACATAAATTCAATTTAAGGTGTTAATGTGAGGACAATCAATGGGTTAAGAGCTCCAGGAGCCACCTAAAATTCCAGTGCAACAATGCCCTGACTTTGTAGTTGTAATTAATATTTGCAGTGTAAACCCAAACTCCATTGAAGTACTAAGATATAATGTAGAAACTCTCATGGCCTTTACCAATATTATAAATATTCTGCAGTTATATACACAGTGCATCCCCTATTCTGGCTCTTTTTTGGTAATTTCACTATGAAGAAAGAAATTAGAATGAAATTCTGATAACTGCAGTTTGCCTAGACATTTCAATAGACCTTTGTAGCAATGTGTATAGATGCTAAGCATCTCCTCTGAGTAAAGTGGGGAGTCCTCCTTTCACCTTTCCTAATGATTTACCTGAACTGGCCTCAGAATGGATTGGCTTGAATTAATCATTCCTTTTTTCATTTTGGTTTTCATTTGACTATTTTAGACTATCTCTGCATGTTAGACAGAAATAACATTGTGGGCGTATGGATGTGAAGGAGGCTGATGTGGCTAATAAATAGTTCTGAGCCATGCAGTCAAAAGATTTAGTTGCAGTGTTCAGAATTAGTGTCAGTCATTCCAGATATGCTCTCTTAATTTCCCTTATTTACTATGGAAAGAATTACGCACAGCAGAATCACAAAGAGATATGCATGCACCCACTGAGTCATGTGCTGGGCTCTCACTGGCAAAGCTCCTATTGGAATCAGTCCAGAGTTCCCTTAAATGACAATTTTGTGAGAGCAAAAAATGATTTAATAGGAGAGAGGGAAATTTGGTCAACTGAATGCAGTAGGACATATAACACCCAAAGGTTAGGCAAGAATGCTATAGTAATAATTGACATTAATAATAGAATTATAGTATACATTTGTATTTAATCTAAAACGCTATTTAAAATTGTAATTTAATTAAATACAGGCATTTTGTTTCATATAGCTTGTTGCTTTTTTTTTTTTTTTTTTTTTAATTTTCTAACACCCTTAAAATACTCCTTCTGGTTAATTCATGCTTCTTCATGAGGAATAGGATTAATATATTTTCTGTTGGCTGCAAACACTAGGAACCAATGTGCTTCCTGCCCACCCCCACAAATAGGGTTAAGATAAATGGCTGTCGTACACATGAGAATTGTGTGTCTTTCATCAAATGTATATTGCAGATATACATGCACTGAGACATGGATTTCAGGTTTCCATTGCCCACAGAGCTCAAACTTTCATAAGCATTTAAATTTTCCATTCTATTTTTGTCCATCCATTCTTTTATAATACACAGAGCAAATTTTGGGAAAGTATTAGTCTGTTTTAATGACCATTTACTAGGATTTTAGCTCAGTACTCCAAACCTTATTTGCCTTTTAACCATGATTTTATAGTAATAATTTCATTACTAAAGTAATGTCAGTAAAAATAGCAACAAAACTTCTGAAACCTCAGTGTTGTTTGTGCTGAATTTGGGTTTTCCCCTACAATAGATCTAATATGTGTTGCAATGAAGTACCTTGAGGAAACTTTAAAAAATCAGTAGCTCATAAGGATTTCCATCTCATAATGGAAATCCTTGCTCATACAAGTAGAAAAGATATCAGAGTTTTTTTCACATTTTTAATGAATCAACTTCTGTGAGTAAAGCTTTTCAGGAAAAGAAGTCCCCTCTTTGTGATGATTACAACACCATGCTATCTCTCTCTCTTTTTTCCCCATGAGTTAAGGAAAGTGACTTGCTTACTACAGATCTAAATGCCCATGGTGCATTCTCAAAAGCTGGAGCTTGCAAGTAGCAAACACTGGTCCCTCATAAAGTATCATAAGAAAATGCTTTCTAAAGCATTCTGTGTTCTACTGTAAGTTAACTGAAAGAATAGAGTAGCCTGAAGAATTAAGGGCAGCAAATTCTTCCAGCCTATCTAGTATAATTCTGAAAAGGAGCTCTTGAAGGTGAGATGATTCAGGTAACCT
Organism: Alligator sinensis; assembly: GCF_000455745.1. NCBI lineage: Eukaryota > Metazoa > Chordata > Crocodylia > Alligatoridae > Alligator > Alligator sinensis. The sequence continues at coordinate 140,740 of NW_005842356.1, forward strand.
GAAAAAGTTTAGAAAAACACTAGTTTCCACAATTAAATAACATGCAAAGATTGATCATAGAACAATATGCAAAAGTTGGGTCACCTAAATGATCCAGTTCACTATCCCCATTAAGGGTGTGGACAGAAGTAACAAACTAAATGTTTCAAATGCCTTTAAAACATTTAAAAGGGCCAGCTCTACAACACACATGCCCATTAATATCTTTCAAAAGCAGGTGAAGCCCTCCAAAAGAGTACCTCTTTACATGACATACCATTCTAAAGCATTTAAGTTCTTGTCATCATTATTATTGTTGACATTGGTGATTCCTCATGGCTGAGGATGATCACTCCCACAGCTCAAGTAAATAGTTGTAGATGAGTCCATTGAAGGCTAAGAAGGTTGATCCCAGAGCCACAGACTCTTTGACAGATGCAACAAATTTTGGTTAAAGGGAGGGTCGAACCACAGTTTTCTCAGTCTTGTTTCCTTTCCTTCCATTTCTGTCATTTTTCTGGCTCCACAGTAAGACAGTTTTCCTCAAAAAGAGATGCACCTTCTCTCACAAGGCATCACCATGTAGCTCTGTCCTGGGCTAGTTTTTCCCAATTTGTGATGTCAATGCCACACTTCTTAAGTTTGCCTTGAGGGTGTCCTTGAAGCATTTTCTCTGGGGGGCCCCACATGTCTTTTGTCCTTGGGACCAGTGGGAGAAGCCTGCACATGACTTATTTTACATGAGGGAGGCCATTGTGCATCAGCAACCACACAGATCTTGGCAGAGGAGAAACCTGTGACCAGAAGATCTAAGACAACTGGGGCTGGTACATTTCCTTTTTTTAAAAGTTTCCAATACATTTCACTGGGAAATGTTTCAGAAATTACTTCTGTCTTCATTGCAAATCTCTTCCATTTTTAGTCAATCCTGCTCTTGCGAAAACTAATAGTAAAATTCCCATTGACTTTAGTGGTCATTGGATCCAGGAGTGGATCCTCAAAGGGCCGTGCACACCCATAGGGCAGCATAAGGCTTTAATTATAATAATATCCTACTTCTAGCAGTGTTCAAAATAAGGGTTAGGAGTTGATATACAATGTGTATAGTCAATAGTATAACACTGTTCTTGAGAAGAAAATCATTTCCCAATCTCAGAGCACTCTTAGACAATGAAACATGAGTAGAGCCCTACCAAATTCATGGTGGAAGTGGGCTGTGCTGTGGCTCCTTTGATCTTGCAGGTTCCCCTGCATATCTCCCCATGGCAGCAGGTGAGAATATTCCCTTTTCCATAAAAGTCTATTTCCTGATAGAGAAAAAAGATTTTTGGAGGGGGGCCCCTTGAAGCTCATTCCTGATCATCAGGGAGGCAAAAACTGCAGTTTTAAATATGGTGCCATTTTTGTCTCCCACTGCTGATTGGCTGAGGGACCTCAGTGGCCCCAGAGCTTGCTGCTGACCAGCAGGGAGGCAATAACAGCACCATGTTTAAAACTGTGGTTTTCACTTCCATGCTGATCAGGAGCAAGCCACAGGCAAAGCCCTCCAAACAGCAGCAGGTGAGGGGAGCTGTGTGGGAACCTGAAAGATTAAAGGAGCCGCTGCACAGCTCACTTCCACTGTGAATTCAGTAGGGGCCTAAACACAAGATTTCATTTTCTTATTTTTATATCTTAAAAAGTAACACACTTTTCTAGGTACAGTATAAACCTTTCTTTAATTCTTTGATTCAACCCATGTTGCTCTATAGCAATGAATTGCACCAATGGACTCCCAGCTGTGTTAAGAAATGTTTTTCCCTTATTCATTCAAAATGTCCTGTCCTTTCATGATTTCTTTTTGAGTAAGTCCTGTATTCCCTGCTCTTCAGACAACACTTCCACTGATTTCATAAATAAGCATGCAGGAGTTGAGGCAGTGGTTGACAAATGTAAGAACAAGGGCTGAATTCTGCCCCTCTGTTCCATACATTTTGTTTCTATTCTAGCCAGTTTTCTTCATGAACTCTTCTCCTTTTGTGAGTTATGCAATAAAGGATTTATTTAAACTATGTTTCACTGCAAAATCTCTCCGCCTTTAAACATGGATAAAGGAGTGTTAAAGTTGGAATGGGTTTGCTACATTTGAATTGTTATAGATTCATTCACATGTAATAGTTTCAATATATCAGCTGCTTCCCTTTGAAATGTTCCCCTTTTCATAGCTTCATAGTTTCATAGTTGGTAGGGTCAGAAGGGACCTGAGCAGATCATCAAGTCTGCCCCCCTGCCATGGGCAGGAAAGAATGTTGGCGTCAAACGACCCTGGCTAGGTGATTATCCAGCCTCCTTTTGAAGACCCCCAGGGTAGGGGTGCGCACCACTTCCCTTGGAAGTTGGTTCCAGATCCTAGCCACCCTGACTGTGAAGTAGTATCTCCTGATGTCTAGCCTCAACCTACTCTCAGTCAACTTATGGCCATTATTCCTTGTTACTCCCAGTAGTGCTCGGGGGAACAGGGACTCTCCCATTGCCTGCTGGTCCCCCTTGGCCAGTTTACAGATGGCCACCAGATCCCCTCTCAGTCTTCTCTTGTGAAGGCTGAACAGGTTCAGATCCCATAGCCTCTCCTCATAGGGCCTGCCCTGCTGCCCCCTGATCATGTGGGTGGCCCTCCTCTGGACCCTCTCGATGCTGGCCACATCCCTCCTCAAGTGCGGCACCCAGAACTGGACACAGTATTCCACCTGCTGCCTGACCAGTGTCGCATAGAGGGGGAGGATCACCTCCTTGGACCTGCTTGTGATTGAAATGGTTCCAAATGTATGCATGTCCACACTCATGAATTTACCAGCCTGTCACTATATCCCTCCAATCATTTCCAGCCCCTTTCTCTGAACTTTCCTAGTCATTCCTATCCACATCATCCCACAATAATCTCTTGTGTTCTTTTCCCACCCAGTCATCTTGTTTAACTACTACTTGTTACTGCACATTGGATTTCACTGGTCTTACCCACAAAGACCTCTCTGTCTATTTTTTTTGCAGATTGACACTGCTTTCCATTTGTGAAATATTGCTCTTGAGGTATTTGTTCACGTTATTTTTTAAGGAAATTTTCTATTTAAGAAATTCCATATTTTCTCCAGGAAATATCAAAGAATGCCACGCTCGTATGCTGGAACCTTTTCCAGTTCAAAAGCAATGAGAAAGCATGAGAGTGGCTGTGTCTACACATGCACTTTTCTGTGGAGTAGATTAATTAGTCTACATGTGCAAGGATATTAGGCTGCAGTAAACTAATTTACACTGAATTAAGATAGTACTGGTGGAGACAGTACTATCTTAGGCCAGGGTAATTTACTGAGATTAAATGCATGTATAGACACTGACCGTAGGCATAAATTATGCCCAGTCAGCTCAGCCAGTGTGGGCCCAGACTCCTGCCTTCCACGTAGTCACACAGTTTCACACTTTTAGCATCTTCATGCCCCAGCCAGCCCCTACACCATCACCCAGAGCCCAGGGCTAAGTGGCCCTGGCATAAACTGTTCCACCCCAGCTCAAATTGCTGCTGTCCCAGGCGCCCATGTAGACACTGCGCCTGGGAGTAGTTTACTCTGGGACCAACTGCCCCAGAGTTTATTGCTTCAAATTAATTGCATGCATAAACAATAGAAAAGTTACCACTTTTTGTTCCTAAATGTTATACTTTCCTTTCATTTGTAGTGTTAACATTTCAAATGAGTATTATTTTTCATTGAAAGTGCTAATTTGAGAGAGAGTAAGCTAAGGAATAACCCTTTTAATGCTTTCTCTTTCTGATATGGCAGAAGTTGGGAGAACAAACCAAAGATAGAAAATATAGCTTTTATCTTTATTATGAATGATTTCCAACTTTATTTGGTGGAATACCACCAGAAAATGGTTTCAATACAGAATTTCAAAGTTAAAAATTGAAAAATTAAACACTATATTTCCCCTTCATTTTTCCCTTTAAAATTTATGCCAAGGAGTAAAATGT
>NW_005842356.1:144752-156606 GCF_000455745.1 Alligator sinensis
TTTCCTTTCCTATAAAAGTGTATTTCCTGATTAAGAAAATCATCAGAAAATTTCAGACCAGGTCAGTTCATTAACTTAAATAAAATTCCATTTTCCACCATGCTGCCAATCTTCATTCCCACCCACCTCCATCTGCAGGAATCAATTTGGAATGCATTATTTTACATTTATTCAAACAGCTTAAATTCACCAGCTGACTTCACCCCATTTGCTGTCCCTGTTATTCTCCAAAAATCTAAGGCCCCAATCCTAAAAATTCTGTATGAATAACATACAGCACTTGAGAAGTTCCATTGCAGCTAATGAGATTATGACTTGCAGAATTGGAGCCTACATTTTCAAATGTGATTTCGTTGCCTTAGTTCTTGGATTACCAACTAAATATTTAAAGGGACCTGAGTTTCAGAGAATATAATTTCTGAAAATTAGGCCCTTCTTATATGTACCAAGTCAGGCACCCATCAGCACAAGTCATCACTTGAAATTTAAACCTTAGAGCTCCTAAGCTTGATTCTGATGGTGGCTTTTCCATTCTGCTATTGTCTTTTTCAATGTTGAAGAGTAGTTGTCTATTATTAGTCTTTCCCATGCTTTACCCAGTTAGTGATCCTGGATAATACTTTGTCTTTTACGCTTGGTTATTCATTTTCTTTAATAGACTCTTATGGAGAGAACTCATCAAAAGCTTTCTTTGAAATCAGAGTAAATTATGTCCAATGGCCTATTTGTAACTATGATGTTATTTATTATCCTGTCTAAATATCCTAACAGTTTAGAGAGATGCATTTTCCCTTCTAGTAGCTGTGCTGGTTTGACCCCATCAGTTTTTATTTATCCACATGTAAAGTTCTTCTGCTCTTCCTTAATTACACGCTCAGTTGAGTTCTCCAGAACTCAGTTCAGCCGGTCTGTTATTCCCAATATCCCTTCTTAGCTTTTATTTGAAGTTGAAGCACCACATTAACTGCTTTCCAATCTTCAGGAGCAGTTGCTGTTTCAAGAAGTTTATTGTATATTCTCATTAACAATGATCAGGATAGAGTACAGTGTTATTTGTTACTTGTAGAAACACTAGTAGAATTCCCTCCAGGTCTGGATATTTACTGCACATAAATTTCTTTAGTGGCTTCATATCTTCAAAATTTGCTCTCTGTCTAGGCCATCCTGTGAATGCCTTATAAAATGCCTTTGGAGACGAGAAGTTCCACATTGAATTCAACATTAAATTCTGATTAATCAAATATGAAATAAATGTCTTCTCTGCTATATCTCCATTGTCTTTAAATGCCATTTCCCCCCTACCACTTCTCTCACCATACAAGTTGGTCTTCTCACATTCAACGATTATGCTTCCAACATGTGAAGAATTTCAAATTGCTTGACCTTGATAACTTGGTCTGTTTGTTCTGCATGCTGTAGCTTTGCCTTTTGTCCTTATCTAAAAAATGTTCTCCAATCTATTTGTATGTGCCATTTATAAAGGATTTAAACTGATACCCTAAGGAAATCTTGTACATTTCTGTTTAAATCATCATAGTTTGACTCTCTTCTCTTTTGTCTAGTGATATATACACATCCTGCACTTCTGATGCACTGTTTTTGAATAGGCCTCTTAAAACTCTGGTAGATTTTTACTGTACTATGCAGCACATTTTAAACCTTTCCCCAAGTCTGGTATTTTAGAGGTCATTAGTACTGCGTTATCCTGGAGGAAGCCACACTCTTAGAATATTGAAACAGTTTGTATAAACATTACTGTTTCCAGCTTACCTGTCTCCCTTACCTCCTAAATTAACCTCCCTATATATTTAATCAGGTGTGGTTGGTAAAAAAAATAAAAAACGAAAAACAAAAACAAACTCCATGCAACCTGCAAAATTAGATGCTCTTAGAAAGCAATTATTTATAGTATCAGGTACTCAACATTTTCAAAAAGGATGCCACAAGTAAGCTATTTAAATATATATTAAAACATTCAAATATGCTACTGCTTGTTGCTCAGCTGCTCTGAAACACAGACTGATTACTTGGGTGCCTGTCAGTTGTCAAATGTGGATGTAGATTGGGAGACATAAAGTTGGGCAACATCATCAATACAGAGTATCAGGATATTATACAGAAGGAAATGGGTGCCCTTGATTGAATTATAGAAATGGGTTAAACATTTAATAGACCAAAATGTAAAGTCATGCAATCAGGCACTAATGACAAGGATTTCTGCTAGGTATTATTCATGGGTTAGGAATAACAGAGAAAGTAAGCTTATTAGTCAATTAGAAGATGATTATGAAATACCAATGTGATGCAACCCAATCAGACCAGAGTGATAGGGATGTATCAGTGTCATTGTATAAGGCACTAGTGAAATCTTATTTGGAATATTGCATGCAGTTCTTGTCATCCATTTTCAAGAAAGATGCCTTCAAACTCTGTGCAGAGAAGGGCTATTAGAATGATAATTAAAATAGAAAATTCAATCTTATGAAAGTATGACTTCTTTAGTTTACCAACTGAAGGCTAAGAGAATGATTGTTGTCTATGAAGACATCAGAAAGGTAACAATGAGGGAAAAAAAACTATTTAAGCTAAAGGACAATGTTGACAGAAGAACAAATGACTAGAAACTGTCCATGAATACATTTAGGTTGGAAATTAGAGGAAGGGGCTCCTGACCATAAAATCAGTGATATTCTGGAACAGCTTTCCAATATGAACAGTGAGGGTAGAAAACCTTACTACACTTAAGGTGGAGCTAGATCAATTTATGAAAGGGATTATGTTGTACAGCTCTCTGGGATATCAGAAGTCCTTTACAGTCTTATATTCCTGTGTCTTGTGATGGATGTTGTAGGAAGGGAATTAGGATCAAAGACAGATTTCACTTGTATGGGAATTTTTTTTTCTTCTCTTCAGATTTCTGTATTTCCAGAAATGGTAGAAATGATGGAAAATTACCAATATGGAACCAAATTATTTGGCATTCGGGTCAAGTGGCTTTTTTTCTGGACACTACTTAAGAGTGCATGAGAACAACCAGTTGTATTCTGAGGGACCAGTTGCTGCAGTTCCTCCATACTTAGCACTTAATTGTCTTCAAGGGCACTTCAGTGGCAGCTCTGTGTCAAAGCCTCTCTACTTCCTATTGCAATTGTAACCCAAGTGTACCGGAGTCTGTACCCCACTTTCTAGTAGAAGGGGATGGCCAGCAGGGCGTACGTACTGGAGATGGAAACTGCAGCTTGCTTGCAGCTTCCCCTTCTCTGGTGTCTCAGGACACCATATCTTAACTATATACATGGTTTATTCAAATCCAGAATAAAAGGGGAGAGGATAGAATAAACTAGAAGGGTGATAAAGATAAATATTTACATATAATATATTTAAGTCAACAAATAACAGAACAGGTAAGTATAGCAGTCCCCAAGAACCATGAGAGGAAGCTTGCCCACAGATCCTCAGAGGGTAAGGATGTCCCAGCAATTGATGGGTAAGCACCCCCAAAATGCAAAGCACAATAAGCAGTTAATAAACTCTCTAGAATAGACAACATAACAAGCAATTAATAAACACTCTAAAATATAAGACACAGCAAGCAATTAATAAACATTTCAAAATGTAAGGCATGGTAATCCCAAATACCTCCATCCTCTAAAGGAGTCTCTCTCTCTCTCTCTAGTCTAAATCCCCTCTGATGGGGCTACCCACTGTGTTCCTCCCTGGTGGGGAACCCCTTGCCTGAAAACACGTGCTTCCCGCTGAATAGGGGTCCAGCAAGGGTTCCTGGTGTTTTGTCCCCACCTAGGCAAGTGGCTTCTGCAGCAGGTGCTCTGTCTCAGTCCCCGCATGGGGTGCCTGGCTTGTTCACATGCCCAGATGGCTCAGCCTTCTCAGCAGGTAGCAGGCCTGGGCTGCCTCGTGCATGCCCAGAGCTGGGGCTCCGGTTCAGGCCCACTGCACTGCAGAGCCTGCACTGCCACTGGGCCCTCACGCCCAGCAGTGGGGAATGGGCCCGAACTGCCCCCTTCTCCCTTCAAGGGCCCTCAACCTGAAAATGACTCACTATTTGGTGGCATCTGCATCTGTGCCAGCCTCATGCCGGGATTAGAGCCTCGAGTGGCTCCCCAGGTTCTAGTCCCTCTTGGGCCTTCTGTGGAGTGACGCCTGCACCACCCAGCCTCGTGCTGGGGTTGGAGATGCAAGCCGCCTCAAGCAGCTCCCAATGTCCTGGTCCCTCTCGGACCCTCTGTGCAGCAGTGCCTGCACTGGCTTGCCACAGTCTTTCACAGCGAGGGGTTGGGGACATGGCTGCCTACCACTTCCATCTGACGGCAGAGTCTTCCGGCTCTTCAGGGCAACTGGAAGCACCCCTGGGTAGCTCTTCCTCAGCTCTCCCCGAGCCCCAGCTTCTTCTTTGTTTACCATCCCTCATCATCTCCCCCACGTGCTGTGCATGCAGCACCTTATATACCCTTTTGGGGCTCCGCCCCAAGATTGAAGACTGGCCAATTGGAGGGAGGTGGAGCACAGTCTTCAATTAAGTCCACTCTTCATCTCGCCCTGAAATAGGGGTGGAGTGGACTACTCCCACAGCTCCTCCCCTGCTGGTTTCTGATTGGTGGGTTTGCCCCACCAATCACTTTGGCAATTCTCTAAGCCCGAGGAACCCAGCGAAGATAGGCAAGCCCACCACACAATAAATAAATAAAATGTTAAAGAAACAGAATTCAGGGGAAATCTCTCTGGAGAAATAAATTCTGGTTTGGTGGCAAGCTGCTCAAAATTTGCTCACTCATTTGTCACTTTTATGGCATTTTAATGTATTGTAATTGCTGTTTGGCAGCTGGGATACAGACTGTCATTTTGTATAGACATATAAGGAGATATATCAGTCCTGGATGATTTGAGGAATAGAAGTCTCAGCAAGGTGCTTTTTTTATTTATTTCACAAGCAGTTGGCAGTTCTGTACAACCATTTGTGAGCTTGTTTTAGTAAGCAGAAGACTCAATTAAATGTAGGTTTTCAGTATAAGCCAAAGACAATGTTACTCGGAACTGCACCCTTTCAAATCAATGGTAACCTTACTGTTGAATTCAGGAGGAGTGGGAGCAGGAATTTGGCCAAGAACGTACCAGAACAAAATGCTCAGTCTACTTGTTCAGTGCTGTGATAATTTATGCAAAGTATTGAGAAACATGTAGTTTATTGAATAGAGTTGCTCTTGCCCCCATGCTTACAAAGTAATGCACAGCTGGTTTGTTATTTCATTTTATCTCAAGAAGTTTTCAGGGGTTGTTTCACAAGAGATGTCAGCACTCCAACATTCCCTGAAACCTTTACTACTCTTTAGTTACATTTGTGTTCTGGTCAGTCCTCCTGAGTATTACCATTCATTCATGACTCAGCCTGGGTGACTTTAGAAAATTTTGTGTGCATATGTGGGTGGATGGATATAGAAACAGATTTTAAACAACAAAAAGGGCTGTTCTGTATGGCTTTTCATTCACTTTGTTCTGTGTCCATTTGTACTGTTTTTAAAATCTGTTTAATCTGTCGTTGCCATGCATCTCATTACAACTGTTTTAGGACTAAAGCAAACTTTCCACTGCCAACACAATGGGAAGTTTAGATTGGATCGAAGGAAAAGGTCACTTGCTGTTGATTTTCCTCATGGCCTGCAGTTACTAAATAAGGAAGTCAAGATATCTTTCTCACTAGCTATGTCCCATACCGTGGGATTCATAACAGGGAAAGTTTGGAATCTTTGTTGACCTCATAAATTCATCATCAGCTTATTTCAGATGTTCCATGGGACTTAGTAAATGTGAGGGATCCTAGTCTCTAGCCTAGAGTAAGGTCCCAGTAAACTTTCCCATCACATCCCCAAATTCCTTTTTTTTTAATTGTTTTTTGCTTTTGCATGCTGATTTATTCATTTACTTCAAGTTTCTTTCCTTCCTTCCATGACACCATCCAAATATTCTTAACCTCCAAAGGGACAATAAAAAGTATTCCCATGAAAATCTGGAAACTCCAAAGCAATACTAAGTAAAATTCATAACTAAATTTGCTTTTTCTTGAATTAGCTTAATAAGCTTCATGTCACACTTGCAGCAAAGTATAATCACTTAGGGCCCAAAACTGAAAAAAAACCCTCTCTTCTCAGTGAGTGCCTTACAACATTCCTTGAAATATTTTCATTATATCCCCAACTGAGTTTCAACTTCCAATGAAGAAAAGAGGCCTGATAATACAGTCTTATTGAGTGAAGCTGGAGCTGCTTGTAAGCAGTACAGCCATAACCTAGACCAAGTTAAACCAGTTCTTCTCATAGAGACTGTTTTGCTAAAATCTTACATCTCTAGATGGTATGCAGTTGCCATACTGTTATACTTATGGCTTACTTTTTTGGGAATCACCATGCAGGAAGCAGGCTTTTGGTCTCTCAAAATAGTGGCATAGTAAAGACCAGATCTCTTACTTACGTTCCCCTGAAAATGCAACAAACTAAAAGTGAGCACCCTGCATATCTGGGCCAAATCTTTATTAAGCCCATGTAACCCCACTGATTTGATTGAAGTCAAAGAAGAAATTGCAATCTATTTTACTTCCTATTGCATATATAGACATGCATAGTGATGTTGAGTCGTTGCTCTTTGGGTGCCTTATGGATGTAATGTTCTGTATCAATTAGCTGTGATCTGGATGCAAAACTGACAGCTGCATATTTTGGGACCTGGATATATTGCAATATGCAGTGTTTCATATTCAGGCCTTTAAAGGTGACTGCATGTGAACACATTCTTTAATCAAATTATATCCAAATAGGTTGTATGTAGGAACCTACTGAATTTGCAATTGCAAGATCTTCACAGAAACTGCTCATTCTGGCAGGCTCTGCAAAAAACTGCAGGCTCTGCAATTTTGGCAGGCTTGTAAAAAAAACAAAACAAAACAAAAAACTTTACCAGAAAGCAGAGTCTTGGAGCACAGTGGAAGCGGGGGGGAGGGCAGGGTGCGGGGCAGGGCAGAGTGGGGCTGCTCATGACTCACTGCTTGCTAACAAGTTTTGGGTTTGGGGGCGGGGCGGGGGTTGCCTACATCTTTGTCTACATCTTTTCTGTAGTGGGGGCCCCAACACTGGACACAATACTCCAGATGTGACCTCACCAGTGCTGAATAGAGGGAAAGAATCACATACCTCAATCTGCTGGCAACACTCTTAATAAGGCAGCCCAGCATGCCGTCGGCTTTCTTCACAACAAGGGTGCACTGTTGGCCCATATTCAGCTTATTGTCCACTGTAACCTCAGGCCCTTTTCTGCAGAGCTGCTGCTTAGCCAGTCAGTTCCCATCCTGTACTAGTGCATGGGATTGCTCCATCCTAAGTGCAGGACTTTACACTTCTCCTTATTGAACATCATGAGATTTCTTTTGGTCCAATCCTCCATTTTGTCAAGGTCTCTCTGACTCCTAGCCCTAACCTCCAGCATGTCTAGTACTCTCCCCCGCTCAGTGTCATCTACAAACTTGCTGAGGGTGCACTCAATCCCATCTTCCAGGTCATCGATGAAGATATTGAACAAAACTGGCCCCAGGACTGGCCCCTGGTGTACTCCACATGATACCAGCTGCCATCTAGACATCAAGTCATTTAGTACTCCCTCAGCCCGATGATCCAGTCACTTTTCTATCCACCTTACAATCCGTTCATCCAGTCCATACTTCCTGAGCTTGCCTGCAAGAATGTTATGGGAGTCCATGTCAAAAGCCTTGCTAAAAATTAAAGTATACCATATCCAATGGTCTCCCCCCATCCCCAGAGCCAGTCATTTCATCATAGAAATCAATGAGGCATGACTTGCTCTTGGTGAACCCATGCTGCCTGGTCCTAATGACCTTCTTCTCCAGCTGCTTAGAAATGGATTCATTGAGGATCTGCTCCATAATTTTTTCAGGGACTTTGGTGAGGATGACTGGTCTGTAGTTCTCCAAATCCTCCTTCTTCCCTTTCTTAAAGATATTCCTAGGTCTTCAATTGAAGTGCTAATTTTCAGAATGAATGTTACTTTGTAATAGATTTCAACCAGTGTACATCAATGAAGAAAGAGCAGGGGGCACATCCTGTTCCATTTATTAGGCATTTAAGTGGCACTTTGGAGTCTAAGTGGACTCCTATTCAACCCCACTTGAGTCCCTGAAAAATCTATAAATGTGTTCACTTTTGTAACATGCCTTTGTCTTAGGTTAAAGACTAAAAGTCACTACAAAAGACTACCTACCCAACAGTTGCCTGATGGATTTGCAGGGACTTGAGTGGGTGAGAGAGATGTGGATCTCAACAGCACTCTGAGAATCACCACAAAAGCTGTGTAGACATGCCATAAAGAAGCCACTTCTGTTTGTTCTGGTTGTAGGTGTGCATGTGCCTGAGGAGAGTCAGAGGGCTGTTTATACTTTGCTGTTCTGTGGTAATTTTTCTTCTTCCTGTCTTCATATTCTAAAGTCGTTTTTTAAAAGCTGCATGCAGAGGGAGACCCTTGTATGAGTAACAGAAATTCACTCCTGTGTATATTTTTTATCTAAAATATCATACTGAGTGTTTGAAAAGCTCCTCTTACTGAAACTTAGTTTTTCACATTACAATTAATTTTTTTCCATTTTAGTCATTCTCATTTCCTGCACTATGCTATATTACTTTTCTATCATATTGTAGTTGTTTTTTAATTGCATGGTGCTCTCATAATGAGCCTTTGGCTTGACTAAATATTGCTGCTATGGAGTTTCACTATCCAGCTGGTTTCAGAGGTAACCATGGAAGAGACTGTGGTGTCACGAAAACTAAAGTAAAGCCAGGCTTAAATGCTCCAAGAAAAATCAATTTTTTACATCATATTTTCCAGAAGAATACTGAAGGACAGGTCTACCACCTCAGGAGAAAGACTTAAAGGAAAATGAGAAATTTAAGAACCTTGTAAAACTATTTCAAATCTCCCTGCAATATAAGCAAAGCTGTAAATAACACAGGCACTGACAGCTACACATTCAAACAAAATCTTTAACAACCACAGCAACAAAGAATTGGCTACTGTTTATAGCCACCCTGCCATATGGAAGTTGTCCTGTGGCCCAGCCCAATACAATTTTACACGCTACTCATCTTCCATGAAAATAACAGTTATTTCCAATTTCAGCTCAAATAACAATGAGGTTGATTTAATGTGCAAGATTTCAACATGCTCTGAATGAGCAGTATTTCCATGCTGGACTTCATGCTTTGATATTGATGCGCACCAGTTTGAGCATTCAGATGCAGGTGTTGGACATCACAGAACATAGGGGTCATTTAGACTCAAAGGTTTGGTTTGGCAATTAGAGAGAGAAAGAGATGTCCCAACTGCAAAACAGAGATCAGGATTTGGTTTTCAAATACTGTCACAATCCCAGAGCTTTCAAAGCCGGGTTTGGGGTTGAACCCATCTCTAGGGTTAAGTGAAAATGATCAGTTTGGCAGACTTTTTGGCTCTGTGACTCCTTCCTATGCTGACTTTCATGAATGTTATATGGTTCAAATTGCCTTAAATAATGATCAGGGGTCTGTTTTGTGGTTAATGTCTGTAAAGTAATTCTTCTGAGCAGCAGGTGTTTTGAGAGAAGTTGAACAGCGGATTAAGGATGGGACAGGGAAAACACTGCCTTTTGTAATCAGCAGTAGATATAGTTTTGTAATATTTGATTGAGAGAGATACAGCTGCAAACCACATAATAAGAGGCAACAGTTGCACAATCAATTCTTTACTTAAATAATAAAAGCTTGCTAAGAAGAAGATGTTACAGGTTCACTTCACCCTGGTGTAAACTAAAATTCTAGGAGTTATTTCATCATTGTACTTGGCCTTTTGACTTAAACTTTAGGAAACTAAATTGTTTGCACAGCTGATGCCAGTTTTACAAGGAAGGAAGGTAGTAGGCTTTAAAGGGAGGTATCCAGGGCTATTGGAAGGCAAAGCAGGTTCTGAAGCGTGTCTGAGGTGAGCTTCCAAGCCACAACACTTGGACCATGTGTAGCTCATTCTTCCTTTTACTGTAGGAGAACAAGAAAATCATATTTGTTGGAACAGGAGATTTGCAGAGAAGGCATTCAGGTTTCTTATGAGAGGAATTAGCCAGTGCAACGGGTTCAGACTACACCTACTGGAGACAATTTCAGTACTGTTGATGCAATGTTAAAGCTCTAAGCATGCACAGTAGTAGTCAGTTTGAGAACCCTCTAAAATGAGTGAATTCAGGAACTCGTGACCTACTTAGACATGATGAGCATGTGCAGATATGAGTGTGAAACTGGTGGGAAGACCAAGAGAGATTTCTGAGGTAAAAGTAAAAGACAGCTTTGAGTGACAGAAATCAGAAGTTATAGAAGTACACTGCGGAGGGGCTCCTGGGTGCTCTGTGAGAGTGACTAGACCACCCCAGAACTGAGTTTGTATGTATTTTGAGAGAGCAGCTTTGGATCCATGTGTGGTACCTTTGCAGATCTGTGTGCTTACTTAGCTCCTGTGAGAGTAGTCAGACTACTCCAGGATCAGCAAAACCCTCCTAGCCATCATGGATGTTACCAGCCTATATACCAACATCCCATATCAGGATGGCATCCAAGCCTGCCTTACATATCTACAAGAGCAAGATTACAACTCAGAGTACAGACCCAAAGATATTACTGACCGTATACACTTCATCCTCATACACAACAATTTCACTTTTAATAACCAACACTTCCTCCAGACCAGGGGCACAGCTATGGGCACCAAAATAGCCCCACAATAACCAACCTTTTTATGAGTCACCTGGAAAAAGAATTCATCAAGAACTACACCATCAAACCCTTGCTATACTTAAGATATATCGATGACATCTTCATCATTTGTGCTGAAAACCTGCAATCTCTGATTGAGTTCCATCAGAAATTCAACAATCCCCATCCGTCCATCCAACTATTTCTTGAATACTCCAGCACCAACATCTCCTTTTTAGACATGATGATCAGCATCCATACTGGCAAAATACAGACCTTGTTATACGTGCACAGAACCAGCAGTCACCCTAAACACACCAGAAAAGCTGTGATATACAGCCAAGCCCTCAGATAGCACCAAATTTGCACCTCACCAATCTTAAAAAGGCTTTCACCCAACAAGGATACTCCTCCAGAGAGATAGATCGCACATTTGAAAGAGCCACCCAGATACCACTGGAGGAATTGCTATAGTACAGAAGAAAAACCCCCATGAATCACACACCGCTGGTTATGACATATCACCCCTCCCTCAAACCCATATGGAAAATCCTCAAACAATTGCAACCTATACTAAAAAGAGACCCTGTTCTTAAAGAGATCTTCCCAGAGCCACCCATCCTAGCCTTCAAACAAGCACCAAACCTTGCTAACCTCATCACCAAAACAAACTTCCTCAGGCCCAGAACACACTGAATGGATCCAGACCATGCCATGACAAGAAATACAAAACCTGCCAACACATCTCCACCACCCCCACTATTACTACACCCCACAACAGAGCCATCAACATTCCTGGATCTCACAGTTGCATCTCCAGAAATGTAATATATCTCATCCAATGCACCAAATGCCCTGATGGAAAATACGTAGGAGAGACCAAACAACAACTGCACACCAGAATGAATGCACACTGGAAATCTATCAAAGACGAGAATACCCAACTACCGGTGGGGGCACATTTCACTCTCTCTCCAGTCTCTCAGTTGTAATCCTCAAAGGAAACTTAAAAAACACTTCTCAGAGACAAGCCTATGAACTTCACTTCATCAACCTCCTGGGTA
>NW_005842356.1:156683-177557 GCF_000455745.1 Alligator sinensis
GCTGTCCAAGTTTGCTGATGACACTAAGATGTGGGGCAAGGTGGACACACTTGAAGGGAGAGAGAGGCTGCAACTAGATTTAGACAGACTACAAAAGTGGGCAGACGAGAACAGGATGGGATTCAACATAGACAAATTCAGGGTGCTGCACCTTGGGAGAAGGAATCCACAGCATACATACAGGCGGGGGAGTTTCCTTCTTGAAAGCACAGAGGTGGAAAGGGATCTCGGAGTCATTATTGACTCCAAGATGAACATGAGCCACCTGTGCCAGACCGCAGCCAGCAAGGCCACCCATACCTTGTCATGTATCCAAAGATGCATCTCAAGCCAGTCCAGAGAAGTGATACTCCCCCACTATGCGACTTTGCTCAGGCCACAGTTGGAGTACTGCGTCCAGTACTGGGTGCCGCACTTCAAAAGGGATGTGGCCAGTCTGGAGAGGGTTCAGAGGAGGGCCACCTACTTGGTGAGAGGGCAACAGGACAGGCCCTATGAGGAGAGACTGAGAGACCTGAACCTGTTCAGCCTCAGCAAGAGGAGGCTGAGGGGGGACCTGGTGGCTGTCTACAAGCTCATCAGGGGAGATCAACAGCAAATAGGTAGAGCCCTTTTCTCCCCAGCACCACTTGGGGTGACAAGGAACAATGGTCATAAGCTGATGGAGAATAGGTTTAGGTTGGAGATCAGAAGGCAATATTTTACAGTTAGGGTGGCCAAGATCTGGAACCAGCTTCCCAGGGAAGTGGTCCTCACCCCTGCCTTGGGCAAATTCAAGAGGAGTTTGGATGATCACCTGTCTGGGGTCTTGTGAACCCAGCATTCATTCCTGCCTCTGGCAGGGGGTCAGGCTAGATGATCTGTTCAGGGCCCTCCTGACTCTAGCTACTATGAAACTATGAAATATAGACATTGCATTTATGACGCATTATAACCTGCCTAACATCTGACTCCCCAGGTACCACTCCACTACTCATCCCCCTTTTCCCCCCACACCGAGCCTGTCTCACCCACTGACTCCTCAATTTACATCTTCATTGACTGCCTATCTTGTATGCATACCAGCCCAGCCTCTAGCTGCTTTATTTTTCATTCCATCCAGGAAGAGCACACACCAACTGCAGAAACTTCCTCAGCCTGATGAAGGGTTTTTAAACCTGAAAGCTTGCTTAAATTTTTTTTCCATCTATTTAAGTTGGTCTAATAAAAGATATCAGATTCACCCAAAGAACCTTGTCTGCCTATGTCCTTAGACCAACATGGCTATAACCTACACCCCTGTGTTGTATTAATACTGTTAATTTGATTGTCATTTTTCCTAATCCACTGAGATAACCAAGTTGGGCATTCTAACCAGCATTGCTGGTCAACTTGCTAATCTCACCCTTTGACTCTTCATGCCCCTTTTCAGGGCCTGAGGCAAGTGAAAAATAATTCCTATTGAAATTTGATTCTCAACACTATGGGAGTTATTTTTCCTAGAGATGGGCTTGAAATCTAGAATTGATATCTGAACATGAAGCCTCCTCACTAATATTTGGATTCTGGGCGTTAGCTCCAGCTTGTATATAATGAAAAGTGTTAAACCCAACCCACTGCATACATCTCCTTAGTTGATAAGTCTCTGTTCTGTTTACTTTTATTTGTATCTGCACTTAGAATAAAATCCTGTATTAGCTCTGGGTGTGCTACAGTACAGTGTGTTAAGCTATACTAAAGCTATCAAATGATAGGTTTGTTAGCAAAACTCTGAGTCATTTTCTCCTGCAGTACCATAATGTAGCCACAAAAAAACATATGTTATTAAAAAGGGGAAAAAAGCAAGCCAAGGAGACCAAGGTCTACTTTCAGCTTACACCAGTGTGTACTCACTGCAACTGTACAGAGGTAGTAGAGTTTTTCTGGGTTTATTTTGGTGAAGCTGAGATCAGAACCAGCCTTTCCCAAAAGTGTACTGAAGGGAAAAAAAGAAATGAATTGCATGCTAGTTCAGTTCTGATTTTGTTTTAAATGTATTTCCTTCCCAGTAGGGAGTTATGTTTGGATCCCAGTCTATTCAAATATGGCATTTAAATATTTTAATGCCAGGTGAGGTATGCTTCAAGACATTTATGCTCAGGCAGGGAGTAAGGAAATTAAAGCAACAAGAGTTTAAAAGGAGATTCTTCTTCAGTTGTTGGCCTCACCAGTTTGCTGCATAACAGTTTTTACTAAGATGATTTCACTGTGAGATCTGTTTCTGCCACAATTAGTCAGTGTCACTGAGTGTAGCAATGAAGTCATCTGCACATAGAGAACAGGAGAAAAAGAAATAATGAGGAACGGAATAGCGGAAAACCAAATATGAGTTGTGAGTTAAAATAATTAACTCTTACATTATTTTTCCTTTTTTGACATTTGTCTTTGTATTTTGTTTTTTTCCCCAAGGGACCGAGCTCCTTTCATCTTTACTTCAGAGATGGAGTATTTCATCACAGAAGGTGGAAAAAGCCCTCAGCGCTTCCAAGAATTTGTGGAGCTTTGTTGTCGAGCTTATAATACAGTCAGGAAGCACAGTCAGTTGCTCTTGACCCTGTTGGAGATGGTAAGAAAGTCAAGGGTGAAACCAAACAACAATCTCCCTTTTTGGCTTTTTTCTACTATAAAACAGTGACTTGGAGTGGTGTCAAATATTTTCCAGGAGCATTTTGTAAACGTTAGTGACTTCAGTCAGAGTGCCACTTTGTAGAGGAAAGGTTTTTGTGCCTACACTTGTGTGTGAAAGCTAATTAATTTCTGTACAAACATGAAGCTTCAATATTTTCTTTCCAAAAAAAAGCTCTTTTGCAAAATTTACAACCAGGTGTGGGACAACCTAAATTACAAGGCCTTAATTTGTGAATTTCACCCAGTCCTATTTTCAGCTCTTGCAGCAGACATTTGCAAACTCTGTTCACAAGATCAAACTAAATCCATCATTTAAAAAATGTTACAGCATCAGTTGCTGAGGCTGCAAGACATTGCATCTTATGGTCCTGACACAGCTGTGTTTTGGGATCTATTGTTAGAGAGTTCAACAGCATTTTGTTGCAAGTGTAAATACAATATGGCAAGAATGCTACATGTAGTGAGAATGGCTGGAGAAAAAATATTCAGCCCAAGGAAATGTTAATCCTCAATGATACTTAACAGGATTTTTTTTTAAATATTTTGCTACTGAAGTTCTACCACTCGTTCTCTGCTTAGCTTTAAGCAGATCCATAACTTCTTTTGTGCTTTTATTTTCCCACCCACCCAATGGCAATATTAATACCTCCCTACCTCATGGTGTGATGGGATTGGTTAATTAATTAATTCAATGTTTGTGAAACAGTTTCAGCTTCATGGATACAAAGACCAAACATCTGGACTGTGCACTGGTGCAGCTCTACACTCATTGCTACAGCTTTGGGCCCTTGCATCATCAGCATCCTTCAAGCACACAGGAGAGGAGGGATGATGGCTGAAATCCTTGCCCTATGCCTGTCTTGCCTGGCCTAAAGAATTGTACAGGAGTGCCAAATCTACCTCTCTAAACACTTTTTGAGGTGCAGCAAAATGTAATTTTCACTTTCACCAAGCATAGTGTAATGGACCTGGCTGAACACTGGTACAGCCAGGAGGTGCCCTGTTTTTAGTGGAATGTCTCAAGGAGAGCACCTGGGCACCTGTACTCAAGGGCCTCAACTGGTTATTTATGAGCTTCTCAATAGAAATTTCAGGTTTAACCCATAAACTCCTAAATTGCTTGATGCCAGCCATTCCCAGTGGGGTAGCCTCTTTTCCACCGATGCCCTGAAACTCCTGCAGTCAGCAGAGGTGATAACACAAAATCCCCTTTGATGTAATAGAAAGGAGATGCTGGGAAAGGGTTCTCTCAAAGGACTCTGGAATGGCTCTTACCCTTTATTCACTATGGCTAGGATTTTGAGGGACCCATTTGTGTTTTCTGGCCTTTGAAGAGTGGTAGGACAGTGGTAGAACAGGCTAACATATAGGAATATATAAACATTTCGCTATGAACTGCAGCTTGGTAGAGTATAATCTGATTGTATTATATTTTGCAATTGCAAATAGCAGGCAGGATGCTCAGTGCTTATGGATGAATGCTTTTTAAACAGATAAAACAAATCAAGAGACAGTAAAATAAACAACAGAAGATTGGTGAGGCCCTGGCTCTTCTCAGGAAAGCTTGGAGTGAGAATTTGACTCTGCATATCACACAAGGAAGTAGTCAGAACTAAACAAATCAAAGAGGGATATAGATAAGGGAAATATATATTAAAAAAAAACCTAAATAAGCTCTAAGAAAGTTTCTCTTTGAGTTCACTTAAGTGCAAAAAACAGATGATTCAGGAAAAGGGAAGATAAACTAATTTCCTTTTATTTATTTTCTATTGAAATAATTTGCATTTCCACAATTCAGATTATTGTGATGCTGAAAACAGACTTTTTCATATCTATATAAAGTCCATATAAATTGGGTTTTAAAAGAAAAATCCAATCTATAACTACACAATAATCGTTACAATAGGGCTTCTGAATGTTGTCTGCTTTGAATGGTTGGTAACTCTTCGTGGTTTCCAGCAAACTGTGCTTATGAACCACAAGTTGCTTTTTGGGCCAGTATGGAGCTAATGCTTTGTTCTTGGTGGTGAGAAGTATGTTTCCAGATATCAACAGCCCCAGCATTTGCTCTTGGGAGTGAGGAAAGAAATAATCCATGAAGTTCCCATAGTTGTCAAAAGCAGAAACATCTGTGGGAAGCCCAAGAGATTTGCAGGCAGAGTTCAGCTACATAAAAGGATGTAGTTCATCAGCTTTGCCCTCATTAAAGAATCAATGTGAACTGTTATAGAGGGCTTCCAGAGGGACATGAGCACCATTCAACTAGTTAGAAAAAATGTAAAATCCATTCCAAATCTTACAGGTTTGTCAGATAGAAAATTGTATTGCAGGTCTCTCTGTAGCAGGGGTTGGGGAGAGTAGTTCATTCAATCCTGACAAATTAGCTCTGTGCCAAAATGTGAGTGAAAAACAGGCAGACAGGAGTCACTACTGAAATCCAGGAGACATCGGACCCAATTTGTAGCAGACCCAGCAATCTCACTATTCCTTTGGATAAGTCATTTCAGTTTCCTGTGCTTCAGAAATGCTGTCTGTAAAATGGATGTAATGAAATTTGCTCATGCTGGTAAAGCACTGAGATTTAAGCATGAAAAGTCATGGTATCAGTGACCAGTAATATTCATTGCTACATTCAGAGATGAGCCTAGCCTGTATCTAAATAGCCCTAAAAAAGTGGCATTTCAAGTCATCCCTCATAGCTGTACTTCTATTTCTCTTTCACTCTGATAAAATTCAAACACCGCCAGTCTTTTTGGAATTAGACATCCAGGTCTGAATTATATGATTGAGGACCATTTCTAGTTATGAGCAGACAGTCAAAATGCCAATAACCATTAAATATCATCCCCCCCATACCAGCTAGGTGTCCGTGTATATGTATGCCTGCTTTTCCAAGTGGTTGCCTCAAGTTTTATCTGATCAGCATTCAGCATTTCTAGACATGGTGATGGGAATCCTTCATCTACCCCTAAACAAGAGGGGAGAAAATATATATATAGCAAGAGCAGTGGAGTCTGCAGGATGTTCTTTGAAGATCAGGCAGCTGGAAGGTTAGCAAATAGGACAGCATAGAAAAGCCACTCCACCAAGAGCTTTCCACAGCACTTGCTCCACTTTCCTAAATTTGCTGAGTATGGACTCATTCCCATTCTGCGTATTTCTGCTGAGGTAGCTAATGATACTGTAGGAAACCTGGATTCTGTTTGTATTCCTGGCATTGGTTTAGTATGGCATTGGACAAGTTGCTTTACTTGCCTGTTCCTCACTTTCCCCATTTGTAAAATGGTGACAACCTTCTTTTGCAGAGTGCTTGGACACTTGTGGATAAGCACGGGTATGTGTGTATAAATGCAGAAGGTGATCATTGCTCCTGTTCTCTCTGTACTCATCAAACTCCTCCAAGATAAGGTCAAGATTGTCCTGAAAACTGTTGAAATTTACCTTGAAACTATTAAAATTGTTCTGTCCCTTCTGCTTTCTGTTAACCAGACCCACATAAACAGTGTTCAAGCTGTCAGAGCCCTAATGTTGCTGTAGACAAGGTCCTAGGTATTAAGCATCATATTATCCGTAAGGAGAAAAGAACCCAAAATAACAAAGCATTGACTAAAAATATAGACAAGGTGAAAAGAATTAAAGAAAATGAACATGCCTCCTCCTCCAATTTAAGTACTCCTTTGCACAAAAAAGAAAATCTTAAACTGAAAGTAATGTTTCTCTTTTATTTGCTGGTAGTTTAATCCTTTGAGATCAATGGGCTTTTCAGTTTGTACTGGAAATAAATATAATTTCAGAAAGAACAGAGCCCAAGTAGTGATTATAAAGTCACATCTGTATTCTTCATGAGCAATGGGTGGGAAAGATTTTCTCTCCGTTATACAAAAAGTAACAGTGCTCTGTGATGGTAGCACAAAGCTTTGAACCTAATTAGAAAGATTCTTCTCCCCCTCTCCCCACCCTTTTTTGACATTTTTCATGACTAGAGGTAGGTGTGCCAGTCATATTTGATATTCCTGGTAGTGCACTTCTTACTTCAATCCAACCCTCATCTCAATGTAACCTAAAAGGTTAAAGGGATACTGCATGTTCAAACATATGTATTTTAAAAAACATCATATTTCCATGCACTTGAACTAATGTAACAAAAAGTTGTTTTTTTGAGGATCTCTTTGGATTACAGAAGTATATAGGATTAGGGAAGGTTTCCATTCTGGACTGGTGTTTGGGCAGGTCTTACTGAGGAGGAAAATTTTGTTGTCAGATCAGTGATTATTTACCACTGAGCTTGGTCTCCATGGCCTGGCCTGGAGTTCCCTTTGCCACCTTGGGAAGATCAAAGTAGCTTTGAGGAAAGGGGGAAATTGCTAGAGACTGGAGGCCATATCCATGTGAAGATGCCCCTCTTGTGTTGCCTCAGTGTGAGGTTGTGAACACCACAATGCATTCATCTCATCAGTGATCCAGGGGTCCAGTCTTACAGAGCACCATTCAAATGAGGAGAGGTTTGCATTTTATAAAAAGGAGAGAGTATTTTCCCCATAAATCCATGCTTTTCTCAGTTAAACTCATTTCATTTAGGATTTTTAATGCATTTATTGGACTGATCCTATGTATTTATAGATGCTGCATGCAGGATTGCCTGAGCTCAACAGCATCCAGGATCTCAAGTATGTGCATGATAACCTTCGTCCACAGGACTCAGACCTCCAAGCCACAAGCTACTTTACCAGGTACGAAACAGAAAAGTTTCCAGAAAGTATCACTCTGCACTATCAAATGAAAAAAAAAACAACCATACATTCATACAATTTTACTGTTGTTAGTTCTCTCTTAATTATGTTAACCAACTGAAATCAGTGCAGTTATACAACAGGTTAACTTGTCTTCATACAATATTACAAAGCCTTCCTTGTGCATGTTACTGATAGTGCCATGGAATTAGAATGCAAAAAGTCTTGTGCATTTCTAATATAGTTTCCATTATTTATGCTGCTTGCCGTTTTTTTCTCAACTGGCACAGTGTAACTACACTGGTTTATTTATATTCAGCTTCAATCTCTGGCTCTAATGCATTGGCTCAGTGCTGTGAGGCTTGGTTTGCAAACACTGCAGGTAAATGAATCTACTCATATGAAGCTCTTGCATTTTCATTTTCCTCAGTTCATATTGAGTTTTGTAGACTCTTGCCAAAAATCATGAGGGGCATTGCCCTAGTTGATTGAATATAATAGACTTCAGACTCAGGAGACCTAGGTTCTACTTGGTGTCAAGTGACTTCAGACAAGCTTCTTCCCCTCATTGAACTTTAGTTTCTTGTTTGTAAAATGTGGGTAATGATACAGAGCTGTATGAATAAAGAAAGTTGCATGAGAGCTAGTTAAAAATAAAAGGTTGTAGCCTTGATTAAAATTGGGATAATATAATAATATTTTTCTAACAGATTTTTGGATCCAGCTTGGGGTGGCCTGTATAAAACAACTCGGGTATTTTCGGTCCTGTTCTTTGTGGATATGTGTCTGCGTCATAGGATTCCTCATCACAGTTGCTTTCTTTTTAAAGTCTCAGAGATAGGCCAACCACAAATAGGATGGAAAATGAATGTTCCTCTCAAGACCTGAGGCATGATAAGGCAAATGCTTGCTGTAACTGCTTGTACTGTATCTGCTTTGGGGAGAGAAGCCTCCAAAGCTATTTGTAAGCACCTTTCAACAAACCTGACACAGGGCAATTTCACTAACTCTTCCTATGAGCTCTGGAGATTCTGATCTACATCTGCAATTTAGCACTAATTTCAGTTGTGTTGCTGAGATGTCTGTGATCCACTGGAAGTCTTGGACTAGTTTGGCTAGAGATCCAGAGCCTGTGAGACAGACCCTTGTTTAAAGCAGAGGATAGGAGCTACAAAATGAAATTATTCCTGTATTATTTTAGAACACAGCAGATTACCGCTTTCCTGTTTCTAATCCTTAGATTTTCCTACTATTCATTAGGTATATTGATTATAGTTGTAATTTCTGCATTGCCCTTACATTAAATACTTTCAAGCCCTCCTCCACTTCTTTCCCTGCACTCTTCAACACTTTATATTACTATATTGGGGCCTGATATTTATTCTTAATACTGCAGTGCACAAGTCCTGGTTAATATTAATGATTTTGATAGTTGCATCCAGCAGGGAATAGATCTCTTAATGGTCTCCCTAGAATATAATCATGTTTCATTTATCTAGAAACAAAGATTTGACTGTAACTTATTGTCCAACAAGATCATAAAACCCTGGAGAAACACTGAGTATTGCTAAAGCATGCATTTTCCTCTTTGAATGTGAATGATGTCTGTTTGCACTGTCTTTGTCTGCAACTCTAAGAAAATGCTCTTCTATCAGCTTAAAAAAAAGATTCACAGAGGGTGCATCTACATGTCGCTGTAGCAATGCACTACAGTGACGTAGCAATCATGTAAGTCTACATGTGATCGGCAGCTACTTCGCGCTACTTTGGCAAAGTATCGGCAAAATCTAACCGTGCGCTGTGCACACAGCATATTACAGGCAGTTGCTGTGCCATGTTTTAGCACTTCCAAAAGGAAATACGTAGCAATGTCACTATATGGCAATGTGTAGACACACCCAGAATCAAGTTAATTCATCATCTGTGTTTATCCATATTTTATTATCCAGCCATCTTTTAACTTGTACTAGTAGGCATGTATTAACTAACCTATTGATAAATCTTAATGTGGACAGGATATACAGCTCTTCTGCTAGTCTTGTTTAAACATAAGGCAGCTTTATCCTATCTGTTGATGTCCTTCTGAGATCTATGATGATGATCTGCCCAGAATGTCCATTATTCTATTGTCTATGAGAGCAAGCAGCATAATGGTGTTATGTCAGTCCTACGCTTCTCTTTTGGCCACCAAATTTTTCCTTCACCCTTCTATAGAAAGTCAGAATGAGAGTGATAATCCAACCTACTCTTGTCTAGTGTATATAGTTTTCTTGTTCTTCTGAGTTGTACATAATCATAATATTTTGAGATACCATGACACCATAAGTATTATATACTATAATGCCCTCAGGGTACTTTATACACTTACACTTTCTCACAATACCTAATGAAGATGATGACCACTGTACATATTTAATTGAGATGGATAGAGGTGGCTAAATATTAGTATGCCCATTTTCTCATATAAGTCAAGTGAATTTTCCAGAATCACACAGAAAGCCAGAGGGTGGATCTGGGAACTGAGCTCCACAGTTCTGATTCTCCATTTTGTTAATTGTCTAATCAGAATGTCTTCACTCTACATGAGGCTTTATCCCTTTCTAAGTATTGAAAAATATTGCAATCTCTTCAGTACCATAATGTGGGGTAGTTGTTGACAAATTTTCACACTTTTTAGTGGTAATTGGTACAATGTCATAATATTTCTTCAATATCTGAGTTCAGTTTGGTCAGCAACATAAAAAATTGCTTTCACTGTGTGCATCTACACATTCGTTAATGTGCTCTAGTTACTGCACATTAAGTTTAGTACTTGTATAACCAAATGCTAAATCAATACGTAGTAGCACCAGTTACTAGGCTTCTGTGTCGTTAGTCTCTCCTATAGATGCACCCACTGTTACTAAAGTAAAGCTCAACTAGTAAAATGACTCCTGTTACCATACATTCTTTTGGCAACATTCCTTTTGTAAAGCAGTTTTTCTTGCCTTTCCATACTCTGAGCCAACAGATTAATGCTGCCTCAGTTTAAGCTTTTACCTGCCAAGAACTTCGAAGACTGTTGAGTGCAGCATGCTTTCAAAAATGACCCTCTGCTGGTTTTTTGATTCAAGTTCTATTTTGTAATCTGTGGCAGCATCTGCTCAGTTTTCCTTCCAGCAGTGGGTGACTCCACTATTATGAACTGACCAACAGCAGCACATTTACCAGAGTATAGGCTTCAGAAGGGTTAATCCCCTGGGTCATTCAGGAACAATGGGGCATGTGAAAGTTGCACAAAAGTATCTGTGTCAGCATGCCACTTCTCTGGGTCTCTGGCCAAATGTAACATCATTGCCTATCCAGTGTCCCTGCTCTGAACTTAGTTTGATCCTTCAAGGTCAATGCGATCTTCTCCTCCCATAGAAGCAAAGAACCTATCCATCACTAGAAATACATCTCCTCTTTTGATTTAAGGCTAAATTTGCTCTCCTTCATGTGTTACCATGGCATTGTATGTTTTGTGACATTTTTAAAGTGTCCTTAATAAGTCTTTATAATATGTCCTTACAATTTAAAGCTCTTGAAAAAAATAGATTGGAACCAATGTCACTCCATGAATGAGGAGTTTAATTTGACTGAAGTATATAATCAACCTCAGAGGTCCTGCCTACAGAGAAGAACTGGGCTGCAGACCTCAAAATTACTAGGATATAAACATTGTATGTATTCAAAAGCCTAGCAATGGCAAAATTGTTGAAAAGCTGCTAACTGCCATTTCTAGATCATTTGTTTATTAACAGAGTAATATATTATGCAACAATCACTGCATGGTCATGCATATTATTCCTGTTCCACAGTGCCAGTAGTCAGAAAATTAGCTTGTTTCCAAATTTCTCCTAAGTCACAGCACAAATTCTAGCCCATCAGCAGAATGGCCCTAACAGGCCACAGGGCATAGATACTCTTATATAAAGGCATGCCCTCAGCTGAATTAGAGCAAAATTTGTCTTCTAGGACAGGGATGGGGAATGATATGGTTGGATGGGGACTCCATTTCCCAGCCACCCATGCCCACATTGCTTGTGCTGGTCTCCATAGAGACCCCAGCCTCAGCCGTGCTGGCAGTGCACATGGCAGAGCAGTGCAGGGTGCTGCTCTGGAGCTGCTGGAAACATAGGATGGGGGCAGCTTGCTCTGGAGCCAGGGCAGAGCTGCAATCTGTAGCCTGCGTGCACACATGCAGGGGACCATGGCTCTGCCCCAGCTCCTTGCAGCAGTGACAGCCTGTCTGGAGCCAGGGCAGAGCCACAATCTCCTGCTTGCATGCCCCTGCCCGGAGTGTGCAGGCTACAGATCACAACTCTGGAGCAAGCTGCCCCTATCCCACATTCCTAGCAGCTCTGGAGCAGCCCCCTGCACTGCTCTGCCATGCACACCACCAGTGCGACTGAGGTCTCCATGGAAACCAGCACAAGCCATGCGGGCAGGGGCAGCTAGGTAATGGAGTCCACAGTTGACCGATGGCCCAGAGGTTCCCCATCCCTGTTCTAGGATGTATCATGAGCAACATTTCTGTTGGGTAGTATTACTGTTGCTGTTCCAATGAGATCTCACCAGATGTTAGTAGGGCCTGGCTTAAATCATGATTTTGTATTTTTCATGAAAATCATGAAATTAAGTAATTTTCACAAAAAAATGTGATTTGCAAGGAAATGTTATGATATGGCGACTGTGTAGCACCCAGTCCCTGCCCCTGCCTGCCCCAACCAGCAGCAATGTATTGCTGGGTGAGTCATGCAAGCAGTGGGATACAAGTGCTCTGAGCTGTCCCAGCAGGGTTCCTGCATGTGGAGCAGAGCCAGGGGCAGAGCAGAGGGCAGCAGTGGGCAAGGCTGAGAGACAGCACCCCCATCACCAACATGCAAGCGATTCTTCCTATGCTGCAGCCCACACCCCCCAGCCCACCTCGCAACCCTTTGCTGACTGTGGGCTGCAGGTACCACCAAGCCGCCACTGCCATGAGGCCAGAAAAGTTCTGCCAGGTTCAGGCCCCCTGCATGCAAATGATGCCACCTATGCTGCAGCAGCAGGGAGTTCCCAGCCCCAGCTCCATGATCATAGGAACGGCACTGGGAGATCCTTATCTCCCAGTCCATTTCCTATGGTTGCAGGACCTGGGATCTCCCAGCCTGGGCCCCACAACCATGAGTTACAAGAAGAGATAGGGGAGAGAGATCCTAGTTGTAGGCCATTTGACCTTTTTAAAGTTTTCCAGAAGTGTCCCATCCACTATTCCTTCCACGAGTTGAGGCAGGAGAGGGACTTTGTAGGTGCAGTACCTTACAGATAGCTATCATTTTAATCATGGATTTGAGGGAATCTAGAAACTATGGTTGGAATTGTCAAATGTAACGTTGAAAATCCCACCTTATATTAGTGTTGAGGCTGACCAGAAACCTTAATAAGAAAGGCTTCCTCAAATGGAATTTAATTTTCAGTCATGTTAGATTCATAGATTCATAGACACTAGGGCTGCAAGGGACCTCAGAAGATCATCAAGTCCAGCCCCCTGCCCTAGGGGTAGGAAGTCAGCAGGGATCATAAAACCCCAGCAAGATAAACATATAAATATCTCTTGAAGGCATTCAAAGTAGGTGGTTGAACCACCTCCAGTGACAATCTATTCCAAACCTTGGGGGCTTGGACAGTAAAGAAGTTCTTCTGACACCAATGTCTACATCATTAATGAAGATGTTAAATAGTATAGGCCCTAGGAGAGAGCCTTGAGGGACCCCACTGGTCACAGTGCACCACAATGATTGACTTTCATCAACCACCACCCTCTGGGTCCTGTCGCAGGGCCAATTCCTCAGCCAGCGGATCATGGTGAGATCGAGGCCGCAGTTAGCCAGTTTTGTCAAGAGGTAATCAAGGGATACAAGTTCAAGGCTTTTTTAAAGTCAAGATATATGACATCAATCTCTTCTCCCTTGTCCAGGTTGTAGAAGGAAATGAGATTCGTCAAGCAAGACCTACCCGCAACAAACCTGCTGGCTATCCGTCAGGATGTTGTCGTCAGCCAGTCTGTTAAGGATGGCCTCTTTGATAATCTTTTCTAAGACCTTCCCCAGGATAGAGGTCAGGCTGATGGGCCTGTAGTTTGCTGGATCCACTTTCCTCCCTATCTTGAAGATAAGCACCACATTGGCCTTCTTCCAATCTTCGGGCACTTCACCAGAGCACCAGTTCTTGAAGATCTGTGCTGGGGCTGGGCTATGATGCTAGCCAGCTCCTTGAGTACCCTGGGGTGTAAACTGTCAGGGCTGGCTGACTTGAAGGTATCCAGCCTCTCAAGTTGTTCCTTCACAAGGTCAGCATTGATGGAGGGTAAGGAATCTCCCTCACCCAGGCCTTCCTGTCCCATAGTGGGCAGGGGCGTCCCATTGTACTGGTGAAAACCTGACGCAAAGTACCCATTTAGCAAGTTTGCTTTTTCCTGGGCGTCAGTTGTCAGTTGTCCCATCTGGTTTAGCAGGGGTCCAATGTTGTTCCCCACATATCTAAAAAAGGACTTTTTATTGTCCTTGATATTTGTAGCTAGCTGGAGTTCTATCACAGCCTTGGCTTTCCTGGTTCTTTCCCTGTAGGTCCAGACCAGTGCAGAGTATTCCTCCTTGGTGGTGGATCCAGTCCTCCATCCTTTGTAGGTCCTTCTTTTAAGATGCAGGAGGTCTGCTAGTTCCCTGGAGAGCCAAGGGGGCTGCTGTGCCCTTTTGCTGCCTTTCCTCTGAGATGGGATATACTTTGCTTGTGCATCCAGGATTGCTCCCTTGAGGAGCAACCACTCCTCCTGAACTCCCCTCCCCTTTGGGTTGTGGCCCTTTAGGGCCTCACTGACAAGCCTCCTTAGCTTGTCAAATTCAGCTTTCCTGAAGTCAAGGACTTCTGTATTACTGACTGACTTGCCAGCTTTATGGCGGATGGTGAAAGTGATCAGCTCATGGTCACTGTCACCCAGCTTCCCTTTGATCATTAGGTCACTATTAAGTGACTAAGTCGTCCCGGGTTGCCAGTACCAGGTCAAGCAGCGCTTTACCTCTCGTCGGTCCATAGACTTCTTGCATCAGATAGAGCTCATCCATGCACGAGAGAAAGCTTTGCGACCACTCGGATTTGGCCAATCGCTTTTCCAACAAAATGTCTGGGTATTTGAGGTCTTCCGTGACAACAATGCACCGGGAGCATGTGGCCTCAGCCAATTCCCTGGCGAACTCCTGGTCAAGGTCTTGATCCTGGGTAGAGGGTCTTTAGTAGACTCCCACTATAGTGTCCCCTGTGCCGTGTTCCCCACGGATTTTAACCCAGAGGGTCTCTAGTCATCCACCCTGGGCGTCAATGTCAACTTCCTTGACGTAGAAAGCTACACCTCTGCCCCTTTTGTCCACTCGATCTCTCCTGTACAGGATATAGCTGTCTATACGCATGGCCCAGTCATGGGTGGAGTCCCACTAGGTCTCTGATATCCCTATGACATCATAATTATTTGTGTTTAGCAGGAGGACAAGTTCCTCCTGTTTATTCCCCAAGCTCCTGGCATTTGTGTATAGGCACACAAGTGTCCCTTTGGGGGTCCCTGCCTTGCCTACAGTTCATTCCAGGGCTGGAGCAGGGATGGGCTCCTTAGAGTGCCTTGGCCTGCTGGCTTTGCAAGGGTTGCTCAGTAGTCCCCCCATCCCCCAGTGAGCTTAATTTAAAGCCCGGTGGAGCAGGTCAGCCAGTCTGGCTAAGAAGAGCCTCCTCCCCAGCAGAGAGAGGTGGAAGCTGTCCCTTTCCAGCAGCTCACTGCCTCTCTCACCAAAGAGCAGACTGTGGTCATGGAAGCCAAAGCCTGCCCGATGACACCAGTGCCACAGTCTTTGGTTCACTACCTCGATCCTCCTCTCCCTCCTCAGCCCGTAGCCTGAGAATGGGAGGATCAAAGAGAAAAAGATCAAAGAGATGATCTTTCCAAAATAATTTAATCACTGTACTCTATGTTGGTAGATCCTGTGGCAGCTAGAAACAAGAAGCAAGCCAAGTTCACGAAACATTGTTAAATCTGAATAATTGGTTCATGTTTGACAAAAAAATCAACCTGAAGTTTATAGCATTAGCATACTAGTATATAAACTAGAATGTTAAAGTACTAGTGTATAGTAGGCAGTGTTCACAGTCATACGTGATTTGTGATTTTGAGTGCCTCTCCTTTTGAGACTCTGAATTGAGTGTCTGATTCTTGGAAAGTACTAAATACTTCCTCGGAATTCCCTTTAGATTTCCCCAGCTTGTCACACAAAAATAGATGCATCAAAATCTTGAGTTACTTTTGAAAAGACTGACCAAAGTTTATTGTCCTTAAAAAGCAGCCTCTCAACCTCCTGCCCAATGCCTACACATGCAGTACATTCTAAATTGCATAATTATTGAATCAGTCCTGAGAAGGTTCTGAACCACATAAGAAATTAAAATTCAATTCAACAAGTGTGAGGTATAGAATTACTACATATAAATTATACTGAAAATTCAATTCACTTTTTCTGAAAAGCAGATCAGACACTAATCTGACTGGCAAAGGGATACTGTCACAAGGAGAAATCTCATTCCTGCCTGCAAATTGTGTGCCAGGTACATTTCAAAGTAACAACTTCATTTTCTATGACTAAAAGCAATCATACGTTATTTCAGTTTAATTTGGGCATTCAGTAGTACTTAGTGTATAGACTGTCTCACTTTTGCCTGCTATACAGCCCATTAGACAGTAATCCTGTAAATACCTTAGGGCATGTCTACATGAGATGTTTGTTGTGCAGTAGACTAATTAGCTGCACAGTAAACATCACACATCTACACATTCAACCGTATTAGACTGGAGTAAACTCATTTACTCCGCAACAGGATAGCACTTGCCAATACATGTACTATCCTGCTGCAGAGTGAAAAACTCCACAGCAACACACATGTAGACACTAGAGAAGGATGGCTGGGGCATAAGGGTGCTTCAGTGTGGGGGCTGCCCATTGGCTAGCCCCACACTGAAGCACCCCTGTGCTCCAGCCAGCCCCATCACAGCACACTGGCTCAACATGCAGCGAACCCAAGCACACATGTAAATGTGAGCCTAGGAACAATAAACTGGTACAATAAGCACTGGAGTTTATTGTATCAAATTAATATGCATGTGTAAACGCACCCCTTGCGTAAAAGCAGACCCTTGCATAATGACACAGAGCCCCGTGGTGTACATGGGAATGAGAGGGCCACCTGTAGAGTATTAGTTCCATTAGTCCTTTTACCTATCATTAAGAAAACCCTTGCCAGCATTGTCAGAGAAGATAAAAGGACCTTTCAGTACTTCATTTATATAAAATTGTATATGAGATGATTAATATTTCTATTTAAATAGAATCAGAGAATCATAGAAGTAGGGTTGGAAGGGACCTTGTAGATCTTCAAGTCCGACCCCCTGCCTGGGCAGAAGGAAAACTGGGCTCAAGTGACCCCAGCCAGGTAGGCATTGAGTCACTTCTTAAAGACCCCCAGGGTAGGAGCCAGCCCCACTTCCCTTGGAAGTTGGTTCCAGATCCTAGCCGCCCTAACTGTAAAGTAGTTCTTACGGATGTCTAATCTAAACCTGCTCTCCAACAACTTGTGGCCATTATTCCTTGTTATCCCGGGGGGCGCTAGGGGAAACAAGGTCTCCCCCAAACCCTTCTGGTCCCCCCTAGTGAGTTTATAGACGGTCACAAGGTCCCCCCTCAGCCTTCTCTTGTGAAGGCTGAACAGGTTCAGGTCCTGTAGCCTCTCATTGTAGGGTCTGCCCTGCTGTCCCCGGATCATGCGGGTGGCCCTCCTCTGGACCCTCTCAATTGTTGTCCACATCCCTCTTGAAGTGGGGTGCCCAGAGCTGGACACAGTACTCCAGCTGTGGCCTGACCAGTATCGTGTAGAGGGCGAGGATCACCTCCTTGGCCCTACTTGAGATGCACCTGTGGATGCACAATAGGGTCCGGTTAGCCCTGCCGACCATGACCTTGCATTGTTGGCCCATGTTCATCTTGGAGTCAGTGATGACTCCAAGATCCCTTTCTGCCTCCGTGCTCTCAAGAAGGGAGTTTCCCATCTTATAAGTGTGCTGCCGGTTACTACTGCCCAAGTGCAGCACCCTGAACTTGTCCGTATTGAAACGCATCCTATTTTTGTTAGCCCACCCTTGCAATAGAGCATATATTAGATTGTCTATAGACTATACATAATAGACACTAGACTACATTGTATCATTTAAAAATATTGAGTTGATAGAATCCTTTTCTAAACACTCATTAAAGTCAATACATGTTAAGTCCCTTGTATTTTTCAGTTTGGGTTTAAAGTCAAGGTATGTGATTAGCAATCTGCAAGTTAAAAGCATTTCAGAGATATAATGGGCTCATGGATGGAACAACAAAACATTAAAATGATAGATTGCCTAAATGATGGTACTCTGATACCAGCCACTCGGCAATAGTAATAGCATCTGAATTAGTACCACATTGATTTCCACTGTAGGCAGAGGCACGTTGCATACAAGCTAAAATTCACTGTGTTTAGCTGCAAAATCAAGAGGATTCTCATGGTAATAGATTGATTTTTTTTTTCTTGCTGCTTTCCTACATTGTAATCAAGCTACAGATTCTATGATCCAAAACACCTCCCAGTGATTAATCAAGAGATTAAATTGTGCTTTTAATATAATACTTTCCCCTCACCCCAGAAACTAAATAAAGTAAGTTGTACAAGCTTAGTCATGGCCCAATTAATCAGCACTATATTGATTTTCTAATAATAACTTAAATGAAGATTTATTTTCCTGTTTTGCATTTGAGCCCTAATTTATGTCATTTATAAAACAAGCTTTATTTGCCTGTTTCAGGAAAACTTAATTAATAATTAAGATAATTATTGTGCCTTATTGGAAGATGATTCTCCTTCTATTACATTAAGAAAATATATGTATCTTCTTTCCTGTACTTGCTCCAGGCTTAATATGGCTAATTTTTATATGAAAAATCTGCACAGAGTGTATGACTGTTTTCTTTCTTTTTTTTAGTTTACAGTTGGGCAAGTTCACTGGGGGCACTGCTGGGAGAGATGGGTAGGACAGAGAAAAACAAATCAGTTAACCCACTGAGGGACATAGTAATGTTAAGACCAGATTTAACACCATCCAGTCTGTGGATGGTTCTTTGTTTGCAATTTCCTGTACAAGTTCATCTTAAAGTTTTGTTGTCTAACATCTGCTCTGAGGCCAGTGATGAAATGTCCAAGGAGGTTAAAGTGTTCTTTCTGGAATTGATATCAGATTGGTGTTCATTCATGCTTACATGTAGGGATCACCCTGTCTGTCCAGTCTGTCCAATGCAGACAGCAGAGCTAGGGACAGACATCACACATAAACTGGTTTAAGTGATCATAAACTGGTTTAAACCTGTAACAGAACAGATGTTCAGTGCACATAAACCAGTTTCAAAATGGCTGAAACTGGTTTGAGATAAACTTGGTTCAATGTAGTATCAGACTTAACTGATTTGGCTGAAACCAGTTTATGCATTGTCTGTCCCAAAACCCTTCCTGGTTTAAGTTAAACCAGATTCCCCCAGCATCCCAGCATGCTCTCTGGGCTGGGCTCTCTGCTCCAGCCCAGCTGGGCTGGCCCCGCCCCTCTGCTCCTGAGCCCAGGCAGGGGTAGGGGTCTGGCCAGGGAGGAGTTTAATTCCCCCCTCGCTTTCCTACTAGTAGCAACCCAAGCCAGGTCTTCCAGGAGCTCCCCCTCGCTCCTGCAGAAGCAGAGCACCATGGCCCCTGAGGCAGAGGAAGGCAGAGAAGGGGGTTAGTGTCCCTGCTACCCCACTGGCAGCCAGGTGTGCCTACCATCACCACCCTGCTCACTCCCTGTGGTGGAATAGGCCCCCTGCTGTCCCCTCTGCTGGACCCCAGAGGGAGGAGCAATAACTCTGTCCCTGCCCTCCCCCCTGCAAGGGACCCTGTGGGCCAGCATCTGGCCATGCCCCCACTTGGCTGCTGCAGCAGGAGGGGGCAGGACCCTTGATGGGGGGAGCAGATCCTGTCATACTGTCGGGGAGTACGAGCCCCTTCCTGGCAGGGGGCCCTGCTGCAGGGCAGGCAGAGCCACCCCCTGGGCATGCAGCTGGTTTGGGGCTGCTCCATAGCAGGACTTCCTTTCTAGGCAGCCCAGCCACAGAAGCTTCTTTGCTGCTGCATGTGTAGCCCTGACCCTGAGTGCCCTGCATCGGATCCAGGCTTGCCTATCCAGGCTGAGCAGTGGTGGCGTGGAAGAGAAGTAGCTCCTCCCCCTCCCATTGCCAGCTCTTCCAGGTGCAGCCACCCAGAGCCAGCATCAAGCTGCTGTGCATCTGCTCTGTGCTGGCACCGCTGCCACATGGGGTAGCTCAGAGGTGGCAGTGACATGGCAGAGATGCAGGGAAGCCTGGTGTTAGCTCCAGAAGGCTGCAGCAGGAAGCGCCAGGAGTGGGAGGGGCTGCTTTTCCTGCCGCGCTGAACAGCAATTTCTCTCCCACACCACTGCTGATCAGCCTGGACAGGTGAGCCTGGAGCTGACGGGGGGTGCGTGGGGTCAAGGCTATGTGTGCTGGTCCCTGCCTGTACCATGGGGCTGGGGCCAGTGGCAGCAGCAAAGAGCTGCCGTGGCCGAGCTGCTAGAAAGGCAGTCCTGCCACAGAGCAGCCCCAGCCCAGCTATGTGCCCAGGGGGTGGCACCTCAGCCAGGCAGAACCAAGGGATCCACCAGGAGCCAGACAAAGCTCCTCTGTGGGCTGGATCCACCCAGCTGGTGGTGTCTGTCCATGCCCCCGCCTGGCCACTGGAGCGACAAGCTGGGAGCAACCATGATGGGGGCAGAAGCCCCTGTCAGTTTCCCTGGGCACAAGCCCATTCCCAGTGAGGGGAGTGGTGGAGGGGCTGCACTGCAGGGTGAGGAAAGCCACTGCAGGCCACAGTGGTACTGGGAGGGGCTTGGAGGGCTCCAGGCCCCGGTGCTGCCACATGCAGTCTACCACAGCTCTGGCTGCCCTACAGCAGGGCCCCCCACCAAGAAGGTGCTTATGCTCCCCAGCATTATGATAGGGACTGCTGCCCCAACCAAGGGCCCTTCCCCTTCCTGCTGCAGTGCCAGGGTGGGGGCACAGCCAGATGCCAGCCCACAGGGCCCCGGGGAGGGCGGGGCAGGGTGGATTACTCCCCCTCCTTCCAGCATCCAGATGAGGGGACAGCGAGAGGCTTATTCCACCATAGGGAGTGAGCACGACAGTGAAGAGACCTGGCTGCCAGTGGGGTAGAGGGGAAACTAACCCTGTCCCTGCTCCCCTCTGCCTCAGGGGCCATGGTGCCCTGCTGCTGTAGCAGCAAGATGGGAGTGCCCAGCAGACCCATCTTGGGTCCCTGCCAGTGGGACAGCAAGGGG
>NW_005842356.1:177643-198564 GCF_000455745.1 Alligator sinensis
AGGGGGCGCTTCTGCCCCCCCCCCCCCCAGTTCCTGGCCTGAGCAACTGTAGGCATGTGCCTGCATGTCTGTTCTGTTACAAACTAGTTCAACCTAGGCAGGTTAGACTAACCTGCAAAGGTTGAATTAATTCAGGCTCCAGCTTTTTGAATGTCTGTCCCTAGCCCAGAGGGTCACTGTAAGCAGGTGATGGACTATATGACATTGGTAGCAGTGGCATAACTAGTGTCAGGGTGATTGCAGCAACTGCCCCACAATGGGGTGTGGGAGGATCAAAAACACCAGCTACTGCCAGCAGTCACAAGTTGACAATTGTAAACCGGAAATCACTGCTTCCGCTTTGCCCCGGATGCCAGGACCAGGTGAATGAAATCTGGATGTTATAATCCATGTTATTTTGTCTAGTGATGATGTGGTCTATATTGAATAGGGGGCACAGCTGGCATCTGAGGCCAAAGCGATGTCTAGTGCCTTGGGTTAGGAGCTAGATACTCTGTTTCTAGAGAGATGCTGTTTGAGGCAGGGAAAAGGGGTGGATGGGTCTGTTTCTCAGGAATCACGCAAATTTAGACCTTTTTTCAGGAAGAAGTCCTCTTCAATAGAGAATTTAGGCCCCTGCTCAACTTTAAGCATGGCTGATGTCCTAGGTCAGTGGGATTTAACCAAATGGTAATGTGCTTATATGGACTTCTGATAACAATGGATTAGTATAATTAGCATCTGCCTACACTTGGAAAAACCGTTGTGCTGTGTGGTTGGCACTTCACCTAAAATACCCCAGGAACTTGAACAGAAGTAATTAGAGAACAATTAACATTCTAGTGCAAAGGGATTCTAACTAGCAACTAGATTCAAGAAGGTTCTCAGTAGGCAGCACTTCTCCCTCTTCCAAGACCAATGATGAAACAAGTCATTTGTCAGAAGTGCTTCTAAGAGACTTACATAGTGCCTTTTCTCCTGAAGGATCCTTAAAATCTAGGGTATTAGAAATGTATTCCAACTTCTCTAGCTTGGGAATGAATGTGGAGTTGTAACATTGGAGATTCTTTTCTCTCTTTTTCTTCCTTATGCAGCTGCACGAGGGGTAAGCAGGATCCTGATATTTGCAAATATAACAAAGGGATTTACAAGACAGTTATCGCAACTGAATTGCTAAATGGCTGTTGAGTCACTGTACATTTAGTCTCCTAAGAGAAGTTATCCATACCTCCTGAGCAGGGTAGATGTTATACCAGCAAAGGGCAGATATTTTGGCTAGAGGGCCACTTACCAAGTTTTGGTGAGCTGTTGAGGGCTGCACACATGAAATGTTTCAGAAGATGCCATTTTAACAAACTATAGATAAAGAGCAAATCAGATACTAAAAATCAAAAATTTACTATAACATTTTAATTTTATTTCAAAAAATATTTTTGTCCTGATTTATGTTATTTTGAGTATTGTATATAGAGGCGATTACATAATAACTCAAAATAAAGTCTTACTCTAGTATATTGGGAGAGGTATATGTGAGGGGTGGGTGTGTGGGGGGAAGGTGCATGGTTGTGTGTGGGGGGTGTCTGCTGTGTGTGTAGGACAGGGGTGGGCAAAATGCGGCCCGCGGGCCAGATGCAGCCTGCCAGGCCATTCTATCCAGCCTGCAGGGCCCCTAAAAAATTTAGAAAATTAATATTTATCTGCCCCTGGCTGCCTGTCATGCGGTCCTCAATGGCTTGCCAAACTCAGTAAGTGGCCCTCCGCCCAAAATAATTGCCCACCCCTGGTGTAGGGTGTTTGTGAGGAGGGGGAGGCTGTTTGGAGATGCAGGGGTAGAGGGTGCACATTTGTGTGGGGGACAGTCCATGTTCCAGGTTTCAGGAGCCAACTGGGGTGGAGGGAGGAATTGAGGGGCGGGGGTCACATGCAGCAGAGCTTGCCCAGGTGTGGTGTAGGTGCAATCTGTCCCCCTTCCCCCTGCCAACCTGCAGCTGCCCCCACAGCACTCCATATGAGGCCACGTCCTACCCGCTACCACCCTGGGTAGTCCAGGCTGCTAGCTGCCTTCCACCCACTCCACCTGCCTAGCATGACGTGCAGCCACCTGTGGGAAGCCAAGTGGATGGAAAATGGCTGGGAGCTGGAGCCCCATGCAGTGGGGCAGGAGCCACCCCACTGTAGTTTCCCCCTCTCTGTTTGGGCCTGTGGTGCCTGGCATGCATCCCCAAGGCCCCTGCCCTTTCCCACTTACCTGCTGCCTGGAGCAGCACAGCAGGGGGAAGAGGAGCCACTGGAGGCGGGGGGAGCTGAGCAGTACCCAAGCAGCTCTGGGTGCAGTCCTACGAGGAAGCTTTGCATACTGACTGGGGCCCTCGGTAGGCGTGGGCAGGACTGCAGTGTGGGCTGCTCGGGGCAGGAGAAGGAAGGGCTCAGCCCCATATGGAGCACTGCAGGGGCTTCTGTGGCCTGGATACAATCAATTGGCAGATGCCCACCCACGGGTCAAGTCCAGTCAGTTGGCAGGCCAGATCCAGCCCATAGGAAAATGCTTCCCAAACTTTTCATCAGCATTACTCCATTTATAGCCCCATTTCCTCAGTGTGGCCCCTTATGTCCCCCACCCCCATGACTGCATCGGCTGATGTTGTGACCCTATTTGGGGTCATGACCCACAGTTTGGGAATCGCTGCCATAGGCTGTATTGTGCCCATCCGTATGTTATATTCTTGTGCTCTTGCAAGCATACTCTGTGCTCTTGCAAACATGCTGTCCACCTGTGTCTATTCTTTAAGGCAAGGGGGGGAGGGGTTGATCCAGGACATTAAGGCCCCTGGCATATGTTCATTTAATGGCACAATGGGATGTTTTCCTACCCCAACAATCACACCTTCTACCATGCCATGCATGCATGGTAGAACACATGATTTTGGGATCAGGGATCAAATCTGAAGTGTGCCACTACTACTTGCTAGTGCAGCGAGAACTTGGGATCATGATCACAATTGGCTGACTGTGGGTTCTAGCCCTAGGACCATACTGCAGCCAGTTCCAGCTAAGGTGTCTTCCCAAAGCAGGAATTGCCAATCAGCTGATTGTCAGTCTCAGCCATAAGACCACCAGAGCTGGATGAGCTGTCAACCAAGCCCCACCATGCAGTTAGCATCAGATTTCATGGCAGTTAACCCTGCCATATGGTCAACCCAAGGTGCAGTGGAAACCAGCCACCAAATTATTATACACATTTTGTGAAATATTTTGTAGCTGGTTTTGTGGGTTCTGGTCTGAACCTGTGGCCGGGTTACTTATTTAAGAGGCTATTAACAAGTTAAATCTTAAGCATAATGTTTGCCAGGAGCCTGGCAGAATAAGAACTATGGCCAAATCCAGATGGGTACAGTCGTGTGGTATGTGGTGCCACAGACACATCTGCAGTGCCGCATACTGCACATTCACCTGTTCTCCACCCTGCAAGAGAGCATTGCAGGTCAAAAAACCTGCGCAAAAAAAGTGGAGCAGTGCATGCAGGGGTAGCGCGTGCCACTCAAAACCAAAGTCTGGCTGCCTAGAGCCCACTCTGGCTGCCAGCCAGGCTCCAAGCAGCAGAATCACCACTGCTGCAGCCCCAGGAAGCCCCCTGGATCCCAGGTAAGGCTGCTGGGGCCAACCGAGTGCTGGCCTCAGCCTCCCCTACCCAACCTGGGGTAATCTACTGCATGCCAGAGGGCGTGTGGCACAGGCGTTCCTTGAGGACAACTAGCAGCGACACAAGGCATCCCACTGCTAGTTGGTCCTAAGGGACCAAACGTCTGTGTTCATTTGGATGTGGCCTATGGATCTGGGGCTACAGTGAGCATGTTTTCCACCCTCCAAATGGGACATATCCAGCCCTACTCCTTTGCAGATTGATGTAATAATTCTTTTGAATTGGGTTCAGTTGCTGGATAGGGTGTCTTGCTGCAAATAAGTGATTACTGGTGAGTGTGTGTCTGTTTAGTTGCAGCCATGGCAGCAGGCACCTAGAAATGGAAGCAAAGGGAAATACAGGCCTAAAGAGAGAAATTAATATTCTATCTTTATTTTTATATTCTTCTGTTTTGTTTTCAGAAAAATAAAGGAAAGTTTGGAGTGCTTTCCTGTCAAACTCAATAACCTGATTCACACACTTGCACAAATGTCACTGACAGGCTCTGCCAAGCCTTCAGCTTCTGACATTGTTCCCCGAGATGCTGAGGTGCTGAATACAGAGAGTTCAATTGCAAGAGCCACCATTTTAGGGATCAGCAAAAAGTCTAACTCTGTATGTATTACAATCTCTGGTCACTATTTTTAACTTAATTTTAAACTACTCTTCTGTTAGTACAATTAGAGGATCATGGGATGAGCAGTAGTGCCATGAGCATT
Source organism: Alligator sinensis (assembly GCF_000455745.1). Lineage (NCBI taxonomy): Eukaryota > Metazoa > Chordata > Crocodylia > Alligatoridae > Alligator > Alligator sinensis. Next base: position 182,021 of record NW_005842356.1, read on the forward strand.
GAGATTCAGGAGAGAAATAATACCAGGCAGAGAGCTATTAGCAGGGAGCCATTAAGAAAAACTGTTCCTGCCTTATAGTGAAAAATAAATCAAGAGCTAATTAAAGTATCCAGAAGGGAAGCACAGCACAAATTAGGAAGCGTGCTAGAAATGGGAGCATTCTGTATGATACTTTAATGGAGCATTATTAGTTTTCATACAGTGTGGTCATATTTCCATGTTTGAGCTGCATGTTATCCAGACAAGTCTCTCTCTTTCTCTTTACATACATGGAGAGAAAGACTTGTCTGGATAATATGATAATGATCCATAAAAGTTGTATGTGTGTATGGAGAGAGAGACAGAATATATAATATATGAACAAAGAGACAGATAGATATGTCTGGATAAATGCCCCTCAAACCTTCTGTATTATAATTATATATATATAGTGTGTGTGTGTGTGTGTGTGTGTGTGTGTGTGTGTGTGTGTGTGTATACAGCTAAGTCTAAGTTATAAATCAAATTTTCTGGCACTATGGGCTGTATTACAGAAAGCCTTTTCTTTGTTAAAATTGTCCTGTATTTTCACATGTGTATTTTTTTGTGTGTTTATACCTCTCTAATCATTTCTGTTGTTCCTAACTGCAGCTGTATCTAGTCCAAGTTGTACAAACCTGCAACACTACAACCTTTGTGGAAAAGTCATTTGACCAACTTTCAAAACTTCATGGCCACCTACAGAAGCAGTTTCCGTGGCATTCTCTCCCAGAGTAAGGCAGCACATTAGCTCACATGATTCTGCTAGCACATACAAAAATAGGAAAAATATGTGGTAGATGTGTGTTTAAGAAGATTCTTGTCTTTCCAACAGCCTATTCTATATAATAGAATCTAGGGGAAATGAGGTCACGGGCTATAGTGACAGCTTAACTAAAATTTGGATTGTGTCACCAGCACTGACAAAACTAATAGTTATTCCTTCTACAAGCATGCTAACTCACACAACGGAAGCTGCCTTTCTCTACAATCTCAACCCTAAAGAAAGTAAATACTCCAGCAAAACCCCTGAGCAATTTATTTGAACCTGAGCACTTGAACACTCAGGCTAATTCAGGCTTGAAAGGATTTTGGTGTTTGAACTGAATTAAGAGAGTCAAAATGAAGGCTTTAACTTGGAATAGCCTTGAGCCACAAATTTCCCTTCCAAATTTAGTCTCCCTTAAAATACAAAAGATATTCACTTGCAGGGTGTTAGTTCAGTTCTTAATGAGTAGAGGGAGGGGAAACCAGTTTTTCCTGCACTTACATTTCAGGTTGTTTAATCTGGGGTTTTTATTAACCCATTCTGGTTTAAGGTGTGATATTCTGAGCACGATTTACATTTCGCCAAAGTTTTGAGAGTTTTTAGAATCAGGATTTTTGTTTGGATTTATTCATAGTTTTATTTATTACATTGCTTTAAAAATGATTAAAAGCAGCTGTTTTTGTCAATGCTCTTGGTGGGCACAAGACTTTCAAAATGTACAAATCTGTCAAATATCACAAGTACAGTTCTGCCAAAGTCTGTGTGAAAGTCTTAAACCATTACTAACTCAGGATAACTGAAGTAATTTTCCCTTTGTTTCCACACCTCATGTATGTAATAAGTTACTCTCATTTTGTACACCTGGAGAAGACCAAATTAAGAAGGAGCTTAGTTCAAAGGATATGGCATTGGACTGCGTGGCAGGAGACTAGAGGGTTCTGTTCTTTACTATGCTTTTGATATACTGACTGATCTTGGGCACGCCATTTCACTTTCCTTTTTTCTTTTCTGTGTTTCATCTTGTTGTTCACACTGTTAGCTCTCTAAGGAAAGGACAATCTGTCCTCATGCATTTGTACAGTGCCTAGCGTGCCTGACCTCTGATCACAGTTCCAGTCTCAGGGAACTACATCTGATAATAAGCAAATGATAAAAATACCCTACTTTATTGCTTTCACCTTGATTTCTCACCCATTTGGTCTAAGTACAGACAGTCAAAAAAGCCCAAGGCTGAATCAGTTCAATCTTTGCAGGTTAGTTTAATCTGGATAGATTGAACCGACAAGCAAATGAACACACATTCACTTTTGATTACAGAAATACAGCCATATGCCCAAAATGGCTCAGGCCTGAAACCAGGGGGTGCTAGAGCATGCTTCCCTACTCAGCTGGACCAGACAGCTTGGGCCAAGGCTAGTCCACCCACCCACCCTGTGAAGGGGAGGTTTGCAAGGGAGGTACAAAGCATCCTGGGATGCTGGGGGACTATGAGTTAAGTTGAATCTGAAAGGGATGTGGGACAGAAGTTCAATAAATTGATTTAACCTAAATCAGTTAAGTCTAATACTACTGTGGAGGGCCAGTAGGGGGTGCTCTTGCACTGAGCCACTCACCTCACTGTGTCCAACCACCTTCCAAGCTCCACAAGTAGTGGTCTCCCTTAGTCAACTGAACCAAGGGGACTCCAAGGCATAATCTAGACCCACTCCCAATAAGTCTCCCACGCTAGGCACTGTCACAACCCAAAGGGTGTGATTTTTGTTTGTGTGTGCTTCGGCACTGCTAAATTGTCCCCGCTAAATTATAGCTTCCTTGCACGGTGGAGTTTTCTGCTGCAAAAGAGAACCCCGGTGCAAGGGAGAATTTCCCGCCAATTTGAAGCTTTCTTTGCAGGGTGCATTTCTTTGTTGCAGCACAGAAATGCTCGTTGCAAAGAGTTCCCGCCATTTGTATGCTAATTTGAGTCCCATTATTGGCCAGTTCTAAATTATTCACACGTAGCGGCTAGTGATTGGCTTGCTAGCCGTATAAGAGGCTTGAGTGGTTTCCGCCCAAGTTGGAGGACTCCACGAACAAGGGAGGAGGAGACTTCACGCTGTGTGAAGATCTCTAAGCGCTGCGGATCCTTACGGACCCAGTGCATTTCAAGTAGGCAACAGAGGTCTGATCAACCTCTAGCCTCTCCCCGTCGCCGACGACCACCTTCCAGGATCTGAGTGCCTCCTAGGGGATGCCTCACGTCTAGCCAATCCCCTTCCTGGAGCACACCTGCTAGCCAGGAGGTAGTGCCAACACCAGCCAGGGTCTGGTCTGATCCTGGCACTGTGCCTCCTCGGAAACACAGGCCTAGTAGTCCTTGAGGGGACTCAACCCAGTTCAAGAACTTGGGGTGCTTCCATCAGTCTGAAGTGCAAACAGTGGTCTCCCTCAGTTAGCCAAACCAAGGGGATCCCAAGGCATAATCTAGACCCACTCCCAATAAGTCTCCCATGCTAGGTACAAGGGAGAACTTTATTGATTACAAGGAGTAGGTTTGGAATAGGGTACAGGGTTAAACAGTATCAGAGAAATCCCATAGAGCAAACAGGGTGGCTGGGGTAGCCTTTGATCACACATCTGAGTTACTACAAGCTTTATATCTAGTTAGATCTCTAGTAGCTTACTCACAAGTATCATCCAGAGGCAGGTGGAGATTCCCTCTGGAGGCAGGCAGTTCATTGATCATGAGTTTCCAGAGAAAGCAAGTTTCAGATGGTCCAGCTCTTCTCTCTCTCTGAGTTTTCATCATGGCTAATGCCCCCACTCCTGGGCAGTCCTTAATTTATATAGCCTTTATGACCTCATTTACTTGGTCCAATGGAGGCCAGCACCTGTTGGCTTTCAGCCAACCAATTTAAAATGCATCACTAGTTGCTGGGCAGACCAGCAGTCTCTAGCCCACTAGGGAGCCCAAGCCCCTCACCCAGGTATGCGATGCCAGTCATGTAGGCAGAGGGAGCAAGTTTCCCCCCTCCCTCAGAAATGTGTCCAGCTCAGGTTATCTAAAGAAATAAGGTAAGGTGTGTATCCTCTGCAGGGCCCATACTAACCAAATTGTCACAAAGCAGAGTTTTGGGGGAGAAACAGAGGTGGCCTTCTGCCACAACTACATCCATCCCAGTTTATCTTAAACCAGTTTTAACTATTTTGAAACTGGTTTATATGCACTGAATTTCCATTGTGTTACAGATGTAAACCAGTTTCTGATCACTTATCCTGGTTTATGCGTAATTTCTGTCCCTAGCCTAAGAGTAGGCTGCTAATTTTGTACCATTTTCTTTTGAATTTTATTCTGAAATGATTTATGAATTTAACTGACAGCATAATTTGATTTATTATTATTTCAGATTATTATGAAATATCTAAAAGCAAGTAGGCCAAATTTTCATTTTCTCCTGTGTATAGTCAGAGATGGAATTTACCTAAGAAAAGGAAAATGTAGATTCTAATAATTGGATATTGGACTGCAGAATTAATTCTGACAAGCAATGATAAAAAAGTTCCTCCCTATAGACACTTTTAAAAAGCTGGACAACGCACTTGAGAGAATTATAGGGCTCAAAGATTTCTGATTTCATGAAAGACTGTAGTGCTTGAAGTAGTCTTCAGTTCTAGAATTTCCATAACTACTTAATCAGCATACCCCTCATATTAAAGTGCCTGTATTGCAAACCAACTAAAAAAAACTAATTACATTTCATTTCTAAGAGAAAAAAATGTTCTATGCCCACTGGCAGTTTGTCCAGTTGTTTACTAGAGAAGAATGCTATTGGTATGTGTAACTTTTCAGAGTTGCATGATCTGCAAAGCTAGCCAATTTTCTTCTCTAGAGATGGGCACCCTGATCCATGTATTGTCATCTGGTTAGCTTTCTAAAGACTATGGAATCTATTTGCTGAGCTACAGAATTAGGTACTGTCTGTTCAAAGTGGAGATCTGGCCAATAGGCTTTCAAAAGCCTGGCCATGTCCATTTTCTCTCTGTTAAACTGCTAGCTGTCTTTTTACTTAGTTCAAATCACATTTGTCAGAAGCTTTCAGGTGTCTCCTGAGACCTTTGGATAAACAAGGTTATACTCAAAAAAGAGGAAAAAAATGAGGCACAGTTTAAAGCCTGTACTGGTGCTGAGAAACTTAATACACCAAATTGAAACTTCCACTGCTCTAAATCATGTGGACTAGAGGATGTAAAGCATAATATTAGTTTAACAGGCTCAACTTAATATTAGTAATCCATATGACAAAACCCATCACATGCAGTTTAGAATGGATAGCTCTTCTGGGACACACAACATGTTCCCTCTTCTTCAGAGAGAGGGAGAGAGAGAGAGAGAGAAAGTCCTTTCAAGTTCAAGGTTAATGTAATCCAATAAGGCACATAGTTAGAAAGCTAACCCCTTGGCAAAACTAACCATGCTTTTCTGGTTAAAAAAAAGGGAGAAGAATTTAATTATTTAAATGTAACTTTATAAAATGTTTACGTGAAAGATAATAATTAAAATTTGTTGGCATTTTCAGTCACCATAATATTTGAAGTTGATATGAGAACGCTGTATAGAAAATGACTAGATAACTATACTTTTATTTAAAAAACCTAAGTAAAATCACTAATAAAATCTAATAGAGGATCATTGCTATCTATTATTGTGTGTTTTAGTGTATTATTTCTATGAAAGAGGAGCCTAGAGATTATAACTGTGGCCAGGTACAGACATTATGGGCACCTATGCACATGCCCAATGCCTGCTTGAATGCATGCTCATTAAAATGTGTTAGAGCAAACTTGATTAATTGAGTCTGCTGGAGCATAGTAATTAGCATGCTCCAGCAACCTCGGTGTCACATGTATTCAGCATCCTCATGCTTCAAAATACTGACACCCCTGCTTTAGTTAAAGCACTCCCGCTGCCATTTTGAAGTGCAGGATGCTGAATACACAAGACACTGCAGGTGCTTTAGAGTGACTCCCAAGAATCGCTCTAATTAAAGTGCCTCCCCTCCGCACACCCTGGAGCATGTGTAAAGATGTCCTACTCTTTTACTGGTATAAGTGTTTGGAAACTGGTCTATACCCATAACAGAACAGAAGTTTGGCACATATAGACTGATTTTAAAATGGTGGAACCCAGTCTAAGATTTCCCTCCTCCACCCACCCCCCACCCCCACTAAAGGATGAATGTATGCTCTGTTTGCTACCACTCTAAACTTACCAAGTAACTTAGATCAATTGCACCTTGGACTTCTTGAATGTCTGTACCTAGTCTGTGATGCATAGGGTCCCATTATACTGCAATATATAAATGCATTAAAAAGACAATACCTTTGCTCAAGAGCTTACCACCAAGATTTTTTTTTTTTGTGACATGTAGGTCAGGATGAGATTGGGTTATCATTATATGAGGAATTGTACACCACACAGAGGTTGCCCTTTCCCTGAAGCACCTCGCAGCACCTTTGTCTCCACTCTATATGTGAAGGCCAGTTTTTTACAGTTGCTTAGGGTGCTTGATAGTTACTTATTTACATTCAAATGCCTAGTTGCCATTAAAAACCTGGCCTTCACACATAGATTGAAGACAAAGGAGGTAGGATGAGAAATAGGTGTTATGCATCTTGCTTAGTTATCAGCATATCATGCAAAACCAAGGACATGACATTTGGTCTCTAGAATCCCAGTCTAGTGCCCTGCCCTTTATGATCCCAATGCTTCTCATCAGAGGCATAACTAAAAATTCTAGCACCCTGGGAGTCGGGGGGGGTGAGGCATGCCAAGAACTAGTCTTACCTCCCCATACTTGGGCCACTGCCATTGCTGCCACAGCAGAGACTGCTGCTGGGGCATGGGCTTGGCAGACACAGGTCACTCTTGCTGCAGTGTTGGCTCTCCAGTGGCCTCATTTCTGTCACCTCCTCCAAACTGGTGTATGCGTCTGGTTCCCTGGCCGCCCACCCCTAGTTATTCCCTGTCATTCACCATGTCCTGGACTGAAGTACAGCAAAACCTTATCTTCAGAAAGTAAATTGTAAAAGCTATAAAATATCTGCATGTTCTTTGTTGCAGGTTCCCTCACTGGCGGCATTTACCCTTTACAGATCAAGGACATAAAAGAATGAAAGACCTGAATCTCTATCTTAAGCAGTTATTGAGTGGACCCAGCAAAGTGGCTAATGTATGTGAGCTCTTTATTTGTTTCTATCTGGCAATAATAGCTTACATTGCTTTTATCAGCTGCCTGCCCAAAAGACCCAAAGCTATAACAACCTACATAAAGTAACATCTCCAGCCAGAGCATTTAAAAGGGCCAGCCACATAAGGATAACACAGAGTAAAGAATACATTTATTAGAGTTTTTTCAACATAATTGTTTCTTTATCAAAGCACTGATTCATCAAAATGGAGATTTTTTTCTTAGGAAAAGGTGAGTTGCAGTAAATTTGCTATCAAAAACATTTGGCAGGAGGGGGAACAATTATATTGCTGAAACATCCCACTTTTGCCATTTTTTAAATAAAATGTTTAACTTTTTATAGTAAAGAAGATCAAAAGTTAATACGTAGTTTAAAGATTTTTACAAAATTAACGTGATATCAAAATGAAATGGAACATTTAGTTCACCTAAGTTGATTTTTTTTTCAATTTTCAATTCAGCAATATTTTTTAGAATTTTAACTTTTTCTTCTGATTCACCAAAATGAGAAAAATATTTAGAATCTCAAAATTTTCAAGGGATGGGAAAACAGTTTCTAACCCACCTTCATGATTTCAGCCAATTATAACCACACAGGCTGCATACAGACATTCAAAGATTAGGGGGAGGTTCGATTACATTAAAAATGGCCACCTGATCTCACTAAATTCACCATGTGTGGACCATACAGTAGTTAAGTAGATCTTCCTGAGAACTGTACAGAAGTTCAGGACAGTTAGATGGGTCTAAAAATGGCTAACCTAATCTAAATTAATTGTACCTCTGAGGCAGTATAACTTAGTTCAGGTTCAGCGAGACCGATATAACTGAACTTCGGTACAGCACAGTCCCAGGACTGGGAAAGCCCAGCTGCTAGCCCCAGAGCCAGGGATGCATTTGTCCTATGCTGTCTCTGACACTGGGCTATTTTTAGACACCCCCCCCAGTCCCACCCCAAGACAGATATTCCCCCTTGGAATAGCACCCCCCCACACACACTGCCAACCCACGAAACTCCCCATCTCACAAGTCACTCCTGGTGCCAGTTTTGTCAATGTTCACCAATGCTGGGGTCAAAGGAGGGCCAGGAGGGATGGGGGCAGGAGGGATTTTTTTGGGAGGGTTGTTTGTCTAGGGGGGTGGGGGTTGGAAGTTAAAAATAGCCCCTGGTCCCAGGGGGTGGAAAAAAGAGCTCCATCCCCCCCAACCTCCCCATGGACCCTACAAGCCCCCCTGATCCCACGGAATCTTCCTGGACCTCAGCAACCCCTCTTCAGGCCTTACCTGCCCCCCCCCAATTCCCCCATGGACCCCCGAAACCCCTGCTTACCCCCTAATTCCCCAGTCCCCCCCCACAAGCACCCATCATCCTGACTTACCTTAAATTGGGTGGCTATTTTTAATGCATTCTGACCTCCCCCTAACCTCACAATCTGCCTCTAAACAGCCACAGTGGAGATAAGAGGAAAAGAGCTAGTAATCCAGATAAAATAAAAAATTAGTGCTGCCTTTTATTCTCCCATTAATAATAATGATCCTAGGTTAAAGCCCAGCAGCAGATGGGAAATTATTGTAGAATTCAAAAGATGCTAACATCCATGTGATAAAGAAATACTTTGGCTTAGAGAGAGGACCTCAGTGTTTGGTCTGTCTACTGGTCCTGCCAATGAAAATGCAAAGTTTGGGGGGTCATTCTTTTATTGATATATGCACCCTTCCTGGTGCGTGATCTGTTTGTGCACTGACTGCTTCTGTTTCCTAGTGAGCTGGGCAAAGTCAGGCCATTGATCTAGGAGTTGAAGCTTCTTTATCCTTTCTCTAGCATCCATATGGGTGCTTATGCACATGCTCCAATGTGTTCTAATTAGTGGCCTGTAGCATTGCTGCAGCATCATATGTATAAGCCCCCATGGGTTTAAATGGCTGCTGGGGCACTTTAAAGCTCATCAAATGAGCTTTAGTTAAAGCATTCTGCTGCCCTTTTTAAATGTGTGGGGGGCTTAATACATGTGACATTGCATCATTTTAATTAGAGCGGCTCTCTGGTAACTGCTTTAATTAAAATGCCCCCTACACCTGAGCACATGTATAGGCACCCCATGTATACAAGCTTCCAATTTGGCACTGCAGTATACAAGCTGGGTTTAGGCTTGAGAAATAAATTAGTTAAAGCCTCTACCTATGATACTTATGTTCTTGCCCAACACTCTAGGAACAAAGCTAGTTCAATAATTCATCTTAATCCTCCTATTATTATCCCACAGTGCAACTGTAGCTTTGTAAACTCACAGAACATGCTGCTGCTGGGAGGTAAGTGAGAATTTGTGGGTGGTACCTCAAAGGATACTGCAAAAGAAACTATTTAGGACAGTGCTAGTGTAAATGCAGAGCATATCTTAAACGAATTTGGTATGGTTTATGTAGTTGTTGTTCCATTACAAACTGTTCAATTGATAGAAACAATTCAGTTCTAGGATAGATAAAATATGTAAAGCCAAGGAGGAGAAGCTATGCAAAACTTCCAAAATAACTGCAAAACCAATTTTTACTGTAGAGTACGTAATGTAACAAATGGAGTGCAAGACTCACTGAACAAGGTCAATGACAGGCATAATGGGTAGATTGTCTCCATCTGTAAAATGTTGTGTCCTGCATATCCTCTTCTGTTATATCTAACCAATAATTCTTGAGATGATTTTTGTGGTCATTGGCACTCCAGGATCACTAAATTATGCTGTTTTATTTTAATGTGGCTCTCCTGCAAGGAAATGTGAGAACTTCTGATGATATATTTTGACCCATTAGAATCAAGGAAACCAGTTTAGTAATGTTCCTGTTACTAGCTGAGGAAGCCTCATTGTTTTAAAATATCAATCCTCCTTCCTTTTTTTCTTGATGGCCACTTGGTTAAGTGCTAAGCAGAAAACATTCATTATAGGCTTTCTTGATTAAAAATAATAATAATAATTACTTACCCTTATCTCTGCTCCTTTTCTCATCTCAGATAGCCTTACAGTCAAATCTGCCCTTTTTCCTCAGACAACTTAAAAAGCCTAATTGAAGGCACATCTAGTGATTATTCTCTATTTAGGAGGTATACACTTGTGACTATGTCATGTCATGGTAAAACTATGTAGTGATAAATTAGGGAATTTGTGGACAATAAGTGTAGTGTAAGTTCATGTACATGCTAATCTTGTACAATGCATCTAGAATAGAAAATGTCTCTTGACACAATCATTTTTGTCCTGCTGCTGAATTGTATTTTTGCTGAATTGATGTCTGGGGTGTAGGCAAAAGCTGTAGAGAACCAAGCAGAAACAGTTTTATTATAAACACCTCTCTCTACCATCTGTAAACTGATTATTCTGACTGGCTAAATACAAAGGCAGCTCAAAAGTCTCCACTTCAATGGAAACAGCAGCAAACTTGGTTTTATTATTCTGCAACAAAAAATCTAAAGAGAACTGGCTAAATTCAAATTCCTACCTGCATCATACCTTCAATATATGCTTTTCAGTCCAGGCTGAATGCTTATTATTTAAGCAGTGTCATGATGACTAAGGATGTATCAAGCTATCACTGACCTTTTCTGGTAAATGACTTAACTGGAGAAGGTAATAGCTACTTTGTTGTTTTTGTTGCAGTTCTGATGGAGTCAGATGCCCCTTTAAATACTTTAAAAACCCTAAATTTTAAATGATCAATATATACCAATGGGCGTATATTATACAAATTGCTTTTATATAGGGATCCCATTGTAGAAAATTTTACCATAAGGCATAATACACCAGTGCTTCTACTCACACTGACTCTAGTTCAGGGGAAAAAACATTCTTAATCCCATCCCTGTTCAAAGAAGTGCTTAAGTACATAATTAACTTTAAGCATGCATTTAAATCCCACTGAGTTATCTTGGACATAAGCATATGTTTAAGAACTACTTGGAGCACAAGTGCTTTCTCTCAGTCCAGGTTCATGCTCGCTAGAAAAAAGAGTTGTACTTGACGCCACTGCATTCACCAAAATACAATAGGAGATAGATGCTATCCAAGTGAATTTACTTTTGTTATATGCCATGGGAAGCAAATACCTGCCAATTTACAGCACTGAAGACAGATAACTTCCAAAAACATGTATGTTGACCCCCAGAGGCATTCTGGGAACCAAAGAAAGTTTTGAAGAGCCAGTCCCACCAAAATTAAATACTGAGAAGCATCAAAGTAAATAAATTGTAATAGCAAATTTTATAATGATATATAGATAAGATATAAATGACCAGACAGTAAAGGTAAGGCATATGAGGCAAATCATTAAAGTTTGTAAAATATACATCCGTCTAAAGAAATTATAGTTTTATTAGTATTTAAAATATATATATTATTCTCTAATTCCTGAAGTCTTCAAAAGCCTCTAACAGGTGGCCAGTCTTCTTAGGGGAAAAGACTTCTTACCGAGATTTAAAATTAAATTTTAAAAAGAGCACTTATGTTGGTTCATCTGAAGATGGGCTATTCAAAAAAAACCATAGTTCAAGACTAAAGATCAAAGATTCTAAGGTGAACCTGACTTAATATCAAAAGCTTACCAAATAAAGTCATTTTTTAATGTTCCTCATAGGTTCTACTCTAATTAATATTCATATGCCTATTCTTACTGCCTATTTAAGCTACATCTTGTTCTAAACCAGATCTAACTGGTATAAAACTGCTAAATGCTCTCTATAAGTGACTTTTAGTTGACCTTTTCGAGCAATCTTTCCCACGCTTCCAAAACTATTCTCAACTGATATTCTCTCACTTGTTCATTTCCTTTGCTGCTTCTTCTCTTACTCAAACTTTGGTCAAACAAATGGAAGCAAATTCTTGAACATATTGTCACTAAGCACCTTAGGGCCTACTGCAGTCTACATACAGCCTTTGAGTAATTTAAATTAATGACAAATGTCAGCATTTATTTTTAACTTCCATTCTATTTTGGTGAAATCAACTGTGTGCCTGTGTAGATAGATAGATAGATAGATACCAATGATAATATTATAATTTTGTACTAATTATACCATTGCTGGTTGGTTGTTTAGTTACATATACCATGAACGGCGTGTGCCCCTGGTGGCTGTGGGGGGCACGACTGCACCGGCGGTGGCAGGAGCCCAGCGGCAGTGAGTGGGGAGCTCCCACAGATACTGCCAGCACTGTCGGCAACGGGGTTGGGGTGGGGCAGGCACTGCCAGCAGTGTTAGCAGCCACCAGAGGCAATCAGGGACCACCCGCAGGTGCCACTGACAATGTCGGTGGCACCTTTTTGCAGGGGGTGCACCGCCACACAGAGGGGGTGCACGTGCACCTGCATGCAGCCCTACCCCTGACATAAACAGCGCAATAATCATGGATAAACCTCATAACGTGTGACAATCCTTGCACTCCTTCAGTTTTGCTTTATTAGATGACAAAGCAACCAAGTAGTATCACACTGTGATAAAGCAATCCAATAATAGATGGAACATCAAAAAACAATAAATTGAGGCTTAGGAACACAAGAATGACAACATTTCATATTATCACAGTATAAATCAAATCTGTGGCAACCAGCATTCACAGCCAGCTACTCTTTTTTTATTCCAGTGTTGCCACTAACTGAACAGGGGCAAAAATGGAGACTGCCAGTCCATAACAACCCAAACGCTATAATATATAAAATAAATTAGAAGGTTTGTAGAAGGTAGTCTACTCCCTAAGGATCCAAAAGCAAGTTAAAGAGCCATTAACTGAGTCAGTTCTTGGATCCTATGTCAAATAGCAACATTTCAGTTGTCAGCTTTTAACAGTTTATTGTGAAAGGAGAAGTTAACACTTAACCCTGGTTCACAAAATCTCTAGCTTCAGTTATGAAACTAGATACAAAGCAATGTTCCATTTTGGAGTCCTGAATGTTCCTAGGGGGAACCAGAAGGGTTTGGGGGAGACGCTGTTTCCCCTAGCCCCCGCTGGCATAACAAGGAGTAATGGGCACAAGTTGATGGAGAGGAGGTACAGATTGGACATCCGAAAAAACTACTTCACAGTTAGGGCGGCTAGGAGCTGGAACCAACTTCCAAGGGAGGTGGTGCTGGCCCCTACCCTGGGGATCTTTAAGAAGAGGCTGGATACTTACCTGGCTGGACTCATTTGAGTCCCGTTTTTGTTTTTAGGGTGTTTTTTTTTTTGGGTTGTTCTCCCGCCCTGGCAGGGGGTCGGGCTAGAAGATCTATTAGGTCCCTTCCGACCCTGTAACTATGAAACTATGAAACTATGTTTTTTATAAGCTGCTGTCTAGCATCTTTCCAAAGTAAGTTTCTCATCTCTACTTGAAAAAATCAGTGGTGTTTCTTTTGATTGCCATGAATTGGATATGCCATGTGATAATGAAGCTCAGAGATTTTGGATTTGATCTGACCCTACAAGCAGATCTGTGCTTATTTCATAGACATTTCATAGACATTAGGGCTGGAAGGGACCTCAAAATATCATCAAGTCCAGACCCTTGCCCCAGGGGCAGGAAGTCAGCAGGGGTCATAGGATCCCAGCAAGAAAAACACACAGATTTCTCTTGAAGGCGTTCAAAGTAGGTGCTTGAACCACCTCTGGAAGCAGGCTATTCCAGACCTCGGGGACTCAGACAGTAAAGAAGTTCTTCCTTATGTCCAGCCTGAAATAGTCTTGTAGAAGCTTATAACTGTTTGACCTTGTCATCCCTTGGGGGGCTCTGGTGAACAAACGTTCCCCCAGGTCCTGGTCAACACCCCTTATAAACTTATAGGTGGCCATCAGATTGCCCCTGAGCCTGTGCTTTTCCAGGCTGAAGAGTCCCATAGCTCTCAGCCTCTCATCGTAAGGTCTGTTTTCCTGACCTCTGATCATGTGCATGGCTCTTCTCTAGACTCTCTCAAGCTTCTCCACATCCTTTTTGAATTGTGGAGCCCAGAACTGCATGCAGTAGTCCAGCTGTGGTCTCACCAAGGCCGAGTACAATGGGAGAATGATGTCCCGGGATTTACTTGAGAAGCATCTATGGATGCAAGCCAGCATTTTGCTTTCTTTACTAGCCACAGCATCACATTGAAGGCTCATGTTCATCTTGTGGTCAATCCTGACCCCCAAGTCCCTCTCATCCATAGTGCTAGCCAGCGTAGCACTGCCGAGCCTATAAACATGCTGCAGGTTTTTCCTCCCAAGGTGGTGAACCTTGCATTTTTTGGTATTAAACACCATCAGGTTCTCATCTGCCCATTTCCTGAGCCTGTCAAGGTCAGCCTGGATCAACCTCCTGTCCTCAGATGTGGATGCTTTATCCCAAAGTTTGGTATCATCGGCAAACTTGGCCAGTCCGCTTCTAACTCGAATGTCCACATCATTAATGAAGAGGTTGAATAAAATAGCTCCAAGGACACAGCCTTGAGAGACTCCACTGATCACAGGGCACCAGGACGATTGACTTCCGTCAAGCACCACCCTCTGGGTTCAACCACGAAGCCAATTCCCCAGCCAGTGGATCATGGTGGACCCAAGGCCACAGTTGATCAGTTTTGCCAAGAGGTGATCATGGGATACCAGATTGAAGGCTTTTTTAAAGTCAAGATATATGACATCAATCTCTTCCCCTTTGTCCAGGTGATAGGTAACCTGGTCATAAAAGGAAACAATGAGATTGGTCAAGCATGACCTACCCACAAAAAACCCGTGCTGGCTATCCCTCAGGATGTTGCCATTGGCCATTCTGTTAAGAATGGCCTCTTTGATAATCTTTTCTAAGACCTTCCCCAGGATAGAGGTCAGGCTGGGCCTGTAGTTTGCTGGATCCACTTTCCTCCCTTTCTTGAAGATAGGCACCACATTGACCTGCTCCCAGTCTTCAGGCACTTCACCAGAGCACCAGGAGCTCTTGAAGATCCATGCCAGGGGCTGAGCTATGATGCTGGCCAGCTCATTGAGTACTCTGGGGTGTAAATTGTCAGGGCCAGCTGACTTGAAGGTGTCCAGCCTCTCAAGGTGTTCCTTCATGAGGTCAGCATTGATGGAGGGCAAGGAATCACCCTCACCCAGGTGTCCCTGTCCCATAACAGGCAGGGGCTTCCCATGGGACTTGTGAAAGACCGACGCATTTAGTAAGTTTCCTTTTTCCTGGGCATCGGTCGTCAGTTGTCCCATCTGGTTTAGCAGGGGTCCAATGTTGCCCTTGCTTTTCCTCCAGCTCCCCACATATCTAAAAAAGGACTTTTTATTGTCCTTGATGCTTGTAGCTAGTTGGAGTTCCATTGCAGCCTTGGCTTTCCTGGATGCTCCCTGCAGGTCTGGATCAGTGCGGAATATTCCTCCTTGGAGGTGGATCCCATCCTACATCCTTTGTAGGTCTTTCTTTTTAGATGCAGGAGGTCCACTAGTTCCTTGTTGAGCCAAGGGGGCTGCTGTGCCCTTTTGCTGCCTTTCCTCCAAGACGGAAATGAAAGGTACATGATTTGTCCCGTGCACTCATACATAAGCGATTTTTGGTTTGGGTTTTTGGAGTCAGAAATAAAAGGACTTGAAAAATGTCATGAAACATAAGTTCAATGAGCAAAATTATACAAACTTAATGGCATGTGGGGGTGGGAATGATATTGTTCTCTCTGTTTGCTAATTTTTTTTATTGAATACCTGTAATAGAGTTCTGAAAACAGGTGTTGTGGAAACACACGCAGCATATTTTTGGGTTAGGTTAGCAGAAGCTTTTATTTAAAAGAAACTACAGCTGTAGGGGGGGATTCCAAAGTGACATGGATTTCCCAAGCACTTGGAAGGGGTCCCCCCCCAAGAGCAAAATCAGGAGGCTTATATATTTTTTAACAGTTGCTTACAACTCACGTGATCATATAGTGAAATTAGCATGAAAAGCGGCTATAATATTATTTTATTATTTTTTTGCTGTAATCAGGATGGGAACTAATGGGGGAGGCGAGGTTAGTTCACAAACCTCCTTCTTGCACCTGGAAATCAGATTTGTACATACTTTTTGCTATCTTCAAGGCCGCGGTGAGCGAAGCAGTTGCAGAGGAGTTACAAAGAACAAACACTTTCTCTTATCTGTTCTACTATACAGAGCCAGCAATTCTCCACAAAGCGGTTATGTCATCTTATAACTAAAATAGTCAAAGTTTAAGGCATATATTTTTTCTGATTCCACAGTCCCCCCCCTTTGAGACTATTTAGTCTCACTTTAGCCTTAAATTTTTATTTTCATGAGCCCCTCTATTTTATCATGCAGCCTTTTATGTTTTTTTTTAATCTGCTCACACTTTTGTAACACCATTATTCTAGACTCTGCTGTGGGTTTTTTTGCCTTGCTAAAGCTTTTCCTGCTGGCTTTTACGCAGCAGAGGATCAGTTGCACTAAGACATAAAACATTATCAGAACTATCAAGACAAACAATATTCCATACAGGATTTTCTGGCCAAGGGCCCCGGAATCTGGGAGCCAGGAGGTTAGCCAAGACCACATTTTTTTTAGACCCCAGT
>NW_005842356.1:205798-221081 GCF_000455745.1 Alligator sinensis
AGCCGGGCCCGTCTTTGTGCACACAGGCTGTGGCCAGCAGCCTGGGCACGCGGGGTTGGAGAAAACCGCGGCGCGGTATGGTACGCTCAAGCTAGAATCAGTCACGGAGGCGTAATGGTTGGTTGAAAAGATTATTTACTTACACCCAAGGTGGTCGCAGTGTAGGCTGGTCAGCTTTCCAGGCACAGCTCCGCTTGAGTTCTCGGTGGAGGACTCTAATAAACTCGGTTCTTTGACCCCGGAGTGATTCAGGCTCTGCGGGTTCAAGAATTCGAATTGTTGTGGAAACACACGCAGCATATTTTTGGGTCAGGTCAGCAGAAGCTTTTATTTAAAAGAAACTACAGCTGTAGGGGGGACTCCAAAGTGACATGGATTTCCCAAGCACTTGGAAGGGGTCCCCCCCCAAGAGCAAAATCAGGAGGCTTATATATTTTTTAACAGTTGCTTACAACTCACGTGATCATATAGTGAAATTAGCATGAAAAGCGGCTATAATATTATTTTATTATTTTTTTGCTATAATCAGGATGGGAACTAATGGGGGAGGCGAGGTTAGTTCACAAACCTCCTTCTTGCACCTGGAAATCAGATTTGTACATACTTTTTTGCTATCTTCAAGGCCGCGGTGAGCGTAGCAGTTGCAGAGGAGTTACAAAGAACAAACACTTTCTCTTATCTGTTCTATTATACAGAGCCAGCAATTCTCCACAAAGTGGTTATGTCATCTTATAACTAAAATAATTAAAGTTTAAGGCATATATTTTTTCTGATTCCACACAGGCCAAACTCAAAGCTTAGTGGAAGTGGGTAGAAGTTTATTGATCCCTCTGGAATAGGGCTGCTAATACTTTATCCCACTGGAACATATGGGGTAAAGTATAGTACACTATTCTTATAGTCAAAACTGGATGTAAATGTAAGTGACTGGAAATAAGATGTACCCTCACTTTAAGACTTTGTGTAATAAGCAACAGATGCAAAATGTTGCTTTTGCTTCTCTGACACATACTTTGCAAGACTAAAGTAATCAAGTTTGATAAGGGACTTGTCTGTATTTTCAAGTGTATTTTATGTCATTGGAACTATCTCTGAATTTACATCAGTGTAAATGAGATCAGGTGTCTCCACTGTTCATTTCATGGGGTTGCTGTAATGTGCCAGATGTAATGAAGGTCTGAGATGTGTGGTTCCTCTGAATTCTCACTTCTCATATACTCATTGCAGGCAGATGTCAAGCAGTGCCAAAATGGGTAGGTTTCAAAGTCTCCTCTCTCCTTCTGTCCTCTCCTGCAGACATAATAGCTGAAGCAAGGTCAGCATTTTCTGATTTATTTCTTTCCTGCTGCTTCTGTATCCTGTTGAAGTATAATAGAGGCATGGGTGTTCCCTGACTCTAGCCCTACTCTAACATTGGTTAGAGGAGACAGGCAGACAGGTGAAAAGAAAGGCAGTGCTGGTCTTTTGAATAAAATGTTATATGGTGAGAAATCCCACTATATTGTATTAAGTACTAAAATATTTTTTCAAAGGATCTAAGTGAGTCATTCTGGGTTGCATTGGTGTAAATTTGAAATATCTACCTGTAGAAAATGGAATGAGTTGTTCTAGATTTATAATAGAATGAAAGGAGGTTAGATTTTAGCCTTTCAACTCTTAGTCTCTGAATAACCTTGGGACTTCAAAGGAGTCATGCCTAGATATAGAAGATGGGGTGCCAGTTGTCTGAAAGTCAGACAGGGAATTGCTGGTAGACTTCCTGTCCTGAAGGTCTGCAGTGTCCAATACAATCCAAATGTTCTTCAGAAAGGGGTGAGATTATGAGTTCAGTGGGGACAGGATCAACCTTGTACCTAGAAACTCAGAAGAGTTTCCATGGTCAGGCTAAAGCACCTCCAGCAGTTGTATGTTGAAGTACTCAGCCAAGCTGGTCAGAGGGTAAGGACATCAGGATGATATTACGGCTGACTCTAATTATACTTATGTAGAAGTAGTCTTCAATTCAACCAGGGAAACAGCAACCATTATGCTTGAAAAGACTATCCTTCTATTAAGTAAAAATTATACTTTGGTGGGAGACTTGCAGAATCAACAGTGTCTTGCAGAACTTAAATTGCATCTTCTGATTTGAAACAAATATTTCTAGAAACAAAAGAGGATTTTGATTTCTTCCAATATTGACCAAGAAGAAATCAGTCACAGGGACTCATGCTGTGCCTTTGTAATAGGAATACCTACTCAACTGGCAGTGGACTTAACAACGTGTCATAGAAATCATAGAAAATTGAGGTTGAAAAGGACCTCTGGAGGTCATCTAGTCCAAACCCCAGCTCAGAGCAGGACCATCCCCAATTAGATCGTCCCAGCCAAAGTTCTGTCTAGCCAGGTCTTGAAAACCTCCAAGGATGGAAATTCCAGGACCTCTCTGGGTAACCTGTTCTAGCATTTTACAGCCCTCCTAGTGAGAAAATTCTTCCTACTATCTAACCTACATTTCCCTTGCTGCAACTTAAAACCGTTGCTCCTTGTTCTGTCATCTGCACTGGGAACAGTCTAGCTCCATCCTCTTTTGAACCTCCCTGCAGGTAGTTGAAGGCTGCTATTAAATCCTCTCTCAGTCTTCTCTTCTCCAAACCAAATAAGCCCAGTTCCCTCAGCCTCTCCTCATAAGTCATGTACCCCAGCCCCCTCACCATTTCTGTTTCCCCCCTGCTGGACTCTGTCCAATTTGTCCACATCCTTTCTGTAGTGGGGCCCCCAAAACTGAACACTACTCCAGATGTGACCTCACCGATGCTGAATAGAGGGGAAGAATCACTTCCCTTGATGGGCTGGCAACACAACTACCAGTGCAGCCAGGATGCCGTTAGCCTTGTTTGCAACAAGGGCACACTACGGACTCATAGTCAACATATTGTCCACTGTAACCCCCAGGTCCTTTTCCAAAGAGCTGCTGCCTGGCCAGTCAGCCCTCAGCCTGTACTGGTGCATGGGACTGCTCCATCCTAAGTACAACACTTTGAACTTCCAGGTCATTGATGAAGATATTGAATAAAACTGGCCCCAGGACCAACCCCTGGGGCACTCCACTTGATACTGGCTGCCAAATAGACATTGAGCCATTGATTTATACTGAGCCCAATGCTTCAGCCAGTTTTCTATCTGCCTTATAATCCACTCATCCAGCCCATACTTCCTTAGCTTGCTTGCAAGAATGTTGTGGGTGACCATATCAAAGCCTTGCTAAAATCAAGGTATACCACATCCACTGGTCTCCCCACATCCACAGAGCCACTCATCTCATCATAAAAGGCAATCAGATTGGTCAGACATGACTTGCCTTTGGTGAATCCACACTGACTGTTCCTAATCACCTTCTTCTCCAAGTGCTTGGAAATAAATTCCTTAAGTATCTGCTTCATGATTTTTCCAGGGACTGAAGTGAGACTGACTGGTCTGTAGTTCCCTGGATCCTCCTTTTTCCCTTTCTTAAATATGAGCACTATGTTTGCCCTTCTCCAATCATCCGGGACCTCTCCTGATTACCATGAGTTTTCAAAGATGATGGCCAGTGGCTCTGCAATCTCTTCAGCCAAATCCCTCAGTACCCTTGAGTGCGTCCCATCTGGCCCCATGGACTTGTATATGTCCAGATTTTATACATCGTCCCTACCCTGTTCTTTCACCACTGTTGGTTGCTCACCTCCTCCCCAAACTGTGCTGCCTGGTGCAGTAGTTTGGGACCTGATCTTGCCTGTGAAGACTGAGGCAAAAAAAGCATTAAGCACTTCAGCCTTTTCTGCATCCTCTGTCACAAGGTTGCCTCTCCCATTCAGTAAGAGGACCCACACTTTCTCTGATCCTCCTCTTGCTACCGACATACTTGTAGAAACCCATCGTGTTACCCTTCACATCCCTTGCTAGCTGCAATTCCAATTGCTCTTTGGCCTTCATCCCTGCATGCCCAAGCAATGCTCTTATACTCCTTCCTAGTTATTTGCCCAAGTTTCCACTTTTTATAAGCTTTCTTTTTGTGATTTAGTTTAATGATAAGTTCCCTGCTAATCCAAGCTCATCTTCTACTATACTTGCTGGTCTTCCTGTGCATCAGCATGGTTTGTTCCTGCACGCTCAGTAAGACTTCTTTAAAGTAAAGCCAGCTCTCCTGGACCCCTCTCCTCAGACTGGCTTCCCAGGGGATCCTGCCCATGAGTCTGTTGCTGGTAAATTTTGTAGGGCTTGGTTCCCCACTTGACCAGTGCCCTGCCCCACAGTGACATCAGGGTAGGACACCAAGTTAGCACTACCTGCATGTTCTGGTTGCTGTTCCTGCTCGCCCATCATGACTTGATGTTCTTGTTCTTGGGAGACAGTTCCCAGCAGGTGGCCTGTGGGATCCTATGCCTTGGCTCCTTCATGGGGCTCCAACCTTCCCTTTACCCAACCCTTACCATATCCACAGCTGAGATGGACATCAGTCACTTATAGGTGATACCTTCTCATCTGTGAAGTCCTGCCTCTGAGAGTCAGTGACCTCCTGGCCATCTGTTCCTTGTAGGCTGTCCTTTGTCTGTGGACTGTGGCCTCCACAATTAAACTCAACTCAATCTTGAGGTAACAGGAAACTTATGAATAATGTCAACAGAAAACGATCAGCATTTGCTGGTGGGCCCCTGGGTCTTGTCTCCCAGGTCCACAGCCCCCTGGCTGGGGCCTTTTGCCTCCCCCTTTTCAAGAGCTGCCTTGTAGGCCCAGCAGCTCCCCACTGCACCCCTTGCAGCCATCTTGTGGGGCCCTCCGATGGGTCCCGCCTCTTACCACCTCGGCCTCATCAGACCTGAGACTGGGTCTGTCCAGGTTGCTCCTGCCGGTGCTTCTGTCACTCACCTTGGCAGCCCTACTCCACTCTTCACCTTGTGCAGGCCCCAGGCCTGTCATAGCCCCACAGCCCCACACAGCCAAGTGGTTCACTACGTGGTGTGGTCCCTGGCCAGTGTGGCAGTTCCATGGCACTCGGCCCACTCCTCTCAGCCCCAGTGCTGCCCTCCTCTCCCTTTCTGCACCCTGCAGTGCTCTCTGGGCCTCCTTCCAGGACTTCTCCAGGGTGTGCCACTGCCTCCCTTTCATCATGCTCAGGGATGTTGCCAGATCCTCCTCCCGGAGTGCCTCTCGGGCATGCTGCTGCCTCTCCTGCACTATACTCCACGGCGTTTCCCAGAACTCCTCCCAGAAAGTCTCCTGGGTATGCTGCTGCCTTCCTGTGCCATGCTCTGCAGCGTTTCCTGGTCCTCCCTCCTCCCAGAGTGACTCCTGGGCATGTGGCTGCCTCAGCATGCCATTCCCCTCCTTCAGCAGCATCCCACGGCATTCCCTTGCTGCCTTGCTCTTGCTTCCCCACGCTGCCTCCAGCTGTTCTCCCAGCCACCTTTTCAGCAGCCCACTTCTCTCTCTGGCCCTGCCCTCTCTCCTCACTGATTTGCAGGCTCAAGCTGCTCCAAAGATGGTGCACCTAAACCTGCCATCTCAGTGTCCACCCGCAGCTGCTGCTTATTATTTCTCCTGCAGTGAGTCAGGATGGGCTTTCTCTTCCCCTTTCACAAGTTCCCTAAGTGATTCAAAGTCTGCTTTTCTAAAGTCCAGGGTCTTTACTCTGCCGCTCTCCATCTTTCCTTTCCTCAAGATCCTGAACTCAATCATTTTGTGGTCACTGCTGCCCACACTGCCATTCAGTACTACATTCCCCACCAAGTCATCCCTGTTTGTGAGCAGCAAGTCAAGAAGAGCGTGGCCCCTAGTTGGCCTCTCTATCACTTGCACCAGGAAGTTGTCTCCAACTCTCTTCAAAAACTTATTGGATTGCCTGTGCACTGCTATATTGCCCTCCAAGCAGATGTCAGGGTGATTGACAGTGGCAGTCCATCCGAGCTAGAAGAGTCCCACATGCACTCCCCCCACCCACTCCTCCTTGTACGTTTGAGACCTAGAATATGCCCCAGGGTCATCCACAATAGCTGCTCTCAGATATGCCAGAGAACAAGATCACAGAAGGACACCACAGAGCATCATTATCAGCGCAGTTCTTTGTCTGGAACATGCATGTGGGACCTGGGTGTGCTTGGGGCCATCAGACTGAAGAAGATTGCTACTGTGCAGACCATCTGCACTATCTGACAAACTCTTTTGATCGTTAGCAGTTCATCTTCAGGGTAGACATATTTTGTGTTTCTATTCAACAATTTATGTAAGCATGTGCTCAACTTTAGGCTTTAATCTTTAATATGCTTTATTCCCATTGACTTCAGTTCAGCATGTGCCTATTGGTCAGCATGAGATAAAATGTTTTGCTGAATAAAGATTAATCTAAGTCTGTGCTTAAATCCTTTGCTGAACTGGAATCGAAATGGTCCTATGCTGGGCAGATGTGCTTAAAATTCTTAAAATCCCAGCACCCGCTCTGTTCGCTGAGCGGTTGTTTTGTCTTGAGCAGCACTGGTCTAGGTGCTTCTTGCAAGAAAAATTTAAAAGTGCTTTTCCTTGGCACTGTCAGGCCACTTTCCAGTGCCTGGAAGTAGCATTTTCAGGAGTTCTGTGTGGACTACCCTGTCTGCCATTTGGTCCTAGCCTGTATTTGCCAACACTAGCTTTGTTGTCTCCCCTCATACATCAGCACCCAATTAGATACAACAGTGTTGGGTCATGTGTACACAGGGGAATCAAAAGAATGAAAACTGGGATAAATGCATGTATTATGTTCATGTCCAAAATAAGCTATCATTTTTCTATGTGTTCTTAAAGCATGCCGTGGCATTGCAGACTATTTCCATTGCAAACAAGAACTTGGAATGGAGATAACCTGAAATTATCCCTTTTCCCTTCCCATCAGCTCCTTTACGCGTGCCTCTAGTATAAATTTGCCCCCTTGTTGCTGAAGGAGCAAGCAAGAGAATGTAGAAAACCAGCTGCTTGATATAGAATTTTTATTTCCCTTTCAAGTGTATTAACATCTCCTGCCTTCCGCCTCCCGCATTCTTCACCTCTCAAGTTTTGAAAGTAGGATGGCTACTTAAGTTTCTCTGCTTTCTTTTCATGCTGTCAAATAAAAGCCAAGCTGCCAAAAATATACTTCTTCAATGCTTGAGATTTCCTACACCTGCACAAGTGGAGAGACTTGTGCTGAGAAAGCAAATAAGGATCCACAGGGAATAACCCTATTGCTTCATACAAAAAAAAAGAAAAAAGAAAAACCCACAACCTGAAGCAGGTGCACGTGCTTTTCCACATGAACTATTCCTACAGGATGAAAGTTAACCTCATATTTGTCAACACTCAGGTTTATTATTTATCATTAACCTCCATGTTAATGACTTAATCACTTCTCCTCTCACTTGAATCAAGGAAGAGTGACTTTTTTTTTTAAAGCAGCATGGTGGGGTTTTTATTCAAATGCAAAATAAAAAGCAAATGCCAAAATAAATCCAAATTGTTAAATCTTATCTTACTGCTGAACATATGCTCCTTCTTGTTCTTCTGTCTGCTAAACCCAGATTTGTCACCAAACTCTTCCCTTTCTGTTTTTGTGTCTTGCTTAAAATCGTGCCACATTTTGTTGAAGGAGGACAAATGTTACATGTAGGACGTGCTGTCGATAAAAGACACATTATATTTTTCATGGTCTGGAAAAACACTGATGACATTTGAATCCTACAATCCAGAAAGGTTCTTGTGCAGCGCTCTGTGCGCTATCCTGTCAATCCCAATAACACTGATAAGAATGTAACAGGTCAAACCACATTAAGAATGGACATTCTGACATGTTCTTTTATGAAAAAGCTAATAAAATGCAATTACTGTCCAGCTTTGATTCAGAAGCCTTATAAGAGTTCATTTTAAAATTCACAGTTTTATTGCACTGCGCACTATCTGAGACTGAAGCATTTGGTTTATTGTTTTAATTCTCTGAAACTGAATTAAACTACCTGTTGTATATGTTCATACAAGTCATGCAGGTCAGTTGATACAAATAAAATCTATAACATAGAGCAAGAGGTGGATACTATTTAAACTATGTGGGAAGATATGATCATCTTCCTCACATTTATGTGTCTGGCCTCTGTCAGAAAGTTGATCCTTTATTAGTCATTTTTCAAGTGAGAGAGTATAGAGAGCTTGTATGGGTGAATGTACCACTTAAGTCAAAGTGGGATTTTTGTATGGTCACAGCCTTTATGCTGGCCTGGTCCATATGGATAAATTTCAGCCTGGTTGTAGAGGAACAATACAAGTCTTTGTGCTCTACTTCATTAGCCCAGGAGGCTGAACAAGGGATGATGATA
Source organism: Alligator sinensis (assembly GCF_000455745.1). Taxonomy (NCBI): domain Eukaryota; kingdom Metazoa; phylum Chordata; order Crocodylia; family Alligatoridae; genus Alligator; species Alligator sinensis. Next base: position 214,132 of record NW_005842356.1, read on the forward strand.
ATGCAAATTTTGGAAGGATATGCGCCATCTAGAAATGTGAATCTGAAACCAAATTCTAGCCTTGCTAGTATGAGGCATACTAATGAGAAGGAGCAAAATGGTGACAACTGGAAGAAGATTTCCTGAGCCATCCTGCTAATATCGCCCTGGCACTATTGGGCATGTTTGTTATAGCTGTCCCTGAAAAAAGGCAGCTTTGCGCTTGCAAATGCTTACTGTTGAACCCTGTTTGCATGCTGTTTGCATCTGCCTTCACAGTGCTGCACCACACAATGTCCCCATCCTGGTCCCTTTTTCATAATGGGGAGGAAGAGGCTCTCCATTGTTACTTACTCTTTTAGTGCACATACATGAAACAGGCCATCCAGCAGGGCTAAGAGGGTAAAAGGAACACACCCATTAATATACACAACATTTAATATTCCCTATTTGATTTTATTTGATTTCAGAATGAATACGTACTTAGCTTTTTCCTGGATGGGTCGAAAAGTGACACATTGGAAGAATCCTCATTTGTTAATCTGGGTATGTAAATTGTTAGTTTTGTTTTTTAACAGGAAATGTCCATGGTGACATTGAAGGCTGTAGTGCAAATGTGGGTCCAACCAAATCCAATGGTAAAGGTTTCTGTGCAGAAGTGTGTTGTCCTAAATGATCACCAGTAATGTGACACACTTTTTATTTCATAGCCTTTAAAGGTTTATTCAGATATTTTAGAAATATAACCTGCCACCCCATAGGGCATTTTACTTCTCCCCTCCACCTAAATATTTAGATGCATGGAAATTAAACTATGCCTTCTTTTAAAACAGAAAATTTCTCTTAAATAGCAATCTTGGGGGGAAGTGCTTGAGGCATTATAAAGTATAATGTATATGCCAAGATATGGGAAGAATAATGTCTGCTAGATATATCCTGTCAGTCAGAGAGTTTCATAGTGAGTAGGGCTTGTAAGTAGCAGAACATCTGGTTAATCTTGCTAAGTATTCATTATTAATGATAGCTGTGGTATTACAATATGCCATTCACTCAGCAAATGACTTTACACTGCTATCTTAACCAGTCTAGGTTTCCAAATTCCTCCCTTTTCTGTTCTGCATGCCCACCAAGAGGCAACATATATTTTGCTGTTCTCTAATGCTAATTCTGTAGCAGTTCATCTTCTGCAGGCTGTAGTTACACTTTGCACCAGAACAATTCCATCAGCTCGATGCTCCCGCTCCAAAATATTCAGCTCTGTGCATTTCATAACCCAGCCCAACAGTACCATCTCCATTCCATGTCCATTGTGTTTCACTCTGCTTTACGAACTCAAGCTGTGTTCCTTGCCTATGCTGGCACAAAGTAAAGATAATTGACTGAGCCATGTCCTGAATGATTCCCCTTATGCAAGGGGGTCTTAAGCTAGTGTAAAGCTGTCACTGCGGCTTCTAGTACATCCCCTGCCGGCAGCACAGGACTATAACCAAGATGTCACTGTACCCCTCTTAACAGTTTTAGAAACTGCTTAATAGTTGCTCCAATTTACACTAAGGACTGTCCCAAGGTGGTCCAGAATTCAAGCTAGAATTTATGAATTCATGGACTCTCTCTCTCTGTGGCTTCTCTTACTATACTATATGACTATCATGCAGTCATTAACAATCCCCCATTTTACACATGTGTTACCAAGGCATAGACATTTTAGATATTGTAATAGGGGCTAGGTGCCTAAATACCTTTTGAGGATCTGTGGTTAAGTATCCTTGTGCTTCAGTTTCCTATGTGTAAACGGTGACATGTTGAGGATAAGGGCCATAAAAAATTGCAAGGTATTCATCTGCTGTAGTTGTAAGTTCAGAGAAGACCATGACTTTCCCAAGGTCACATTCTGTGCCAGAGAACTGAACCCAAGTCTCCTAGCACCCAGGCTGGTGCCCTCATCAATTGACCATTAGAGCCCTGTCAGGTGTGGTCATACATTTTGGAGCCAATGCACAATAGTTAAAGAGGAAAATATTTTTATCTGGGTAAAAAAAAAAAAACTTATTTACTGAGTATTTGGTGAGCCAGTTAGTTTACTGTGTAGATATTTTTGTAGTGAAGTCAAGGAGACAAAGACTAGCTTGGGGATGGAGGGACTATGAAAGATGTATAAATTAAGATTCAAGGCCTGCTAGGCCTTACATGTTGTTGTAGAGAGAGACATTTTCCTTCAGGGGGAACTCTGCTTTTAAGATGCATAGCCATCTCTTGTTACCCTAAAAAGCAAGCAGAAAAAAATCCTAATTTTTTAAAGACTTGAGTAGTCAGACAATCAGTTAAGATCTGAGCCTAAGCAAGTGAATGTATGTCCTTTTTGTTTTAATTTATGGGGTCAAATCCTGAGATCCCTACTCAGCACTGAAGGGGAATCTCCTCCTGCTTGCCATTAGCTGCTGACAGACTTGAAAAAAAAAAGTGTATGCCCAGAAGAGGCATCAAGTTAGTTCAACACAGCTCCCCAGCATCTGCATAGATTGTGCGTGTCAACGAGGCTTTTTGGCACTTTTGTCTAAAGCTGTTTCAATCAGCTATTAAAGTGCCAAAAAGGCCTGCTGAAGCGTCTGATCTATCAGACGTTGGGTGAACCAGGTCAAACTAATGCAACACCTCTTCTGGGCATGCACTGTCTGTGGCACAGGGACACATCAAGCTGAAAGTAAAATGCTGTTTCTGCGGGGGGGGGTTCACATCTGTAAGCAGCCATTGTTTTTATTATTTTATCACAGTGGCATCCCAGGTAGGACCCCATGGTGCCTGGCACTGTATGAACACAAAATAACAATTAAGAAAGTATCTGAATGGCTTATGGAAACTCCCTCAATCTACTGCAAACACTGTGGAGCATGTGCCTGGGTAGGCCCACACTGTGCAGAGAAGGGAAAACACTTCCCTGGCACTGTTGAGGTTGCTGCTAGAGAGCACAGCTTGTGCTCCTACTTGAGTGCACTAAACCTAGAAATTAGGCAATTAAACCACTCTGGGGCAACCCTGAAAGACTTCACCATGTGTTTTCTGGATTTGCTGTGTGAGAGTGGCAGCTGGTAGATGGAATCCATGTTCCTCAGTGGCAAACCTCAAGACCACCAAGGAAAGTAGTATGGCTATATTCTAGCTGAACTGAGGCATGGCCAGGACATGGACAGACATCATTTTGCCATACTGCCAGGGAGAAAATAGGAGGAATTGCTGGGTTGAGCACAGGATGCTGGCATGTTTAGCCTAGGTTTCCCTCCAATATCTTTGGATGTTCCCAAGCCTTTCTGTATATTCAGAGGTGAGAATAAAGCCCATAATCTGGGTTCATGAGCTGGGGAAGCTCTGTAAGAAGAATCCTGTAGAGATTCTCTGTGTGGAATCAGAAAAAATATATGCCTTAAACTTTGACTATTTTAGTTATAAGATGACATAACCGCTTTGTGGAGAATTGCTGGCTCTGTATAGTAGAACAGATAAGAGAAAGTGTTTGTTCTTTGTAACTCCTCTGCAACTGCTTCGCTCACCGCGGCCTTGAAGATAGCAAAAAGTATGTACAACTCTGATTTGCAGGTGCAAGAAGGAGGTTTGTGAACTAACCTCGCCTCCCCCATTAGTTCCCATCCTGATTACAGCAAAGAAATAATGAAGTAATGTTATAGCCGCTTTTCATGCTAATTTCACTATATGATCACGTGAGTTGTAAGCAACTGTTAAAAAGTATATAAGCCTCCTGATTTTGCTCTTGGGGGGGGACCCCTTCCAAGTGCTTGGGAGATCCATGTCACTTTGGAGTCCCCCCTACAGCTGTAGTTTCTTTTGAATAAAAGCTTCTGCTGACCTGACCCAAAAGTATGCTGCGTGTGTTTCCACGACAATTCCTGGTGCCGTGACTCGGATCCAGAACACAGGCTGAGAAAGGAGGACCGCAGACTGCCCCCCCCGAACCCCGAGGCGCCAAACTTGAGAGGTAAGAGACCTAATTCAAAATCTCTATTGGGGTTTCGGAGGAGGACTGCCTGTAGGCTCCCAACTTGGCCGTGGTAACTGGATCTGAACCTTGTTAAAACAGGTCAGTCTGAACCTTACTGCCGGCTAAAATTTTCTGTCTGGTAAAGGATCCCATTTTGTGTCTGGTAACGTACGTTTTATTTAGGGAGAAACTGTATGAAGCACCTTCATCCTACAGCACATCGGGCTTGTCGTTAATTAACTAAGGCGGTGTGGGGGAGGAGGTCTGGCTGACTGAATGAATGTGCATGTGTGTGTATTTAGAAATATGAGCCACTGACCAGGTCTGAGACTACGGTTGGGTTCAGCCGCCCCAATTCTGCCTGACAGGGCAGTTTTGAAAGCAAGGGGGCCCAACTGGAACCTCGTGACCCAGTGGACAGGGCTTCCCAGTGATTGAATAAATGTGTGTGTGTGCATTTAGAAAAATGAGCCACTGACCAGGTCTGGGACTAAGGCTGGGTCTAGCCGCCCCGATTCTGCCTAAAAAAGGTAGCGTCGAAAGCAAGGGGGCCCAGCTGAAACCTCGTGACCCAGTGGACAGGGCGTCTGAGTGATTTTGTCTTTTCCAAACCCCTTGTCCCAGTAGCTTCTGCCGAGAGCAGGAGTGAAAGGATTCCTCTTGTGTTTCCCTTCCCATTTCCATTTTATGAGCCGGTGTCGGGTCAGAAGCCTTTTGTCTGGGCAGTGAAAAACTGCGGGGCAAGGCACTGAGCGGCCCGGACATCCTAAATAAGCCTCTCCTACGTCTCCCTGTGTGACTGAAAATGGGAACGAGTCAGTCTAAACAAGTTCCCGTCCCCCCTAAGGGGACTCCGGCGTACTTTATGTACACACACTATTCTCCCGAGGCTTGCAAGTACCTGGATAAGTGGAACTGGTATACTAGGGATGATCCTGTGAAGCATTTTCCACAAGAAGGAACATTTGATCAGGATAAAATAGTGCACTTAAGAGGGGCTTTAGAGTCCCGTGGATCCAAAACACCACAAAACCAGTGGGACGCGTTCTTTTATTGGTATGATGAAATGTCCAAAAGGCGGACAGAATCTCAAACTAGGAGCCTAAAAGACTCTCAAGAAAAATTAAAACAGCAGTTACAAGCTGTTCGGGAGAAATTGGCTGCTCCCCCAAATTACACGCCGGCCACCGCTCCGATGTATCCAGCATTGCCCGGGGCGCCCCCACCACCGGAGCCAGCAGAGGATATCCTTGACCTTTGTTCGAACCCTGCTCTCCTGGGACTCCCACATCAGCAACAACCGGTTCAACATCAGGCTGCAGCCCAGGCTAGTAACTCATTAGCTGAAGCTCCTTCAGTAAATCCATCCACGGAGCTTAATAGTCTGGACTCATCCACCATATCTGCCACTCAATCATCACCAGTGTGGCAATTTACTCCTGGGTCACAACCCACCACAGGTGTATTTAGAAGAATGGGAATAGGCATGGAAAGATCTCCCATCAATCTTAGATCCCGAGCTGCACAAGTTTACCCCCTAAGACAAATGCCAGGCATTGGCACCGATGGACAAAATATAGTAACCGTGCATGCACCCTGGACTCCAGGTGATCTCTACAATTTAACTCAAAAATTCCCCAAAATCAGGGAAGACCCAGAAAAATTTCAGGAAGAATTGCAGACTGTTATAAATTGTTATAATCCAACATGGGCTGACATTAATCAGCTCATGCGATCGATTTTGCCCAAGGAAACTATGCTACGTCTGTATGCTGCCTGTACTTGGCCAGATCAAAACCCAGGGATTGGCCAAGACTTTATTGACAAGAGAAATGCTTTGGTTCAGGCAGTTCTCACAATTTGCCCAAAAAAGGCAGACTGGACCAAAATAAATACCTGTAAACAAAACAAAAATGAACACCCCAGTGACTATTTGGAACGCCTCAAACAGGCATTTGAACGATACTCAGGAATGGATAACCCAGTCGGAAATGCTAAACAAGCAATAGTGGCAGCATTCATCCAGGGACTTAACCCTAAAATTGCTGAGAAAATTCAAACAGTAATTATTGGCTGGGAAACTAAAGATTTGACTGAAGTCCTTGCTGCGGCTAACCATTTTCATAACAAATTGGAACGGTCTAAAGACAATGCCGAGTTTAAGTTAATGGCCTTACAGATTTCTCAGTTGCAGGGTCCAGGTAGAGGAAGGGGACGAGGACGGGGAAGGGGAGGCCCGGGTAGATTCAGGGGAAGAGATAGATCCTTGAGCCCACAAAACCCAGGCTATGGGAACCAATGTCATTATTGCAAGCAAGAAGGACATTGGAAATCAGAATGCCCCAAGCGCCCCGGCCAAGGACCCAGACCCCAGTCCCTGCCCCCACCTCCACTTCCTGTCAATTTTCCCAGTGTTGAATAGGACAGCCTGAGGGACAGTGACATCATCGCTCCTTTGCTTGCTACTGACCAATCTGGTCCGTTTGTTGAATGCCTTATTTCTGGTAAACCTGTCTCCTGTCTTGTCGACACCGGAGCATCCCGCTCCACGCTAAAGGCTGCTGAGTTTCCTTTTCTACCTTATTCTCCTGAAACTATAAATGCTGTCGGTATAGGCGGACAACCTATCCCACATCCCGTCTCTGAACCTGTCTCCATCTCTATTGGCCCTTTGTCTGAAAATCATGCCTTTCTTCTTAGCCCCTGTGCACCTGTCAACCTTCTTGGTAAGGATTTGTTGTGTAAACTGGGATGCGTGATTTATTGTAGCCCAGATGGTGTTTACCTTGAGGTACCAGAACATAGGGAAACTGAGCTTGTGGCTTTGCTAACCCAGGAGTACTCTGAACCTGACACTTCCTACTTGCAAGAGGAACTGTTGGCACGAGTACCTCCACAGCTGTGGTCCACCCATGCAAATGAAGTGGGGCACATGCTGAGTGCTGAACCAGTGCGTATCATCTTGAACCCTGCCAAGCCA
>NW_005842356.1:224007-232345 GCF_000455745.1 Alligator sinensis
GGCTGATAGTGTTCTTTTTCTTACTGGTGCTGGTTATGTTTGTTGTTAAAATTCTTTGTCCCTCCTGTATCTAAAAATGGCACTGATATCCTTATATATCACACTTGGGTATCTCAGTATCACCCAAGGGGGGTGGGAGAAAAATTTGTACTTGCAGATCTCCCGTACGGTGGCTCAAGCTGGAAATAAAAGTGACTGCTGGATATGCTCTCACAGCCCAGCGCACCTACAACAAGGAATCCCAATGATCGGAGTACCAATATCCCTCCGGCAATGGGGAACAATAAACGGCGGCTTCGTTAGACACTACTCGTTAGCTGCCCATCGGTCCGCTCCTAAAGAATGGAGGGCCGCCCCTGCTAACTGGATAATCTCCCCAAGAGTAGAGGCGCCTTTCTGTTACAGATCCAACAACACCGGAGCTTATAATAAAGCCACACCTGTAGGACACTACCCTCATTGCCTAACTACTCTAGATTATAGCCCCAATAGCACCAGTGGAATCCTGTTGGGTAATGTACCCTCTCTCAATTGTACAGGATTCATGGTCTACAACTTTTCTAAGGAACCTCATGTTGCTCTCATTGCAAACAGATCGGAATTTTACATTGACTCCAATTTTACTTCTTGTAATATATCTCGGTCCAGCAGGATAACAGCTGAACGTGGTCCGTCCTATACGATGCATATTAATCGAAAGTGCCGGATATGGCACAACACCTGTCGAGATTTGAGTACCCTTTCTGCCCCAGGCCTTTACTGGCTCTGCGGAAACAGGGCTCATAAAATCTTGCCCTGGAATTGGGTGGGGGCATGCACTCTTGGACGTGTTATCCCTGGTTTTGAAATGCATAGTACAATATATCTGGAACAAGTAAAAAATTTCAACCATCACATGAAAAGGGCGGTTAACCCCTTAGCTACCAGAAACACAGGGTTCCATCAATTTGTGAGAACCTTCATACCGTGGCTTGGAGTAAGAGAATTGGAACTAGCCATAATTAACATTTCAGCCACAATGGAAGCTATGGGAAATGCCACTGCGGATGCAATTCAGGCTCTGCAAGAAGAGATCTCCCAGATCTCACAAGTAACTATACAACACCGCGTAGCCCTAGATTACCTATTGGTATCCCAGGGAGGAGTATGTGCCTTAGTAAACTCCACCTGTTGTGTCTATGTCAATCAGGACATGCGAATTGAAACTGACATTCGTAAAATCCGAAGTCAGTTAAGGGTCTTACATCAAGTGGCCTCAGAAAATACTGACTGGGGTCTAAAAGAAATGTGGTCTTGGCTAACCTCCTGGCTCCCAGATTTCGGGGCCCTTGGCAAGAAAATCCTGTATGGAATATTGTTTGTCTTGATAGTTCTGATAATGTTTTATGTCTTAGTGCAACTGATCCTCTGCTGCGTGAAAGCCAGCAGGAGAAGCTTTAGCAAGGCAAGAAAACCCACAGCAGAGTCTAGAATAATGGTATTACAAAAGTGTGAGCAGATTGAAAGAAAACATGAAAGGCTGCATGACGAAATAGAGGGGCTCATGAGAATAAAAATTTAAGGGTAAAGTGAGACTAAATAGTCTCAAAGGGGGGGAACTGTGGAATCAGAAAAAATATGCGCCTTAAACTTTGACTATTTTAGTTATAAGATGACATAACCGCTTTGTGGAGAATTGCTGGCTCTGTATAGTAGAACAGATAAGAGAAAGTGTTTGTTCTTTGTAACTCCTCTGCAACTGCTTCGCTCACCGCGGCCTTGAAGATAGCAAAAAGTATGTACAACTCTGATTTGCAGGTGCAAGAAGGAGGTTTGTGAACTAACCTCGCCTCCCCCATTAGTTCCCATCCTGATTACAGCAAAGAAATAATGAAGTAATGTTATAGCCGCTTTTCATGCTAATTTCACTATATGATCACGTGAGTTGTAAGCAACTGTTAAAAAGTATATAAGCCTCCTGATTTTGCTCTTGGGGGGGGACCCCTTCCAAGTGCTTGGGAGATCCATGTCACTTTGGAGTCCCCCCTACAGCTGTAGTTTCTTTTGAATAAAAGCTTCTGCTGACCTGACCCAAAAGTATGCTGCGTGTGTTTCCACGACATCTGCATATCACAAACTGTATTCATTTCTAGGCTAATATGAGTCTCAATATTTTTTCCCTCTCAGACTATGTCCAGGCAAGCATGGCCATGTGGTATGTGGTGCCGCAGGCAAGTCTACGGCACCACATACTGTACATTCAGTTGTTCTCTATGCTGCAAGGGAGCAGCACAGAGGGGTTTTTTTTGACCCCTGGATACCCAGGGATCAAAAAAAAAACGGCAGAGAAAAAAAGCAAAGCAGCACACGCACAGGCAGCATATGCCACTCAGAAGTGAAGCTGAGATGCCCAGAGCCATGCTGCAGCTGCCAGCCAGGCTCCACACAGCAGAATTGCTACTGTTGCGACTGAAGGAGACCCCCAGGACCCCAGGTAAGGCCCAGTGGTGGCCCCAGCCTCCCCTACCACATTCAGGGTAATTTGCTGCACACCAGAGCATGCATGGCACAGACATTCCCTGGGGACAACTAGAAGTGGCACAAGGTGCACCACCGCTAGTTGTCCCAAGGGAACCAAACATCCACACCATGTGTGGATGCAACCTCTGCATTCAAGCAAAAGCCAAACTGGCTTTAGAAAGAGTTTCCTTTTCTGAGAACCTGGCAATTTGCCGCTCGGCCCTTATGCAGGTGGAACACCTGTCACTTTGCTAGAATGACTGTACAATAAAACCAATGCCCAATAATAAGCAGGTTATTAATTTTGATTAAGACAGCATCCTTCACTTACATTGCTTTAATTTTCAAATGTTGTAGGTAATTACACTTATTAAAGAGAGTAAAATAAAAATTAAAATGTATGAATTTGTACTGTGCTCCTAGCAATGAAGAGATTAAAAATCAGTGCTAAATTTACTTTGACATGAATACGGATTCAGTATTCCCACTGGGTTGAATTCCGAAATGTGCTGAATATCGTCAGCATCTCGTTACTCCTAGCTGGCTACAGCAGGGAGCAGATATAAAGAATGATTTTACATAAGGCATTTCAGGATGGCCATTAAAGGAGAAAAAAAAAAGAATGTTATTTGTGGGAAAATATCAATCAAAGCCATATCAGGTTACATTATTTTTCTGCAATTGAATCATACATGCTGAGAGTATTAAAATACCAGACTTTTCACCTGAACACACAGAGGAAATGAATCCATTATTGTCATTTCCACTGGTTAATAGGGCTGTGCGAAGCTTTGGTGCCTGATTCAATTTGGCGGAGATTCAGCCCGATTCGATGGCTGAAACTCCAAATCCAAATCGAATCAGGACACCCTTTAATCTCTCTGATTCAAATCGGAACTCTCCGAATGGATTTGGAGAGATTCAGAAAGATTCGGGGATTCAGATAGAGACACAGCTTTAAATGTTTTTTCTACATATCTCAAGGTACCAGGCAGCTTGTGAATGCTGTGATGCTGGGGCAGATAGAGCACTTCCGGTCCACTTCTGGGTCTGCCAGAGAGTGCATGGGCATTCCCCACTCCTCGTGCTTCCCTTGCTCAGCAACTGGTGCCTCCTCAGGTACCTCGAGGTATGTAGAAAAAACATTTAAAGCTGTGTCTATGGCCGAATCGCTGATTCTCTGAATCGGCATCGAATCTTCAGGTTCAGCCAAATTGAAATAGGGACAGTGATCCAAATCAACGAATCAAATCACTATCTCTGATGCATGCTGAATCCAAATCCAAATCCTAACTGAATATGGCCCATTTCACACCCCCCTTCTGGTTAATTCTATATGAGCGAGGTTGCCAGCTATCACAATTAAGCTCTGCTTCATTGACATTAGAGTTGTGAATATGCAAACCAGCAATGAGATTGGACTTCTGACCTTTTAAAACAAACCAAGCTCCCTGAATGGATATATGTGCATGCCACAACTCCAAACGAAGTCCCAGTCACCCAGGTTTTAATTGTCCCCAGTGAAAGAAGGCTGCTGGACTATTTCTTGAGATACATGATGGTTCTCTCTCATGAAGTTAGCCAAGTTCCAGATGGGGCTTTTGCAGCAGGCACTCTCATTGTGTTTCTGCTCTTCATTGTGCATAGGGTGAGGCTTCATTGTCCCTTATGAGACCTAAGCAAGGGAAGAGGGTGTTCTAACTTAATGTACCAACAGGTAAGGATTTGAAAGATTACAATTCTCTACCAAACTGAGCCATTGATAGACCAGTTAGTTTTACTATATCCTACCCTGAAACTGAACTGGTTACAACAGCCTTTGATAAAAAATCATCAAGTTAAGGCCATTCCCCCAGTGGATACAAATCTTAAAGGCTAGGGACAGACATTCAAAAAGCCTGAGCCTGAATTGATTCAATCTTTGCAGGTTAGTCTAACCTGGCTAGGCTAAATCAGTTTTGTAACCAAATAAATTTCGTGCCCCTGCCCAGTGCAGAGAGCATGCCGGGATGCTGCAGGTGTCTCTTTTCTCTTCAACCAGCAAGGGGTCTGGGACAGACATTGCATAAACTGGTTTGACCCAAATCAATTAAGTCTAATATTACATTCAACCAGGTTTATCTCAGACCAGTTTTAGCCATTTTCAAACTGGTTTATGTGTACTGAACATCTGTTTTGTTACAGGTTTAAACCAGTTTTTAATTACTTAAACCAGTTTATGTGTAACGTCTGTCCGTAGCCAAGATATAGAAGTTGGAATAATACTCATCTACCTCATGGGAGTAGTCTGAGGTTTTATTTACTTAAAGAGTGCATGTCATTGTGTGAGGGTATAGGTTGTGAAGCTTATATGCATAACTGCAAAATGTTGTTTAAAGTATAATCTTCCACTAAGAAGTTTGGTCAATCTCCCTGGCATTTGCTGTCTTACTTCTTAATTTCTCACACATCATGGCAGCCAAAAAATATATGATTTGTTTCAAAATGACCAAATCAAAAACATTAAGGAGATCATAAAGATCCAACTGGTAGTGTTACACCATATTTAAAAATGGCTGTCCAGATAAATAAGGAAAGCACACATTTGACAATACCACAAATCATGCAGCTCAAGGCTGCAATTAATTTGTATACTAATATGCATGCTTTTATAATAAAAAAAAATTAATTGAACCCCCATTGTACTATTTATATGTTCTTTGATAGATGACTACAGACTGTTTGGGTGTTTGCATTCATCTGCAACACAAGTCAGCAATGACCTTTATCTCACCCTGGAGTTCCAGCAAAACAGCAGCCACAAGGCTGATTTTAAAACTCAGTGACCTCTATTCAGCCCTTGGGCCAGAATTTGGGCATTCATGCACTAGGGCCCTGATTCTGCACTGTCATAGGCCACTGGAGTTTTTCCATTGATGTCAGTGAGCAGAGAATCAATTCCTAAAAGTGAAATCTTGCTTCAGTTGGCATCAATGGAAATTTTCCATGCAAGTATTTGGCCATACTTTGTGACAGAGAACAAATAAGGTGTACCACCTCCTAACAATGCTGAACCTTAGAATGGGAGACCACCAGCTGCCCTGTTTCCAGATTGGGCTTTGTTAGAATACTGGGAAAATGTTAATAATAGTTGTTATACTTCTATCAAGGATGTCTGTCACAGACTTCAGGTGCACATGTGGTTAAAAGATGTATTTTCTCCTCCTTGGCTTTTATTATCCGCAATCTGATTTAAAACAATTGAATTTATTCATCTACATTTCTGTTTTTAAAAAGCCTGGTTCCAGATGAAGAATTGGCTGGAAACTCAGATTCTAAAACTTTAAGATGACAGGAAAAACCAGGGGAGAAGGAGGGAGTGCAGTAAGCATGATACTCAGCTGCATTCAAATGTTGTAATTTAGTCTCTGAGATGTGCTGTTCTTTCTAAACTGCTCAGATTGACCCTTTGCAGTTCACAATGTCAACAGAGCCCCTCAAGAGAATTGTCCCCTTATGTTCAAACACAACTCCCTGGTATTACACTGTCTGTCGTGCTCTAGTGTTATACCCTCTTTGTTGCAATAACTTTGCCTCAGCACATTTTTTTAAATATCTGTTTTATGGCTCTTCTTGGGAAACTATTTAACCAATTTCCATGTGCCTATAATTACCCAGGAGAAGCACAGGATATATGAAATCCTATAGCTCATTGGATTTTTTCTCCCTTGTCCCTCACTTAAGTGGTGCCTTTCAGCATTCCTAGTTACTGTGCAAAATCAAAAGGAGGTTATCATGAGGTTTTAATAAAGCAATCAGTCCAACTTTGAAAAAAATAAATGTGACCAATTAAAAAAAGCCCTTTTGCAAAGAGTAGGTATGCAAATTACTGCAGCAGGAAGACATATTCACTTCCTAGTTATACAGGTTTCCCACATCTCTGCAGTTTTCTATTTAATAAAAAGCACAGGTTTGACTATGGCCATCCCTTCTATTGTATGGAGCCATAAGCTGTGTCAATGCGTGCCTTTATATTTAAGCAGCAATCATTTGTTTGTATGAAAAGCCATCATTCACATTCAGGAGTGTTTGGGTCTGGACTTTGGGCTTCCCTTCCCTAAAAGATAGGGGACAGCTGTAAAATAGGAAGCTGAGATTCCCAAAGTTTTGAGTGTATTTGTATTTTTTTGTTTAATTGCTACCACTGTACATCCATTTTTCTGTTTAATGTATATAAAATTAAATATCATAACTATGAGAAACTCCCAAGGATCTCTGCATTTCTCTTCAAAATCCATGTGTAAGATATTATTTCTCTGAGTGTGAGGACAGGCTTGAACTGTTCCAAGAATGTCACTTATTTGGGAGCCAGTCACAATTGTTCCTGGTGGCACCCTGTTTGAGAACCGCTATTGTACTGCTTCATCTTACCTGGGTGGTTCTCAACTGGGGTACTGTTACTGTGGCCAGGTGAAACTGGCCCAGGCACCTCTGTTTCCATGAGGAGCATGCAGGGTTGGACTGGGAAGGGCTGTGGCAGCACTGAGCACGCTTGCATGCTTTAGTTTTACCAGATAACCCCAATGCAGGCAGGGGTGCATGCTTCTGCTGCAGCCCTTCCTGGTCTGGCTGTGTACAAAGCATATAGGGCAGTTCTACCTGGTCACAGCAGTGGCACACTGTGGCATCCCTGAAAGGCTCTCATGGAAGCCCAGGCTGCTGCAGCACCCTGATTTGAGAACCACTGGCTTAGGCATTTGAGGTTTTTTTGAAGTAACAGATTCAATCTGACTAGCTCTTCATGCCCTCCCATCTGTGGGTTGTTCCAGAGCGTGCCATAACTAAATGTCCTAGCGGGACTGTCATGTCTGGTTTTTACAACTGCAGGTATGGCTGCTCTGGTGGATACAGGGAAAAGTGAGGTAGATAACAAAAAACAAAAAAAAAATCTAGCTCTGAATTGAATGGGGGTTGTCAAAAGCCTAACTGGGGTGACTTCAATTTGCTATTTAAGATAAAGCAAATCCAATACTTTCTAAAAAAACCCAGTCCTAACAAAGTGAAGCTAGTGCTTCCATGATCAGTATGGTAACTTATTATTTTTGTCTCTTAAAATATGTTTCTAGCTAAAGGAAGCCAGGGTAAGGATGTAACTGCGACTACGTTGTTTTCTCTTTCGCCACCATCTCATATTTTTTTCCCAAACGTGTTTAATCATTGAGTGGTAGATTGAAAGACCCAGCAGCAGGGGGGCCACACTTTTCTGGTCGAGACCTTGAGCTCAGATGCTTTTGTTGATAACAACATAAGTGGAAAAGGACACAGCTCATGCTTGCTTAGCTATATTGGATAAGGGGGTTAAGAGGAGCAAACTCTTACTTTTGTCAGTATAGTACTAGATATTGTGAGCCAGTTTCAGACCTAGCATAAGTTAGCTCTGGTTTCAGCGAATTTTACAGAATCAGAGGGTATTATATTGCTGCCAGAAGACCTGTGTTTTTCCAGAAGAATACCATGCACAAGTTATCTTTCTGTAAAGCCTTAGTAGAGACAAGTCCATTTTTTGTGTATCGCTAGGCAAGCTATGGGAAGATATTGTGTTGACCTCACCTAGCTGCTTCCCAATAAAAGGCTTCATGTCCGCTGGGATTTTATACTGAGATAGGTCACTGAATCCCATTATACAATGGGTATCCCACTGTAAGGACACACCTCTTTTACTATTAAGAACAGCTGGCTGTAAAGAGAACCTCTAAAAGTAAAAAGGACAAGATATGCTTTGTCTTTTTATAGATTCATAGATGTTAGGGTCGGAAGGGACCTCAATAGATCATCAAGTCCGACCCCCTGCATAGGCAGG
>NW_005842356.1:233902-244151 GCF_000455745.1 Alligator sinensis
CCCTGGACCTTCCTTTTACTCCCTATATATCTCAAAAACAATTTCTTGTTGTCCTTTACTTGGGATGCCATCCTTAGCTCCATGGTAGCTTTGGCCCGTCTCACTGCCTCCCTACAAGCACGAGCAGAGGAGGTATATTCATCTTTGGTGATCTCTCCCCGTTTCCACTTTTTATGTGCTCCCCTTTTGGCCCTTAGGCTGCCCTGGATTTCTCTGGTCAGCCAAGGAAGCCTCCTGGCCCCCTTCCCTCCTTTTCCTCGCATTGGGATTGTCTCGCCTTGTGCCTGAAGGATCATTTCCTTAAGGCACGGCCACCCTTCTTGGGCTCCCATCACTTCAAAACTCCTACTCTGCAGTGTGTCCTTGACTAATCGCCTGAGTTCATTGAAATCAGCTTTCCTAAAGTCTAGCACTTTCACCCTACTAGTTACCTTACCCACTCGATGTCTTATGGTGAATTCTATTATTTGGTGATCACTGTCCCCCAGATGGCTACCGATCTGTAGGTCCCCTACCATGTTATCCCCCGTTGCCAATACCAGATCCAGTATGGCATTCCCCCTAGTGGGACCGTGTACCTGTGTCAGGTGGAGGTCCTGTACACAGGTTAGAAACCTGCGTGAACGGTGGGACTTTGCCGTCTGTGTCTCCCAGCAGATGTCTGGGTAGTTTAGGTCCCCCATGACTACCGCCTCCTTAGCTTTTATGGTCTCCGAGAGCTGCTTCAGGAGCCCCGAATCTATTTCTTCCCCTTGGTGTGGGGGTCTGTAGCAGACCCCTACCACCAAATCCCTTTCTCCTTGCCCCCCATGTAGCCTATTTTCCAGATTATATGTCTGATTCTGCTTGCTTTGAAGCCAAGGGATTTTTTGCCAGTGACTTCAGTGGGAATGGGATCAGACTCTATAACTGCATTTTAGTGACTCTCAGTACCATGAGATCAAATCTGCATCTGTCAAAATACAGAGAAGAAAAGGAAGAGTTTACCCCTGCTATTGCTGGTTGTCATAAATCTACAATAGTTTTGCCTTTCTACCAGCTCTTATGTGCCTCCATAAATTTATTTGGCCCAAATTCTGTGCTGACTTTATATGCCTTGAAGCCCATAGTGCTTGAAGCTGTTTTTTTCCCCACAGAAATCCAAACACAATATTTGAATAATATGAGAAAATCACAAACACCATTCCCTGTTTTTAATTTTGCTATTAAAAAAGCTTAACAATTTGAAAATGAAATTCCAGCTGAAATTCAGGCTGATGCTGAATAGACAATGTAAAATCTCATCCTCACCAGGGAAATGTTGTTTGGATACTATGTAGTGAACAAATGATAGATAAATTTCAGGCCTCCCTTTTAATGTTTATAACAAGCTCCATTTTAGTGTTTCCTAATTTCCTGCTTGTAATATTTTGTTGTGATGTCATTTATAATATTGTTTCAATGCTTTAGCTAAGCATTTTTACTAGTATTTTCTCCTAAACAAAAATCTATTCATTTTGCATCTTTCAGGTCCTAAATCTCCTGATCAGAAACCTGGAGTACAGTTAGTTATTACCTATGATGGAACCCGTCTGACAATATTGTTGAAACACATGAGGAGCATTGTAAGTCCTCTTATCATAATTTAGCACTTGAGAGACTTTACATTTGCAGAGTGCTGTACAAACATTCATCCACACAATGTCCCTTTTGTGATAAGTGCTTTCTACAAGGATATGACAATCCGTTTCTGGCAGCATTTGGCAGATTTTGTCTTCCTTCAGTCTCTTTCAGCCTGGTTTTAAGCCTGGGTGTACAGCAGAAACTGTGTTAAGCAGCAATGATCCTTTCCTGATAATATACAGTGATGATGTGCCCAAGATGATTGTTTAGGCTCTTTTGGCTATCTTTAATATTGATGACCATGCGGGCTGTGTTGACCCTTGATGAGCACGTGTGGAGTCAGATGCCTGTGATTCTGCCCCTTTTTGAGTGATATGAGTTGGAGAAGCTATTCCTCTATCTACAGAGTTCTCTTATGTGAGATACTACAGGTGTGGTACCACTCCTGTTCAGCATGTTCATGGAATTGATCCAGTAAACAGTGAGCTGGCTTAGGTTGCAATATCACTAGTATGATGCTCAGCTTAGCATCTCTCTCTGTCACTCATTAGACCTGAACAGAAAATTATCTGCTTCCTTGGTATCTGGGTGTAATCTGGGCAGACTGGCAAAGCTCCATCCAGACTCAACACAGGTGGTGCAGATTGGCTAAAGAAAATCTCTTACAGGACCTTACCAGAGCTGTATACATTCATAGATTCATAGATGCTAGGGTCGGAAGGGACCTCAACAGATCATCAAGTCCAACCCCCCGCCTAGGCAGGAAAGAGGGGCGACCCTTGCCTAAGCAGGAAAGGGTTCTGGGGTCAGATGACCCCAGCCAGATGCCTATCTAGCCTTCTCTTAAAGACCTGCAAGGTAGGGGAGAGCACCACCTCCCTTGGAAACCCATTTGAAATTTTGGCCACCCTTACCATGAAGAAGTTTTTCCTGATATCCAACCTAAATCTGCTGTCTGTCAGTTTGTGACCATTGTTCCTTGTTACCCCAAGAGGCGCCCTGGTGAACAGAGCATCTCCGATCCTTCACTGTGCCCCCATAATGAATTTGTAGGTGGCCACAAGATCACCTCTCAGCCTTCTCTTGTGGAGGCTGAAGAGGTCCAGGTCCCTCAGTCTCTCCTCATAGGGCTTGTCCTGTAAGCCCCTAACCATACAAGTGGCCCTCCTCTGGACCTTCTCGAGTCTATCAACATCCTTCTTGAAGTATGGCGCCCAAAACTGGACGCAGTACTCCAATGCGGTCAGACCAATGCCGCATAGAGGGGAAGTATCACCTTCTTGGATCTATTTGTCATGCATCTGCTGATGCATGATAAAGTGCTGTTAGCTTTGCTGATGATTAGCTTATTCCATCCCATGTGTTCATTATTTCATGCAGGGTTTTACAGCCTAGGTAGACTTCTGAATTCCCAATTGCTCCTTCAATTTCACGTAATGGCAGTGGCTAAAAGACCCTTTTACTTTCTGTACTATGAGGTTGCAACATTTCTTGGAACTCACTGTATTCATTCATGCCTTTTTCACCACCAGATTGGAGTACAATCAGTTGCTCTAAACAAGTCAAATCATGAAGATCACTCCTAAGGATCAGCTGGTATTAAATGAGGCTGACAGTTTAGCTAAATGTATGAGTCATATGAAGCTTACCTCTCTATGTTTTCTATAGGCTGTGCTGGTTTATAATTTGCAATTCAAGTATATTCGTTTTGATCTATAAAATCCTATAAGAATTGGTTCCAGAGAGACAATCCTTTCAGTTTCCATGCATAGTCCTGACAGTTCAGATCCGGGGCAGGGGGCGGGCTTTGGATGACAGATGAGCCCCCTGGGTGGTACAGCATGGTTTTCCGTGTCATTCAGATAGAACCCATATACTTTGCCTTCAAAATATAATGAGTCCTATTTTTAGTTTTTCTTTGGCTTTTTTGTGAGGCTGGTAAAATTCTGGTTTGTCATGGAAATATATTTAAACAGCATTAGTCAGAATGGTACTGTTACTGTGAGGGTTGTATTTTTAAAACTATGCCAGTTCTGAGATGCTCCAGACGTGTGTTTTTATAAAATCTGTGGGTATGTAGGATGCTCGCTTGTACATGTCAGATGTGGAAGACTATAATGATAGTATAAGGGGGCTGGGGTGCCACAGGTGCTAAGGTGCATGGTTGACAGCCCAGAGGTCACCAGCTTGAGGCCATAGTACAAGCACTCCCAGTGCTGCCTGTCAGATTCTGACAAATCTGCAAATTCTGCTAAATACCTTGTCACAAGGACACAGAAAAAGGAAAGGATAGTAGTATGTGACTTACATCTTTCAGAATGATGATATAGTGCATGTGTACATAACTCTGTCTTGTGAATTCAGATAGATGCTGTGGAGGCTTACAGGAATATAGATCAGGTTATTGGAGGTACCTTAATTTTGGATTTCTGTATTTTCAAGTGTTTGCTATACTGTGAAGTCCTGATCTTTTGACCTTCACAGTCTAGCAAGCTCAGGTATTCCTTAAGGATTTGGTTTAGTCCATAGTGGGCAGTTCTACATGAGATGCTACATTGTCATAGCGACAAGCTACAGCGACGTAGATCATCACTACAGTGATGTAGCATCTAAAAATAACCATGCACCACTGGAACTGCGCACCTAAAGCAAGTAATAAATGACTGTGCAGTACCAAGTGTGCAGTCAGGGGCACATGTAGACGCACCCTGTAGAAATTACAAATAATGGCATTAGTCATTGTCAAGATTTTTGAAAGCAAGTCCCTTAAACTTCAACCCATTTTTGACACCTGAATAAATGGGCTTCTGGAAGGGCAAAGCACCCAATTCAATGGGCACTGCTGGTTTTCCATCACTGTTGAAAAGCAAGCCACTGGATTCAAGAGGATGCTTGAAGCAATTATTTTTGGAAAACTTCACATGTGATTTTTTTTTTTTTTTAACAGAGACACGTCTTGTCTCTCTACTTATTTAATATAACTATTATACAGTAACTCCTTCAGAACACTGTTTTTGCTAGGCTACCTTTAAGAAAAGAAGAGAGAAGTTCTTTGTCCTACTAGTAATCACTTCACCATCCAGTTCTGTCTACTATTTTTTAGTAGAAAAGGGGGATTTAAAAGTGTGCCAAGATCATATCTTATTCATGACATGTTAAATCTATTTCAGGTATTTCAGGTATAGTCAATCTTTTTCATTGTCTTGCTCACTAATTATATTTTAGTGGTCCATGTGTACAGAAATTACTTTGCCATCTTGTCTTATTTCATAATTTATAGTAAATATTTTTCTCTGGTTTCTTCCCATTAGTTTATTATTCTGTTTGGAGCATATGATGTATTCCAACCCTAAAATAATTTTGTTGGGATAAACTTAGCCTTGAGTTAACTTCATGAGACTTACTGGAATAACAACAGGAGATGTCTTTTTCAGTGCGTTAAATTCATTAGTTATTATTTATATTATAGCCGTGTGTGTGTGTGTGTGTGTGTGTGTGTGTGTGTGTGTGTGTGTGTGTGTGTAGAATAAAACAGGATAATCCAGACCCAAAGAGCTGATAATATAAGAAACAACAGGTTAAGAAAAACACATGGATGGTTTATAGACATTGTCATTTGTAGGCTTCATGGAAGAGATACATTTTGAGGAGGGATTGCAGAGGGCACTGTGTAGAGTCTTTACAGATTTTTAGACAAGAGTCACTCCCACTTGTCCCAATGGGTTAGCACTGGACAACAAACTCAGGTGCTTGAGACAGTTGTCCTGTAGTATAGAAAACTGTATTAGTTGGCAGAGTGCAAGGGATTTGACAGCTCCGTAACTGTGCCATTGCAGCGTATAATGCATTATTTGCCAACCCCCTTGTTATACCCAAAAAGAAAGAGAAATCAAGTTAAGTATTTTATGCCAAACCAATAAAGATCCTAAAACTGCTGTAAAATGCCTTCCACCCTTCCCTAATCCAAATAACATAGCAATCACTTGTGAAGGAGGCTTTTCTAGTCCAGCCTGAAAACAGACTATTAAAATATACTTGAAAGAACATGGACAGAGTAAACTTGACTCATAGATATTAGCCTAGAAGGAACTCTTAATGGAGTCTGAGTTCCTGCATAACACAGGCCATAGTTTTTCACCCAGTTGATGCATCTAGGCCAGCAACTTCACTAGTAAAATACTTTGGGCAGCAGTCCAAGAACAAATCTGTGGAACTGGTCAGAAATGTTTGGTCACACTTCAGGTTAAAGCCTGTGGGCAAATAATAAGGGGAAAGAAAAGTTCTATTCAGCTACTATTGACTGAAATGTTAACAATGTTGTCAACTCTCATGATTTTAAGTTTTGTGATACATACTGCTTTTCTTGAAAGCCTAGTTCCACATGTCATATGCATCCTCTGGACTCTGTTTTCATAAATTTTCAAAAGAAGAAAGTTTTTAGTCTTCAGGGTTGTATGGAAAAGCTTTAAATTGTGCCCTCTATAGGTGCAAAAGCCAGAAGACCAATAAGAAGTCTGGAATTTTGGAGGGCTAGATCCTATTCCACTTATAAGGCACTTAAGTGTGATCTACTTCCTCCCTTATCAAGTCCCTAAACACCATTAAAGTGAGGTCCTGTATCATAATAGTTCAATGTGTACAGTTAGTAATGGCATTGCTAATGCCATTGGTGCAGAGATGCAGTGAAGTTGAAAGGCTAGAAGCAAAAAGGTAATCCTTGTCAAAGTGAAAGAAATTAGAGAAGGGGAGTGGACTAGAAAGGGAGGAAAATTTTATCTTAGGTTTTTTCTAGACCACAGCCTTTTGATGTCAGGCAGTGGTGCCCTCCAATATTCTGTACTGTTCTGCATATGTAACCCCATGACTATATGTATAGAACCTATATCAGTGCAGCACTGGGAAAGCTAATTAGTGCTGCCACTTGGCAGAGCTAATTAGCAGGCTCTTGTTGCCATGTTAACATGGCTACATTACTTCTGATCAAGGGGAAACATACATATGTTTGAGGGTGCCTTTGTCTCATGTAGTAAATGTGCGGTGTAGACGTGGCCTCAGAGTTACAGGGGACAACACTATGAGGAACAGGGATGAGACTTGCATCTTGCAGGAAGATTGCATTGATGCAGCTGACAGAAAGCTTGTGACAGGGAGAGAAGTAGAACATGGGAGGAGGTTGGTCTGATGTCTGAAAGGGCTTGTCAAGAATGTTTCAGCTGAAAGACCATGAGTAGAAACTTGGCAACAGATAGAGGTGGAAGAGAAACAAGACTCAGGGGGCGTTTGTACACACCTCAGCGTTTGATCCTCCTTAATTTACCACGACTTAAACATTTTAACCCTGTTTATTTTGGTGTGTCGTGTTTGTGTTTGCACACCACAGGCTTTCGAATGACTTAAGTCCCGTGTGTAATTCCCCACAGATTTCAGCAATGGGAGCCAAATACCAATCTACCCCCAGTAATGTCTTTCCTAATGAGTTACAGCAGGAGGCACCTGTTCATGGGTAAACTGGCCTCCCTTCATAGTCCCTGCCTCCTATGCCCTGCCGGGAGTATCACACTAAGTTTCCCCCCCACCCACACACCACTCCATGCACGCCACCCCAAAATGCTGCCATTTGCACCCACCTAGGCTCAGGCCAGTCTCCCAGAAAGCATCTCCTTGGTGATCCCAATGACAAGCTGTGTGAATCATCCCCTCCTGCTCCTTTCCCTTCCCCCCATGTTACAAAGTAATAAGAATTTATATATATGATTTTTCTTTTTTTACTGTATAACTGATATATCAGAAAAATATGGGGTTGAGAGAAGTGGGTGGTGCCACCCCAGGTGCTTGGCAATTGCGGCTGATGGTGGTGGCAAGGTGGACCAGTGTGTGGGTGTTTCATGTTCTGTTGCTGAAGCAGATGTGTGCCATGAACACTTACTGAAAATTAACGTGGGTGTACTAATAGCATAGTACGGTGTGTGGGGGGGTGGAGGGATGGTGGCAAATCTGATAGCTGTTAGTTTTCTGGCATTTTAGGACTACATTTCCCAGCGTTTCCAAGCTGCCAAGGCTTGGAATAGTTTCCATGAGGCCACATCAATAGGGCTGCTTTTCCTGTTCCCCTTCCCTGCCCATGTTCCACCATGAATACCTGCCACCTTGTCTGTTTGTTTAGCATGGCATACAGCTTTTGGAGGGGTATTTTGTGAAGTGTTGTTCAAGTGGTGAGTTGCTGGTGGGCTTGGGGTAGAATATGCCCCCCCCTCTGCCCACACTCCTAAGCCAGACTCCTTCAGGCTGCTCATACCACTCACTCCCCATCCACCCTCCCCACCAACCCCCAACCACTGAGAGGTATAATTAACCCTTCCACAAGACATGATTCAGGCTGGCTAGGCACCGGTGTGTAATGAGCCCTCCTCCCCGCAAACCACTGCCATACTTGAAGCAAAACTTCCCTACCCCAGTTCACCTCCCCCACAAGCCCTGCTCATCCTCCACCCCCCCATCCATTACCTTCCCCCGCTCACCCCTGCAGACAGCAACAGATGTTTATGTTTTAAATAGTAAAAGAATTTATTATAATCAAAAGAACAACCACTGCTAGTTGTTGTCAGCATCCATATCCATAATATGTGCTGCCAGGCAATCCTGCAGAAGGGCTGCCCGACCAGCTTCTCCTTGTGGATATGTCCTCGGTCCCTGCACTGCTGGGCAGCCATGCCAGGTCTCTGTCTGGCTGCTGCCTGTCACTTCTTCAGCCCATGACTCCCTGAAAACCTCTCTGCAGGTCTCACAGATCTTGTGGACCATGCAGGCTGCCACTACAGAGGCCATGATATTTTCTGGCTCCAGCTTGTGCTGGCTGTTAAGTGCCCTCCGTTGTCCTTACAGTCGGCCAAAGGCACATTGAATGGCCCTCCTGCAGCTGCTCAGATGCAAGTTGAAAACCAGCTTCTGAGGATCCGTAATGTTCCCTCCATAAGGCTTCATGAGCCAGGGCTTTAGGGGATAGGCAGCTATTATAAACGGGAGAATGGCAACACCATGGATCACTGTCTCATGGACTCTGGGTGCATAGTGTTCTTTCTCCACAAGGCCAGGGAGTGGAGATTTTCTGAACATGCATGTCATGTGTGCTGCCCACCCACCCAGTAAAAATGTTTGTGAACCAGCCCTGGTGGTCCACCACAGCTTGCAGGATTATGGAGGCAAACCATTTCCTGTTTGTGAAACACCTCCCCCTCCTTGAAGGGGACTACATTGGGATGTGAGTGCTGTCTAAAGCCCTCACGCAGTTAGGGAACCTGATGGCATTGAAATCATCTATGACTTCCTGAGGATGCCCAAAGACAAATAAAGTTGTTTGCTGTGATGTCCTGCAGCAACTGGCATACCTCATGAGTCACAATACCCTGGCTGTTCAGGGAGTCATGCTGAACTGGTTCACAATGTAGCGGAGGCTGGATGGGGTGGACAGTTTCATGATGGCTATGGCCACCCTCTTGTCTGGTGGGATGGCCCAATGCATGTTAGTGTCCTGCCTCTCAATTTGTGGTGCCAGCATCAAGACAATATGGTAAAGTGTATCCCTGGTCATTCGTGTGGAAGCATGCCATCTCTGTCTTGCCCCAAACTCTGCTATCAGGTGGAAGACCAATCTAACAATTTGGTTACCATGGTCACTGCAGAGGGCAGACACCCCTGGCCCCATCAGCTTCAGGTAACCCTGAGTTGTAACCTGAACTGGATACATTCCTGAGGGAGGGGGAAACCTGTTCCCTCTGCCTATGCGACTGGCCTCACACACCTGGGTGGAGGCTTAAACTCCCTATTGTTCTAAGCAATGTCTGGGATGGGGCTAGAGACCCTGCCAGTCTACCCCGCAAACAATGCATTTCAAATTTGTTGGCTGGCAGCCAACAGTTGCTGGCCTTTATTGGATTGGGTAAATGAGGTCCGAAGATCTATATAAATTAAAGACTGCCCAGGAGGCGGGGCAACAGCCATTATGAAAACTCTCAGAGAAGCTGGGCCATCTGAAACTCTCTCTCTTAAAACTCATGTTCAATGAACTGCTTGCCTCCAGAGGGAATATCCACTTGCCTCTGGATGATACTTGTGGGTAAGCTACTTGAGATCTAACTAGATATATAGCTTGCAGTAACTCAGATACGTGATCAAAGGCTACCATGCCACTGTTTGCTCTAAGGTATTTCTCTGATATTGCTTTACCCTATACCCTATTCCAAACCTACTCCTTGTAACCAATAAAGTCTTCCTCTGTACCTAGCATGGGAGACTTATTGGAAGAAGGTCTAGATTATTGGTTTGGCTAACCAAGGGAGACCACTATTTGTGCTTCAGACTGAGAGAAGCACCCCAAGTTTTTACTTTCATAGTTTCATAGTAGCTAGGGTCAGGAGGGACCTGAACAGATCATCTAGCCTGACCCCCTGCCCCACAGGAGATCGTCCAACCTCCTCTTGAATTTGCCCAAGGTAAGGACGAGGACCACTTCCCTGGGAAGTTGGTTCCAGATTTTGGCCACCCTAACTGTAAAATATTGCCTTCTGATCTCTAACCTAAACCTATTCTCCATCAGCTTATGACCATTGTTCCTTGTCACCCCAGGTGGTGCTGGGGAGAAAAGGGCTCT